>NW_020448752.1:7573-357461 GCF_003343035.1 Apteryx rowi
GATTATATATTCAGCCAAAATGGTTTAAATTTTTTTTTTTTCTTTTAGTTTTTTTTTTTTTTTAATATCTCCTAAAAGCCCCCAAACTGTTCCACACTAGGTGCTAGTACAGCAAATGATGTATCCAAACCCACAAACGAGTGGCAGTGCTAATCATTTAAGGCAACACTAAACAATTATCCCATTTAACTTCTATATCTTGAACTTTCTTTGAAGCAATGCATTAGTCCTGCACTTGCAGGAACTCTTACTTAACCCTGTGATCAAGACATTTTCCTGGGTAGAACATTTACATATTGAAGCTTTATTTATTTTTCCCTTTAGGAACTAACCAACCTAATCAACCTTCAGTTAATGGGGAGAATCGTGCAAAGTCTTCACTTACTTCAGTGGTCCCCCAAAAGGGCTCTGAGGTCACTCCTGTTACAAGCATAGGGACATCTCCTCAGGTACAAAGACAGTTGCGCAGGAAAACTGAAGCATTTTCTTGCAGATGGTGGAAATGTTTCACAGCAAAGGGGTTTGTGCTTATAACACAGAGTTCTCATTTCTTTGTCATTCGGCACATGCTGCAATGACTCCCATGCTTCAGCTCTCAAGATTTTGTAGTAACACAAAAATAAAATACTTACAATTTTTTGGCACACAAATTTTACCAGTGTGTAAATCCATCCGCTGTAGTTTAATTTCTTGAGACAAAGATCAGATGTCTTACAAGAGGCCTCATGAATCTTGTCTCCTCTTAGCCGCTTTAAAAGGTTCAGATCTCACCAGCAACAGTCAGATTTCTAATGCACTGACTTTTTTGTTTTGTTCTTTCTGTATTTCATGTCACAGAAAGACTTGGACTATTCTTGTGGAAAAGGTTTGGACAGTAAGACAAGCAGGGAACATGAGCTTTGTACTGAATTAGCTTAGCTCTGACAGTATTGCGATACTATGTGGTTGTCACCACTTAGCAAATAGTCCTTTTTTCTGGAGTCTCCTGTACAAAAAAATATCAAAATCTAAAGGTGATTAAAAAAAAAGAAAAGAAAAAGGAATGTTTGAGGCTGCTGTTTCCACAGTTTCCAAATAAAACAAGAGCAGGAAGCCACAAGAACAACTCCTCCTTGTGCATGAACACACATGCCAAGGGTTGAGATTGTGCCCATGGCAGGCTGCAAAGAGGCCTGTGTCTACTGATGCCTTTTTCTGAACACCTTGTCCAACTGTGACTCTTCCTGGGGTCAGTGGATCCATTATGGAGCAGGGGCAAGACACTCCACAGCCAGACTTGCCCAGAACCAACAAAGAGCTCCTTCCTTCCAGGATGAGGCTTTGACATTCATCTTGAACAGTGCCACAGAAGGCAGGAACAGGGCTGAAGTCCTGTTCTAAAGGGAATACTTACCTAGGCAAACATGCTTGACTGAGCACAGAAAAAGGACAAGTCAAGCAGGCACAAAGAGCTGGTTGATTTACGGGCCTGGCTCCAGCACAGTATTCAGAAGTGTGCTGAGCACAGACAAGGGAACTGTAGGCAGAACAGGCTGTTTTATTAATTAGTTCAGCAATTCAAGTTTTTAGAGTAAAGCAATTGTAGGTAAAGTTTCATTGCTAAATACATAGACCTTTACTGATCCTGTGGAAAGAATCCACAAAGACCCAAGCAAAAGCAAGGACAATAAAAATCACCCACTGAATATCAAAGCACCTGAAGTTGCAGAGTGGCCTGGTCTAAAAGAAGCTCTGATATTTAATCTGGAACTCCATGTCACTCCATCATTTCCATGTGGAGGAATGATGTCTTGGCCAACCTGTCCACACACCCCCAAGCTTTTCCACAAAGGTAGGACAGCAGCCTTTTAAGTTACTGAGTGATGGCTGGTTGGGCTTTTCCTACAGGTGGCAGTCCAGTGAATTCTTCTAGGCAGCTCTCTCTCCTTCCCAAGACAAAAACTTCCCTTGCTTTAGCAGCATCAGCAGAACTATGACACTGCTGTAAAGAAAAGCAAAGAATTTTTTCAGGTATGACAGTAGCTCCCACTCATGTGGCTGTTCTCGTGTTGAAGGGCTCTGATGAGGTTTAAGTCTACCTGTTGACAGCATTGAGGTGGTTTTCTTCTCTTTGTCCTGGACCTTTTATGCATCACAGATGATGGCACCTGACAGCACCTGTACTTCAGTTCTTAAGCTTTTTGTTAGGCAGATGTTTTTCTCAAAGCACCTGAATGATCTAGAGCACAAGCCCACCTGAATTGAATAATGTAACTACAGCACTCTCACACTTGTGAAACACACCCAGTTGTGGGTTAGATTCTTAACCAAGGAGATCAAAGGTTAGCTTGATGGAGAGAGCCTGCTGTTGCCTGACATTAAATTCATATTACAGGGGGCTCATTAAATGCTGCCTGGGTCCATCCTATGGAACAGATACTCTGAAAGTCTTGTAAGAATTTCCTGGGTTGTCATTAGAGCTGAGGATTAATGTTCTTTTGTCATAACAGTCAGGGCTCAAAGCACAGAATGAGGGAACAGAATAATACCAGCCTGTTGTCTGGGCCTGTACTTGGCTTACAAATTGTTCAGCCTTTTGAATCAGTCCAGCAGCCTGTGGCAACTTTCTTCAGACTRTGTCCTACACTGCAGAAATTTACTTAGGCTTACAGAAAACATCTGGGTGCACCAAAAAGGTCTATTAAAAAAAAAAAAAACCACACAGCTTTTGTAGTTTCAAGACTAGCATTCTTCACTTGAGAACACGAAAAGGTCCAAACAAGCCAAAAATAAAAGGCAAAAGTGCCAAAATGCCATACCGACGCAAGCTGAATTCCATGACCCAGCATTTTCTCTGGCTTCTACTGACAAAAATCACCAAAGATACCATCAGAAGTGTTGTAGTGACTGTGGAATCATTTGTAGCCTTTCAATTTAAACATTAATTGCAGATTTTCTGAAATACTTAAATTTCCAGTTTAAAATATTTTTAATATACAAGARGGATCATCCCAAAAACCCTTCTAAACCCAGGTAATAAAAAACAGAAGCATCATCTAGAGCATTTCAACATGACACACCAGAAACAAGAAACAGAAGAATGCTGCCCATGTTAAAACCATTCTAAAATGTTTCTGATGGATAGGTAGCATGACCAAAAGCAATAACATATCAAAGGCAGTTTCTAAAGTTTAGCAGCTCCACTCAGAATTAAGTGTTTATGTTAAAACTGTGTGAAGTTCACAAAATCATCAAGACGATATTAGGAGAAAAAACCTAAAAGATAATACTCTTAGAGGACAGTTCAGAAAAAACACTGCTGGAAAGTGAGATAACTGATTCTGTACTAGATTACTTTGCTCAATATCTGACTGGACTTATTTCAGAACTGAAGTGTGGAAGGTCTGTAAAAGAAAAGCAAGGATGAGCTTACAGAAATAATATCCTGGTCAAGCATTTTAAGGAAGGAATGAAAATATCTTCTAAAAAATTAAAAGCTATTCAACCAAGAAAAAAATTCCATCTATCAATATCCCCAGAATAGCAATCTATTCAGTGGAAAAAGCAGAAACAAACAAAGATGGAAAGATTACATTAAACTTCCATCTTCTGAGGCTCTGAGCAAGATGTTCATTCCACACCAGGAGGGACTAAAAGTTCATATCAGACCTCAAGACCCATTYTGAGATCTTATAAAGCAATGCTGGGAACCCTAACTGAACTGAGGTCAGGTGACACCCTCCCCTTCAGGCCAGCAGTTTTCAAGAAAGCACTTCTATTCAGTATGTGTGAATGTCCCTCCCCAAAGCAGAGCACTGTGGAGACCAGTGAGAGAAGAGCCTGTCTCAGGCAAGGCAGAGCAATCCGAATCAGAAAACAGTGTCAGCTGTGAAGCTGGTGGAAGATGTACTGAGTTTGTGTATGGCTGCAGTTTAAAAATCCTGTTACACAATTCCTGAGAATAATTCATAAACAAAATAAGTGACAATTGACACAAGCAGGCTGTGGAAAAAGGAATATTCAGAAATCCAATCAGTCCTGYGGAAATTACAGATGAAGGACAACAGGTCAAGTCCAGAGTACAAAGGCATTGTGGCCAACACAGTTCAGAGTACCTATGACAACATCTTGCAAGAAGTGAGACCTCAAAAAGAATTTAGCAAAGATGTAACAAGTTCCAGAAGAGTTTTTCCTGAACCAGTACTTTGTACAATAGTTAATGAGCCTCCAACTCTCCAACCTYTACCTGACAACATATCAAGTGGAATCTCCAGCAGCATCAAGACAGACAAAATTGTTAAAGGTCTTTCATCAGAGCTCTCTGTGAAGCTAAATCTTGAGGCTAAAAACACAGAAGAGCCAATGAGAGATGGAAGTGAAGTGACTGTGAAAGACACCAACACTGATCCCAATTTTGTGTCAGACCACTTAGTAGTTATTTCGATAAAGACAAAACCTGTTGAAGAAGTGAAAAACTTGGACACAAATTCACCTAGGCAAAGCCTAGTAGGACTAAAGAGACAGAAATGGTATTGAGAYATCTAGATGTAAAACCAGAGGAAGTAAAGGGAAAAGGAATGAACTGTTCTGATATTCACAATAATATAATGATGGCCCTCATTCAGGTGGGTATTACGGACATGCTTGAGGTTAAGCATGAATCCTACCAAAATCAAAGGAATTAGAGCAGCTGCAAGCACAAACTTGTGTGTATCTCTAAGCATATGCTTATAACTTACTGCAGTCTAATTTACCCACAGGCTTAAAATTAAAAAGTACTCCAGTCCTTTTCTGAAYGGCCTGTCTGTTTTTTTTTGTACATAGCACTTGGCTTAATTATATATGCTCCATTTACTTATCATTGTATTCTGATCTACTTTCCACACAGAAACCTGAAGTACTGTCACTAAAGCATATATAGAAAAGCATTACCAATTCTAACTGTGTTCACTGAAAAGTCTCTTTAGCATCCTGGCAGCAGGCCAATATAATTTGCAAAACAGTAGGAAAGCAGTAGTTCTAACCAATGGCATAAAGAACTTGGAATCAGAACACTAGTATCTTACATCCTCAGAACTAGTCAACGGTTCCCTCCAGCCTTCCAATTTGTCCACACATTCACAAAACAAAGCAAAACCAGTGCGCCTATATGCAGTTCTCAAACAAATTATGTTCTCTCTGTATGTACCCATATAGATGCATGTAGGGACATCAGACAGTGCCGGAAAAAAATAAATTCACAATGCTTGATATTCCCAATAAAACAGCAGAGCAGTTTAGCATCCACCTATGCTCTGAAGTTCACTTAGAATCAAGCTGGAAGAGTGGCCAGTTTTGAATATCCCCTTTCAGCCTTCCCTGAACAGACACAGATTCAGATTGCTTTTCAAGTTCAAGAAAACCTGACTCCTGCAGCATTTAAAGATCCAATGTTAGCATTTCTCATCCACTTGAACCATTGCTTTTGTGCTATGCACATGCACTGGGCTTAATGACCAGCACAGAAAAAGATAAAGGTAGTGGAGAAACAGCTTTTATTTCCAGTCATAGCTGCTCCTTGCCAAAACTAGCTGACAGGAGCCAGCTACAGCAGAAACAGGGTCTTAAATTCTTCAAGTGATCTATGACTCTCCAATCAGCTCATTTTATTGATTCTTGGGAACTGATTAAGTTAATTCAGGGATATCCTGCACAAAGGCACYGTACAATGGCAATTCCTTGCTTCTATCTCTTGGGAACTCAGCCATATTCTATAAGGAGAATTTTGATTACACAGATGTCAACTGCTTCTGTTAAAGAACAAAAGGTTAAGTAGGCTCTTGGAAGAGGCAGTCAATAGAAGAATCCTCYAGAGTAAGGGGAAGTGTTTTATTTTAACAGACCTCCACCTATGCCTTGCTTGTGTCTGAGGGAACATATCACTTTGCAGTGTAAAGGCACTAGCTGATGTACAGCAAAGGCACGTGATAGTACAAAAAGAGGTTCATCTGAGTAACTGACATTTATTTGCAAAACAGGAGAACTTGAAGGCTCTAGACAAGAACAGAACCCAGCTGTGTAAGGTACCAGACAAGCCTTAAGACTCAGTAGTGGGATAGGTTAGACAGGGCAAGAGGCCCAGGACTATAGCACCACTAAAACAGACTGAGTGCTACCTTACTGGTGCAATCCTTGGAAGTGAGGGAAAGAGGCACTGATTTCTGAACCACTAAAAATATGCAGCACAGTTCAACTGGGGAAAAACCACACAGAATACAAGATTACTGCAGAGCAGCACCACGACTGTTAATGCAAGAACCTAATTTTTGAGATAAWCAGAAGCCAAACATTTTCCTCAAGATCAGCCTTGTTTACTGYCAGTGTCTGCACAGGGACCCGGGTAATGAAAAATAACAATGACCACTTTTATGAAGTGCTGAGTACTTCAGTTGTATCTGACCTGTTAACAGAGCTTCTGGCAGCTACAGGGAGAAACCAGTGTTTGACTTCTTAAGTCTCCAAAACAGTTGTGTTTAAATCTTTGGAAAAAATCATTCAGATCACTAAGGTGTTAAAGAGTAGACAGTTTGCACAGAAYATTTAAAAACAATCTACCAAGATGGGTGTCATTAATGTTGCAGGATCCCTCCCAAAGCTCACTTAGTCCCAAATCTAGCTTCAACACTACATGCTGACAGGTGCCAGGTCTCCAATCACTTGGAAAAGCTGGGCTTGGGTCCCTTCTTATTTGGATTTTGTAACAACTAATAAGTATTCCCCCCTCCTGTTATTCACTACTAATTTCTGCAATTGCTATTTTAATCATAATATGGGGAACCATATGAGGAATGGGACAGCAAGACAGCCCAAAATAAGTGTGCCCCCAAAAGACCAATGCGAAGCCCATATGCCTTTTTCTCCAGTCTGGGCTTCTAGTTCCAGAGACAGCAAGGCCTGGTGTGCCAAGACACTAGGGAGACTGTATATTTAACAGAATGATAGTGTTCACACTGAACTCTACTGCACAAAACAGTGGGGGTTTTTTTGTTTTTGTTTTTTTTGTTTTAAGGCTTGTATTTCCCACTAAGTGTGGAACATCTAAAGCAGATTCCAGAAATGCCTGGGACTAGCCCACAGGAAATAAAATCAATCAAGCACAGTCTTGCACATCTATAACTTATTATAGAAACTCATTTTTTGGAGTCACAAACTAAATGTCTTTGTTTTGTAACATTTCTTCACCTCTGTCAATTCAGAGGAGCTCTAAGTAACCAAAATATCCTAACACAAGACAGCTTGTCTTATCTATATTTTCAAATCAACGAATCACACTTACAAGTGTCAACTACAAATCATTTCCTATAGCATGTACCACTTCTGCATTTATTATACAGTTTGTCAGACTACATAGCCCCTTGCAACTCCTTCCTTTCTTGTTCAAAAAAAAATTTTTTTTTTTTTTTTAAACAAAGTCATGGTCAAATTCATCTGAGTGAAGAGGAATTAAAGGAATTAAAAGAAGAGTAAGCCAAATTTCCTCCCTTTTGTACCTCCATTTTTTCACTATTGGGAAGGAAAGGATTCTTTACACACTTTTGAACTCCCCTCCTCASACTAAACTATCATAGAATTACACTTCATTCTGTTTAATATCTAGTTCCAGTACTCCATTCCTTATTACTTCAGAAAGAAATCTGTTGTCAAAGTGCCAGATCAGAAAAAGCAGAACTCAAAAGTGAACAAGTGCACACAAAATCAATGATCTTAGAAAAAGGTAGAAACTATTCACACAAAAGGCAAATTTATGAATCAAAATGGAAAAGCAGCAACAATTTCCAAGTGTGTGACCAAGTTTAATGATATATATGTTCTCTAAAACACTTGACCATCAATAACATTTCATGGGTTATGATGCCCAGAATGTTACTTCATAGGTGTTTTATATGCATATTTACAAAGACTTTCAAAATTGAGTGGCATAAACAAACAAGAACAACTTAAAACTTTAAGCTACAATGCTTAAAGAAATGTAAACAGTTTATTTTACATAGTTGTAAAATATAAGAATTTTCTAACGCAGCTTAATTTTACCTGGAAGGTGAATATAGCCTGGTGCCCATCAACAAGGAATGAGAGAATTCTTTACACGTAAGTATTGTGCTCCAGTGTGCAAAAAATTATATATAAGAAAGGAATCTAAAGTCCACAACAATTAAAAGACAACAAAAAATTTTCATGTCCTGAAGTTGAGAAGTTTATAAAAACATTTACACATGGTTGCTGACCTATCAAAAACTTGCATAACTTAAAATTCTGAATAGCTACTGCAAATTCAAGATCTTTCTCAAATGGAATTTTGTGCAAAGATCAAGCTAGATCATTTAGCATTTTTCCAGCCATTCCTCCATCCTTCCCTTCCCACCCCCATTCCTGACAACTAGTGGCCACAAGCACCACTAAAATCCTCTTGATATATGTTCAAATTAGTGCATGTAACCAAAAGGCACACACATGTGCAGATACATTTCGTGCAGAAACCTGTGCATGTTCACAACTATGTTGCAAAACAACTGCTCTTAGAAAGTTTAGAGTCTAATGTTTGGCAGGATTATTCTTACACATTCCTTTCTATTCTACAAGCCCCGGTGTTAATAGGTTGTCACTGCTTTCAAAGGATCTAGTATTTGAGTAGCTTTAAAATACAGATTTTAAAAATAAATCAGCCTGTAACATTATTATATTAGATACTTTGCTTTTGCCCACATTATTTATGGAAATTCAATTCCACAGTACCATAGCTTTATGCTGTCAGTTGCAAAACAATTAAGATACATATTTCTTTTTGTTAATGAAGACTTTGATTGCTCCAGTAAAGTCAGCTGATAAAAGCACTTCTGTGTGATCCGTCTTCAAAGCTCCTTAACAAGGAAAGAAAATAAATGGTCAGTTCTTAAAATCAAGCTCACAGTAAAAAAGAGTGATCAGCATGACACCCCTCTTCCTCTATCACCTGCCTGTTATCAAGCCATTACTCCAAGAAGCATCTGCATTTCTAGAAGAGGGACTTTTTATTAAACATGGGTATGTACAGCTCTACCTCAAAATAGCTCAGGTGTAAAAAGAATACTCCTAAAATACACAGGACTACATCTATGCCCCTCACTTCACACATTCTAAGTAGTTTTAAGAATGCATATGTTGTCAAAATGTTTAACTGCTAGGGTACGAATATATCCACTCCCCTGCAAGGATTTTTCTCCTTGAGAAACCTCCCAACTTGAAAATATTCTTTATAACCTTCTCCTCCTCACACAACATATAAGTTTTCCTTTCAGTTGGTTTCAAGCAGAGCTTATCTTAAACACCTACCAGAGGGTATGGTATCTGATGTTTCAGAATCTTCTCCCTTACTTTCAACCTCTTGCTTTTCAGAAGGTTCCAGTGACACCATCAAACCAGGATTGGGAGCAAAAATCGCAGATGTGACCACTGCATTGTGTGCTTCAGAAAGACAATCCAATTTTGATTACCTTGTTTCAAGGAACTGCTAATTTTTATAAGAACAGCAAGCATAAATTAAGAGTAAAGACCCAAAAATCTCAGTGCTAGTGGCACCAGATAAAGTCATTCAAGGAGCAATTGTCCTCATTTTATAAGCTTGAGGATCTCAGAAGTTCCTGAAAGTTCCCAAAACTGATTGGCAAGACTGCCAAAACACACGTGTGATATAAACATGGTCCTGTACTTCCCAGAATCTTTTTTTTTTTTGGGGGGGGGGGACGGGACGGGACGGGACAGCAGAGCAGATAGGGGCTGTGTTGTTTTTGTTTGTTTTTTTTAAGTCCTGCAATGAAAGAAAAACTTGCATTTGTTTTCAAAGTCACTTTTCCATAAAATGGAACTTCTAAGGATTGATGAGTATTTTGAGTAGTCTACATTCATCCAGAATCTTTGATCATCATAGAAGTGATGTTTCACTGGCAGAAATTGGACTAGCTCCTAGCTACTCAGACTTCAAACCCATTTCTCACTACCCTAGTCATGCATCTGTGAAGCGTTTCCTGAAGATGAGGTTTTCTGACAGAGCCCACTCATTAAAAACCCACAAGTTACTAACATACCCTGCTTCTAGAAAACTAATAATTTGTTCAAGCTAAATGAAAAGCACTACTGGAAAATGCTGATTTTTTACCTTTAATGCCTTCCCAGAAGTCATTACGGTCTCTTCTTACGGACGTAAACTTGCTCAAGTCATGGTATGTACTCCAAATATAAACATATTTATCTTCTGAACCACTTACAATGTAGGTAAAGTCATGGCTATGGATACAAAGAAGAAAAAAAAGCATTACTCTTCTGAACTGTTCAAAAGCTGTTCCAATGGCTCTCAAGACGACTTGTCATTTTACAAATGCAACCAGGCTAAATTCACAATCCAATTTGATCCTTTATGTTAGTGACTGCAGAGCTCAACAAACATGCAGTCCTTTTAAGAAGGGTGCATGCAGGCTCCTTGATGCTCTCCCTCTGGAAAAAAAAACAGTCCTCATGAATAGCACACAACTGATGCAAGAGCTTGATTTCATCATGGTGCACAGAAGTTGCTTTCCTGCAGCTTCCAGTAATGGAGGTTACTCCAATAGCTATGCTCAACAACGAGAAAGTGACATTATCTTTAGCTGCAATTTGCTTCTGTGTTGGACTGGAACCTGTGTGAACACCCGATCTGRTATGTAATATATATTGTAAACAATTTCTATCACAGGTATAAGATCCACACAGGTGGAAAGAGAAAGGCATCCAAGAAGAAAACCAAGTAACTGCATAACACACACAGAGACAAAATAGTGCGTGCAAATCCAACTCAAGTATTTATCTTTAATTCTACTGCATATGTATGCCACATATCTAAACACATAATTGAACTCTAATACTATCTATCCTACAGCCTTATGAGTAGACATGATTTGATTTGTGAAATACTGTCAGCCTTAAAGATACTTCTAATGGCTAACAGCTGACAATCAAGATTAAACCTGACATTATTTCTTGGGCACCACCCTCTCCCTCTGCCCAAATATCCAGGTTAAACCAACACCCAAGCATTTTTCTCCTTTGGCATCTGCAAGATTCAATTTAACAAGAGCATGGAGCAAACCTTCTTCTCCTCCCCCCTCTTTTCTACCTTAAAAATCAGTATTTCCATGACAGTCATAGCAATACACTCCAAGTCAAAGAAGCTGCTCAAGACAGCACAAAGAAACAGAAACAACCTCCAACTCAGATCTGCAAGCTGCATGCTGACAGTGAAGATACACAGGCAATGACCAACAGCCTTGAACAACAGTTGGGTGACCAACACTCATCTGCACCAGTACATGATGAAAGTAAGGAAATAAAAACCTATTTACCATCACAGAGAGAAAAGATATGGTGTTCCAGCCCTACAGTTCTAGGACACTTCCTGCATTTACAGTAATAATAATGGATACACACTTACTGTCAATGCAAAAGGATTCACTCATTCGTGTAAGCTCCCTGCTCATAAGCAGGCTTGTCACTCTTGACCATAACCTTCACAGTAACTGTGGTATTCCTAGTTAGTGGCATTTCAGAAGCTCAGTTTCATACCAGGTTACACAGATTATTCAAACAAAAGCCTCTCTACTTCACCCACAGTATTTCTGAAACCCAACAACTCCATTGCCATAGTACTTCCTTACCTAAAACTGGCTTTGATTTGACTGCTGCTGTTGACATAACCCTTGTATTTCATGGATAAAGACAGATCTCTTAGGTCATACAATCTGATTCTGGAGTCATTTGATGTCACCAGTATCTAGTAAGGAAATAAATAATGAAAATTTAAACGTGGAAACCATTAGGAATTACCAATTTAGCATGCATAAGAAGGAGCACCACAATTCAGTCAGAATTCCCAGTTCTTTTAATAGAAAAAGTATAAAAAGTAACACAGGCAAAGGATAGTCCCCAAGAAGTGGGTAAGTTTTAGGACAATGACATTCTCCTTTCTGGTCCTATGACAATGGACAGAAGACAACTTCACTGTATGTCAAGAACATACTTTACTAAGGTAAAATGTGGGCCCAAAGAACAGTCATCAATTTGAAAAGCATGTTCTGGAACACATTCTACAGTAATACAGCAGAACAGCTGTTCCATTAAGGTAGATTTATGGAAAGTCATGACCCGTCAATCACAAAGCACAATTTAGAGGCCATTATTTGTTACATAAACTGAGCTTTCCTTGCTCAATGCAAGTTTGCTTCCTTTTCACGTTTTCCCAGAATTCCCAGAAAATCAGAAATTTAAATGCATTTTTCAATAAGAAACAAAGAGGCCCATGAAAGGGTCATCAGAATGAGTAAGAGTGTTCAGCTGATTAGCCCTTTTCTGGCACCTTCAAAAAGGAGCYGACCACAAGTTAGCAGTAAGTCTCAAGATGACACTATGAATAGGGTACCAGGGTAGATATCACAAATATTGACTATTTCTATTTATCTAATCATTTTATTCAAAGTTGTGACAACCCTTGAAACACTATCACTATCAGATTACAGAATTTCCTATTTGCTTTTTAAAAAGTTCATTGAGCTGTGCTTCCTTAAATCATCCAACATGCCAAGCACAGCATTTGATGCAAGCCCAAAGGCACTGCTGATTTCTGAATCTTCTGTATGTCTTTGGAATCAAGTCAGTTACATAAGTAGCAGTGACAAGAATACAATACCAGGAAATAACAGCTGGTAGTTTACTGCTCTATTAAAGCCAGCTGTTGATCCCACATAACACCTGAAACTTTATACACAAGYGAGAAACTCTCCAGTTTTAGATTATGACTTTAATACCCAACAGCRTATTCTGTGCATGAGAATTTGACCCTTTCAACATAAGACTTCAGATCAGACTGAAGTTAAACAAAAGGACCCATTCTGAAGAATGGAGTAAGCACACTTTTTCTRATTACAGCTTTGGAGCTTTCACCTTCTTTTCAGCTTCTGTATGAAGCACATTTCATGAATTCATTATTCATTTGGAAAGGTTAGTTATACCAAAGAGGTTTTCACTGAAAGTCATCTGTGAGCATTTTTTCCACTTTTACATTAATCAGAACATAATGTCATTAGAACGCTGCATAGTGGTAGAATAGAGTTTTTTCCATTAGTCTAAACCAGCAAAAAGTGCTTTTATTTTAGTAACATCAGAAGACTTCTGATTTAAGCCAGTGACAGCAAACAAAAAGTTTAGCACAAACTTACCAAAGATTAGATATAAGTATCAGACTTCAATACTGAGCTGAAGTTGCACTAAAATACAGTACCTTATTTTCTCCAGGCAAGGGTTCAATGCCCGTAATTTTTCTTCCAACTCTGTTTCGGCCTCTGGTAGAACGCACATGTATTTGTGTATGGTACTTCAAGTGCTGAAAAGAAATTAAAATTTATCCTTACTTGAAGTAACTGTGTAAAAGCTTCAGTTCTAAACTATTTTGCTTTAAGTTCTAATAGATTTGTTTCCTGATACTTACATAATAAGCATGATTTTAAACCATTTGCAATTTAACATGACAAAGAAAAATTTTCAAATAGACAGTCTCAAACTTTTTACCTCTGTGTCATAGAAGATGCATCTTCCATCATATGTGCCAATGACTGCATATTTGCCATTCTGACAGAAGTTGGCAGCTGTAATCAATTTTGTCTGCCCATCTACTTCATTCCATAGTGCCACTTTTTTGTCAGGAATGTTCCAGAGTCGGAGTTTCCCATCCAGTGAACCACTTAAGAAGTACCTGTCATCCTGAGAGGACACACTGCATTACTCTCAGCTTGTGCTATACGTACATCCTGAAATACTTCCTAGAACCTTGCTGCCCCATTGCCAAATGGCTTCTCTCCAGAACCTCCCAAATAAGAATTCCCAGATGAGGTCATGAGCATTTACCAGTTACATATGACTGTTTCTAGGGAACACTGAAAAATGCTTTTCCTCTCYTTGAGTTTTATTAATATTATAAAGCTTTATGCCACAGGTTTTTTGTTTGTTTTTAATCATAAAGTTGGAAGGGACCTCCCAAGGTCTCTGGTCCAACCCTCTCTGCTCAAAGCAAGGCCAATTTCAAAGTTTAAATCAGGTTGTACAGGGTCATATCCAGTCAAGTTTTGAATATCTCCAAGGATTCCATGTACTCTCTGGACAACCTATTCTACATCATTATAAATTTTTTCCCCCCAATACTTAATTGCAACTTCCTTTTTTGGAACTTCTGACTTTTCAACAAGTTATTCAAAACTATGCCAGCTGTGAGGTTACAGCCAAAAGAAAATTCACGTTCAGCATCATGCCTACAAATGGTTAAACCACAGGAACATTCCTGATGAAGTTTTATGAAGATGAACACAAAGTTCTGGAATATTATCCAACTGAGATATTTTCAAATTCACAAACCCATTTTATTCTTTAATTGGAAATACAGGAGGAGGACTCTTGCTATTTCAAATCCTCCCTTTCGAGAGGAAAGAGAACAATTACACTTACTCTTGGATGGAATGCTATAGCAGTGACAAAGTCTATATGCTGGAAACAGCAGAGACATTCTCTTCTTGATATGTGCCATAGTCTGACAGTTTTGTCCATAGAAGAAGAAAGCAAGAAGTAATTCTGTGGGACAAGTGAGAGAATTATGTGGTTTATTAATAGACACAGAAGTACCAAAATACAGAAACAATCTGACACCTTGTATTTTTGCTTGGATTATAAGACTTAAATGCTAGCTTTCTTGCAACTGAAAAGCATCAGCTCTAAAGTCCCAAAGCTTGATCACCGATGAATATATTTAGCAGTTGTAACACTGGTTCACTAAGCAATGCAACCTGCTGAAACATTTTGCAGTTTTCTTTAGGACAGTATTTTTGAGGCACTGAGTATAGCTGTAATGCATAATAAAACAAAGTATTTTTTGATCTTCCCCTACTCCCCCCTTCCTTCATTCTGTTACTAGACTATGGGGGAGAAAAGAGGGAATTTTTGAAACTTCTTTCCGAACAAAACGATGCTGTCAGGACTGCTTAGTTTCACATATTAAGACAAAATTCTCTATTCACAACACAAATTAATTTCAGTTGCTGATGAAGTTAATGTTTCAGAAGAGGGGTGAACCAGCAGGAACAGGATAACTCTTCAAAAACAGAGTTTAATTGCAGCATCCTGAAGACTAAAGGAAGGAAGTCTCACCAATTGCTCTGCTGCCATAATATTTATCTTTTCAGATAAAATGTTTTAATTGAAGTTATCAATACTGATTAGTGCTTTCCTTAACACCAGGGCACTGATGCCTAGCTACAGTCATTTTTCTGGAGGAATCTCAATGGAAGTAAAACTTGGAAATTAGTTAAAGTATTCAGAGAAAATACTGCACAGCGGGCTTCAGAGAAGGGGTGAGAGCCCCTCCTGCCTAAGCTCCTTCAGCCAGACTGTGTTCTTAAAGAAGTCTATTCCAATATGGAGAATTAATTGAATTAGCTCCATAAGAGCTGAAAGTTAAGTACAAGGTAATTCTCTGATTTAAATCTTCGGATTTAATTATCTTTGGATACATAGCAATAACTTTAAAACCTGTACACTTTGCATAAAAACAGTGCAGCATACTGAAGGCAGGAAAAGCAGTAACACCATAAATCAAAAGTCACATAATAGCTCAGTGGAAATTCCTTTCCTTCTACTCTAAACAGTTTAACTTCATTATTGAATAAATAATGGTAATTATTACTAGCTTGATTTTTTTAAATAAAACTTAAGGAAGGAACACTAAGTCCAAGAATTTTGTTCACTTTATTCCAACTGAAATAGTTGGGATAAGTGCTCTCTTAACAAACCTTATCTCTAACTGCAATAATTGTTTCATATTGTTTAGATATATAGCTCCAACAGCAACTGAAAAAAGAAAACCATAAAACCACAGGAGAACTGTATAGTCTATATTAAGGTGCCTTACTTTAGACCAGGAAAGATCAAGAAGGTCTGCAGTATGTCCTTTATATTTGCAAAACGGTCGTTGACGAAACGGGGCATTTTTATCATCTGGGTCTTCGTCAACTCCACTGCAAATCTATCAGATAAGTGTTTAGAAACATTAGAAAACATTAGCTGGAAATACTAAAAATAATTCAAAAGCAATTATTGCTTATAAAAGGTACAAGGCCAACAACAGTTTGGGGAACAATTCTAGTGACATTAAAATGAATGACACAGTAGTAACAAACAGTCATTTTTCAAGCACAAYGGGCTGTGATACATCATCTTGAAATTACAAAATTAAGCTCTACATTGTCCACCAATGCAGCTTTCATTTCAATGGGATAAGCTTAAGACAGCAATTTAAGCAAACATCTTAAGATCAGCTTTTAGGACAAAGTATACCAACCTTGAAAAACTGTATTCCAACTTAGAGTATAAACTGTGAGTTAAAGTTTCCATGTTCCTAGTGCATATCAAAAACATTAACTTCATAATAAGAGATCCTTTCAGAATAAACAGGTGCAAAATAAAAGAAAACTACAAGTCCCTATACAAAAGCTCTCCAGTAAAGGACTAATACAAAACAATATCCTTAGCRTGTGTGGTTAGCCATGCATATTCACTTATCTTTGATAAGGAATGACCTCTCCCCACTGCACCAAAATGGCACACATTTTTACTGATGTTACTGCTAAAATCTTCCCTTAAAACCCTAATTTTGTCATCTGTTTCTTACACTACTGAAGATCAAAAATAGAAATAAATACATTAATTTTTATGTAAAGTTCATTAAAGTATCTGAACACTCTACAAGCAACACTGTTCTAATACTTTTGGTTGTTCATGTTCCATTTTAGCCTATACAGATGTGAAATATTAAAGAATGTCATTTTTAATATACCATCTCATTGCTCAGCTTGGCCTTTCTCAAAAAAAGTCATCAAGTCAGATATTAACCTTAAGCAATACTGTAAGGCAAAACACTAGGACAGGAAATTCAGCATTCCCCCAGCCCCTGTTAGTAGTTCACTCAAAATTCCACTCAGATGAGTTAGCTAGCAGAAAGCCACAGTGAAGCTATGCAGATTTTGTAAAGCATTAAGTTTAGCTACTTAGTTTCTTGCTTGTATTCCATACACATGGAATAACAGTATTTGACTGAAGATGTCTGTCTATTAGTAACACAGTTCACCCACACCTCAAAGATGTAATAACTCTGTTTTTACTGATGAGAAACGACAATATGTGTTTGGCTAAAGTCACAATGAAGATCTGACATTATAGAACACTGCAAACCTCCCTTCCCCAAAGTAGCCTCCCCCCTAATATGTAGCGTACATACCCCTGCATCAG
Source organism: Apteryx rowi (assembly GCF_003343035.1). Classification (NCBI taxonomy): domain Eukaryota; kingdom Metazoa; phylum Chordata; class Aves; order Apterygiformes; family Apterygidae; genus Apteryx; species Apteryx rowi. The sequence goes on from NW_020448752.1 coordinate 24,923, forward strand.
TATCAGACTTTGAAGAATTCAGACTCTCTTGAGATGGGGAGGGAGAGACACGGCCTAGAACACAGGCAGAAACCCCACAGTCAACTCTAAGTTTCTAAATAACTATAATTTTTAGTGCTTTACAGCTATAGTGATGCATAGAAGGATACCTTCTGTGTTGTATTTCATCCGCATATTATTGAAATAGTCAAAAGCATTCTTTAAAACCCATATTCTCACTACATTGTCCTGTCCTGCAGATGCAAGTAATCGACCACAGTGAGAGAATTTCATTGTCCAAACAGCACCCTGTCAAAATAAAGAGTTCATTGTTTCAGCTTTATGTGAATTGCTTTTTCCCATACCAGAAAGCCTTTCTATAATGYCAACTGACATGATTTAGTACCTTACAAGATAACACAAGTAAAACATTCAAATTGTAGATCAAGGCACTGACAGGTAATTGTTAAAACGGTGGTTTGTGCAACATACTTGCAGAAACACATTGAAAGATCAGTGCACTGGAAGTTTCACTGTAGAAAATAGGACTGTTTCATGGTAAAGGGAGCTCAGTACTGCCACAGCGTTCTGTCCATCATTGATTTGCTGTTACTAAGCATACCCATTTTTAGTGATTTATAACCTGCTGTTTGTTTGCAGAAGGCGCAAGTATTTGTAGCTGCACCTAAAGTTAGCACAAGCTGTACTAACAATTTTTTGGGGAGGAAGGGAGAAGTTGTGCTTGGTTACATCAATTCTGGCACCCAAAATAAGTACTACATGTATTTAATAAATCATGACTATGGCATGACGTTTTGCAAAGCTTGTAAAGACAACAATTCTTTCTCAAATGCAAAATTTACATAATAGCCAATAAAGCACAGTATCACACACATACAATATTCCATTTTCTTGTTATTTAATGAACAGCTATTTAATTAGGCATTTGACTGCCAACCTAGCATCCTTTCAGGATATCTTTTGGAAAATTTTCTAAGTTTTAAGAAGCAAACTATTGGCATGATGGAAATTAACACAAATTGAGTGCCAGTAGGACTGAAAACTTTAGCTCTGAAAGATAAGCTGGAACTCTTCAGTTACCAAACTGATTGCTGTAAGCCATCATCCTTAGCTTAACAGTTAAAATAAGGGCCAGTTTTAATTGTTGTCAGAGAGTTGCTGTCAGCAGAAGAATCAGGGGAGTCTGGAACTCTAGAATCCATTTCAGATGCTGCAGGGGAGCACGCACACTTTCAACAGTGATAAATAGGTAGTTTTTCTGCCTTACTCACCACAGTCATCTCTTTGAAAACCTCACATCCCAATCTCTTCCCCGATCATCACAATCCACATATCTCATTAATCTCTCCCCACTTTCACCTCCAGAACCTATCTAATAGTTCTGTTCAATACTTTGATTCATACCTCTTGCACTCACAATTGGCAGATTATTTTTTTCACTGCTAGGTGGGTCAAAATCTGAACTTGCTGCTCTGTGCTCAGTTCTGGTAGTGGACCACAGCCCTCATGTCTGGAGGTCATCACACAGACGAAAACTTGAAGTTCAATGTCAGGCTGAACACATTCAACAAAACCACAAATGAAATTTCAGACTTACCATATGCTCTCCACTGAGATCCTGAACTACTTTAATTTGTTCAAAGTCATAGGGTCCCTTGAAGCCATGGGCTGCTTTGAACTTAACTGGTCTTGTGTATGGCATCCCTTCATCATCGCTTGAAGAAGGATCATCTTGATCTGTATGGAAGACTAAGAGGAAAACAAATTTAGAAGTATATTGCAGCAAACATTTATTCTATTAGTAAACATTTGCCAATACTTTCTGATAGCCGATTAGTCTTGAATCAACAACTCTCTATAGTCAATTTTAAAAYCTTAAAGCAAGACAAGGGTGCTGTCGCATCAAGGTCTAAAAATACATCTACACTAGTTTTAGGCTGTAGTGAATACACTCAGCCAAAATAATTGCTATCAATTTTTGTTTTGCCCCCCTTCTTGCATCAGCTCTTGCATTCATCAGATCCTGCACTGCATCATTTCTGGCAGTTTAATATGTACTGAAAAGTAGTCATTGCATTTTATGTTTCTTCCCATTGAATGTGCTGAAATGGCCCAGTAATTAGTCCGTGGAGGATGCAAACAGACAAAAGAGCTGGGGCAAACAGCCACTGGCAACATAGAATGTTAAGGTGCAGCAGTTCTAYGGCACTTACTTCAGATTGCGTTAGATTAGCTTACTGAAGTACTGGAAATCTGCCTGAAAGGAGGAATACTGATGAGACAAGAAGGAGGGGAAGAAGGTTCAGTTTTAACTGGGAAACCTTCTATTAGAAGTTCAAGCTATATGAGAATTCTAATGCTGGGATAAGTAATCAGCAAACCATTTTATTACATGAAAATAATGAAGACAACCCCCACTTCTACTTTTGCTGGGAGAGCTTTCCAGAAAGTTTACATTTTGATATCCAGACAACTTTCTAACAGCACAGGAAAAATTATTCAACTGATTTAGCTGAAAAGGTCCCTCAACTACCACTCTACAAGGATTAATCCCTGTAACCCGATAGTCTCAGAATGTCTACTAAGCTACAAGCTTTAGCTCTAAGAAGCCACATTGCGATCAACTGTATACAGCAGCAGATGTCCCTCAGCCAGCTTTGATTCCTAGAAGCCCAAAACCCAAAACAAAAAAAACAAAACAAAACAAAAAAACAGTTTCACTGACCTTCATCTCGAACACTCTTAACTTTATTTACAGCACGTTCCCCATATTCTTCAGCAAGGTGCTTTGCTCGCTTTACAGATTTACCCAGGAACTTTTTCAGCTGGGTCCTTAAAAAACCAAGGGTACTTTTTCAGCATATAATACTGGCAAATTCTTATTTTTGGTATTATGAATCAAAAGTTATGATTAGAAATGCAATATTATCTCTTTCCATTATTGCTTCTTAAAATAAGCATTTAGCTTGACAGCAGTCACAATCTTCAGTTTAATTACAGAACAATGGGCTTACGCAGTTTCAGTTATTACTTGTGCTTAAAGAAAGATAACTTGCTCAAAAATCGGAAGGGGAGCCTCAGCTTAATAAAACAGAACAGAACTGCCTTTTCTTTGTAAGGACATGAAAGAATATCTTACGTTTTTTGTTTTAACCTCCCTCCATCAGAATCTGTTTGCTGTGTCTGCATTTTGTCTTCATCATCAGACTGTGCTGCGTCATTACTAGGAAACACAGAAGTGATCATCATTTAGTACAAAACCATAATGAGCCTAAATCGAGTGAAACATTATTAAAGTAGGATCATTATTTAGGACCCATCTTTACTCCTTAACATGGCACATCAAAAGTACATGATGTTCAGCAAGTAATGTAACATATCTTGCAATCCTGAGGCATCTTGAGACTAAAACTGCATACACTCTCCAGATGCCAAAGCCATATATTGCTCTCTTCTGCAAACTCAAAGCATCACAGTAAACTTAAGCCTGGAAAGCTAAAAGCAGACAAAATAAATCACATACAAGAAGAAGTTTTTGTATACTTTGTTTTCCATAGATAACAAATAAGGTAATATTGCTTAATGCTGAAAATTCACAGTAAGAGTTTTTACACAGAAGAGTAAGGTTCTATAGAAGTGAGCTTTCCAGTGCTATACAGAAATGCAAAAACCTAAAAATTGTCTGATGTATAATGCACATAAGTTTAGACCTTTGAAATAAGTGTCTAGAATGACATGATTTTCTGATAAGAAACTGCTTTAGTCTATTACAATTCACAAACAGATTCAGTTTTAAACATTACGATGGCCTAAAGCTTTGTTGAAAGCAAAGGAAAACCCCAAAGTACTCAGCTATAATGATGACTGCAGACCTTCAGAGCACCAAGGTCTACCAAATTAAACACTGAAAAAAAATTACAGGAGGAGTTAGCATAAGCAACACGTAGTACTTGAGCATAAATTGTTGTCAGTTCTGTTCTGAATTAAATCGATTTAGTACATCTATTACTAACTAAAGTTCAGCTGGATTTTCAGAGATACTTGACTGTCAAGTTCCAGTGATATCAATCTTTAGTCAACTTAAGATACAAAGACTCACAAAACAATTCTGTTGCCTCAATAAATAGCCTAGTTTATTGAGAATTGGGAATTATCACTCATGTTAGACAGTAAGAAACAGATGGGTTGGGACTCCCTTACATGCATTAAAAAAAAAGTTTTGATACATGCAAAGAGTATGAGCGCAGCACTATCAACAATCTGAAAGCTATCTTCATTCATACCCGACATATTCTTTAGTCCTCCTCATGATATGCAAAGTCAGGGGATTAATGCCTGTTGGCAACTTTTCTTCTGCCAAACTCAGGGGTATTTCTTCACCTGTATCAAGGTTTTTTATCATTACACTTGCTAGAATTTCCTACAGAAAAATAAGATGTGAAACCAAGATGACTTCATTAAGCCCCAAAAGCTAGAGCAAAACAAATCTGGTCTTATGGGTTATTTGTCTTAATAGGAAATTCTGTAATTCATTATATATTTACATTACAAAGACTAAATTTACAGGAATAAGCTTACACTAAAATCACCTTTAGTAGGTTAGCACTACCATAATACTCTAGCAGCTATACACAGATTAACAATTACATGTCATCAAAAGCTTGTTTCATAAATCTGAAATGGAGCTATGTAGGCATGTGCCATTGCCTGACACCTTCCACGCTAACATCAAACATATGTAACTGAAAGATTTTGAAGCCTTTCCTTTTTCAGTTATTCTAACAGTTTTAGTTTAGATTTAGGCAAAGACTAACTTTACCCACAGGAAAATAYATTTAGACGTAGCTAGTACTACGCAAAGGGAAAGAAGTTCTTCCTGGAGCACGAGTACACTGTTGAATAACCTATTCAACAATAGCAAAATACCTAAACATACAAATATACACACAGCTGGCAACAGCTTCATGACATCATTAGGATTAATGGAAGTTATTAACTGAAAAACCTGCTTCCTAATATTAGTAAAATTATTCTCTTCTGCTAACTCTTTCCCCTTTCAGATGCAGGGCAATGTCAAGTTTGCTGGCATTCCCTCATACGGAAATCTTATAACATGTCTGTATATCTACCAACCAATACAGCATTCCAGATCTACCACAGCTTACACCTTCAAACACAGTAACACCTAGTGACTCAAGGACCACAAAGTCCTTACATAGGAGGAACAGCACGCTAGCTTTTGCTGTTCAAGTCCCTGGTCACAACATATAGTGCTCAGAGTGCAAAGAATGACCTGAGACTATGCTAATTCATTCAGCAGACTGGAAAAAACAAGCACAAGAATGTATTATGTACAGACCACAATCACTAATACCTCATCTGTGAGCTCTCTTCCAGAATTAGACCTTGGTCTTTGTGGTCCAAGTACTTCATTTGCTGTTTGGCCATCAGCTGTTTTCCCATTTTCCTGAAATTTTGCAGACATAGAATACATGATCTCTAGTGTTACACAGGAAGTGTTACAGCTAGTCTAAGAGTTATAACCATTTCCCAATACCTGTGCAGTAACTATTTTATCTCCACTAGTTGCACTTGCCAAATCCAAAGAAGGCTGAGAATCTTTGGGCAGGCCCTCTGTCATTGTACTCGGAGTTAAGAGACCACCAGCTGTAAAATGCTCTCGAGGAACTGAAAAGAGACTTCATATTAGGAAGAAGAATGTAACATTACCCATAGACAGGCTAGAGCTTACCAGAATCCTAACATCATAGCTGCACTCCTAAATGCCCTTTCTGGCAATTTTTTTTGTTTTTATTTTAAAATCAATTGCCACTGAATCTGTCTTATCAATTATATTTTTAATATGTAGCTGGAGGCACAGGGACGATTTCAAGCCTAGTCCTCTAAGAAGTTTTATTAGCAAATTGCTTTTTCCTTCTGACAGTTTTTCTAGTATCCCAGGACTACTCATATTCATGACACCTCAGTTTACATCTCAATCTGTATTTCCATGCTGATACAGATTGCACATACTTCATTTGAAACATGTAACTTCAGACCTGTGACAGCCTTGTGAAAAAAGGGTCACTTGATTACTCTGATATTTAGCATAATCCCCCTCCTCTCCCATATTGCCATGGCCACTTCTCCTTCCTTACAGAAGTAGCTATTTTGGCAGAAGGTGTTAGTTTCCAAAAAAGTCTATGTAGTAGGAACATCTGTAATTCAAAAGGGAATTTTTCTACACTGTAAGTCTAAAGCTCAGACAGTTATAGGATTTTTTCCTTGTTTACAGGTCAATTAGTCTGAAATCAAGAAATTTAATGATTCTTCACTCAAAGCAGAAAAACAGTAACCCTGTAGATAACTAAAGCCATCTAGATACAATACTTGCCTTCTAAAACAGGTTTTTGTACTTCAAAATCCAGTTCACTCTTTTTCTTCCGTGGTGGTGGAGCAGGCCGGGCAGGTGGTGGTGGTCTTGGAGGAGGAACATTTGTTGGAGGTGGTGGTCGTGCTGGGACAGGCTTCTTTGTGCTAGCAACTATATCAGGTTCTACAGTAAGCTGCCTTGGTGGTTTTGCTGGAGGCATTTCTTCTGTTGTAGAAAGGTCTTTGGTAGATAAATCTGAAGCCACTTGTTCTAAAGCATTTGCTTCTTTCTTGTTTGCTACTTCCTCATTTTTTGATGTTTCTTCTTGTGCTTCTGTTTCATTGTTTTTATGGTCAGCTGCATTGGTAACTTTTGAGAGTTTATTAGTTTCTTGTTGCTCAGAAGTAAGCAAAAGCTTCCCAGAGGCCAATTCAGTGTCCTCACACACACTCTGATCCACTGGTTCTCTAGGATCTTCTTGTAATGATATTTTAGCAGATAATACTTCCGGAATACTACTAATGATGCCTGCTCCAGAAATCCAAGCATTTGCATCTGAAGTTGGAATATGCAGTTCTTTTCCTCTAGAAGCTAAAGAATCATTATCCAGTTGTTGTACCTTCTGGCTTTCTTCTATAATACTGTCAATAATCTAGGGAAAAAAATGAAATAAAACCATCCTACTGTTAAGTATCAGGCATTCCTGGGGGGCACTGACCAGTCAGTCTGTACAATACCACAAAAACTCTTCCACTGAAGAGTTGCTTTGTATACAAAATATATTTTGTTTAAAAGCTCTGGAGACCAGAACCCAGGGGCAGAAATAGGCCTATCTGAAAGATAAGACAAAGTGAATCATTTCCATTACATTTTATTACTCTTTAATAAACTTATATTCTGAGAGAGGAAGTTAGGTAACAAAAGGTGCTTGGCTCTTCAGAGGTTCTTACACCCAGCTATAAATGATTCTGAAAATTAGACAAATAATTTAACAGTGAACCCTAAAAACATTTTGAAAATAATCAGCCTGATATTTACCCTTTAGATGAACAGTCTCACTAATGTTACTGATAAATTCTAACCTATGCTAGTTTTAGGATGAGGCCTGATTAGCGTTCTTAAATTATTTAACATTTCTAGTACGATGCTGAAAATGTAGAGCAATATTTAACTTACTTCTTTTGAATCATCTTGTTTCATTTCTTGTACAGAGACTTCATTTCCAACTTTGTGTAATTGACTGTCTGTATCCTATGAAAAAAAAAAAAAGACATAGGAAAAGGGTAGTAAAAAGTTCTTGAATTAAGATGAATTAACAAAGCAAGTTACAACCAGTTAGCATAAAGGACAAGCATTCTGCTACATTTTAAACACATTACTGTTTAAACATCTGACAGAAGTAATGCACAGTATATACCAAAAGCATTTCACACTACCATACATAAAGAGACAGCCTGCACAGTATTAAACAAAAAAGCTGTTCTACTCCTCCTGTCTACAGACAGGAAGCTTTCTTTAGATTTCTGTTGAGGCCAGCAGTCCTCAATTYTTACTCCAGAATGTTTAAGTCCCCAGAGACACTCTTGCTAGTATAAAATATTTTTTTTGTTAAACTATGAATTTAATTCAGCTTATACTGGTTTGGAAGTGTGCACGATACATACTCTCCATATTAAACAGAAGGATAATATTCATTTCTCAACAGTTATTTTAAGGACCTCTACATATTTTTTGGACCCTGACAAGATTGACAGGGTGACCACCTAGTACAGATATGCAACAAATTTCTCCTCAGATTTTTTTTTTTTTTAATTTTAAGAAGACTAGCCAGTATATGGAACAACATTAAAATCTGTTGTTACTAAATGAATGCCTGGTSAGAAATACTAGATGCTATCTATAACTATAAACCTATAAACCTATATTAAATTATAGGGACAACCTTCAACTAGTAAGTCACAAACAACAGAATCTTTATAGCATACTAAAGTACTATTTCACACTTGAAAAATCCTAGGCAGACATCCACTTTAGAGAGTTCTGACCTCAAGAAATGACATATCAAGCAGAGACAGCTGCAATTACTAGAAAAATTCCTCCTGTCCRCTCCTTCCCCCACTTCCATAAAAATAGCCTTTCTAATCTAAATGTGCATTCTATTTTGCTTTATCACTAAAGTTAATCTTCAAAGGTATGACAACTTAAATACTTAAGAGTAATTCATGTCTACAGAAGCCCATTATATTAATTGCTAATTCTGTTGACATTAAACTCACACCTGTTAAACTTTGGACTTAAATATTTCTAACCTGCTCCAAGACAAACTATACCATTAGTCACAAATTCAGTGAACTGATATGGTACCAAGCAGAGAAGTAACTACTTTTTCACCTTCAGAAAGTTAGTTTTGAGCAAGTGACTTGGGAAGATGCTTAAGAATTCTATACTCAATATACAGATMTTTATAGCTGAAAATTCCCACTTCCATTGACATAAAAGTTTTGAAGTGGATTGTTTGCACTGAGTTTAGTCAGAAAATAATGGATCCATATTTCTTGAAAGGCTTAAACATTTAATATTGTATTATTAAAGGGGCATTAAGTAGAACAAAATAAAAATCTGTTCCCAAATGATATCACTGTAAAAAGATTATTGATTCACTGACAGCTGGGGAGCAGAGTGCTACCACTTAGTTTCTACCACTGCTGACTAATCAAACACTACTGTTTTCACTACGATTGCCCAACACTTTCAGGACAAAATGTCGAGCCTTTTTTTATTCTATGCAGGAGCGTTGCAGAGCATCACCTTTGGCCCCTCTGACACCAGACAATGAATGTTATCTGTACAATGTTCCAACTCCTAGCCTACTTCAGTGTCAGATTCAGCTGCACTGTCACTATGCACAGATGCAGCATACTAATTACCTGCGTGGGAAGTGGCAACCCTATCTCAATAAGCTAAATATAGTGTTTTATTTTCATATAACCTAAAGGAGAGGCTTTTGAAGTACAAACACTAAGATTTTTCTTATTTTGATGACAGAAAGGAGTAAAGTCAACTATTTCATATAAATCAGACCAAAACCCAAGTGCTGTAGAGACTTGCTTATTACTCACAAATTACTTGAAAGAGGATAGTCTAATAATTAAGTACAGCTCAATTAAATTGCAAATATAAGTTTCAGAGTAAAGTTAGCTTCAAGACATGTTAACATACCCTAAATAAAAGGAAAGCTGGAAATTCAAGAGACATCAGCACAATTGTTCCCTACAACAAGGAGAGTCCAGAATTTCCTATCTGTGTAGTAGTTAGACCATCACAGTATGTCTACATTTGGTAAAAGTGCTAAACACAGTGTTCTTCAGTAAGTATTTGATTGGTTTTACGTAGAAACGCACCTTTAGTACATGAGATCCAACTTTTGTCGGTGACCTGATAGAAAGAAGAAGATAGATTTAGGAAAAGCTTCAAGAGAAAACAAACAAAAAAACCCACACTCATCACAATAAGCTTCATATTAAACAGAATCTGTAAGGCAGTCTTTTTTACAGAGAATGTATACTTCATACTTTAGATTAGCAAAGTGAATGCTTCTGATACTGCTCCTTTACACAAAAGGCTCCAAACAGAGCTAACGGCCCAGCTATCCCTGAGATACAGACCTCACAGTTCCTATAATCCCCCAAAGTTTCTCAGCAGCAGCTATGAGAAATCATATTTCTATCACTCTTTTCTAATAAACTGATGCTATTCCTAAGGCACATTTAAAAACATTTCCCATTAGAGAGAATTTAGAATTAGCATTTAAAGAAAGCATAGGTTGGACAGCAAAGAAACACAAAGCTTTCAGCAAGAAGTGTGAATGCTCTAGTATCCTCTGGATCAAGTGCATGAATCCTAACCTGTATTATCAACACCATCATATCCATTCTACTCTTCAAACTCTCTAGCAAATGCAAGCTTTTGCTTATAACCATTACGCTCAGTAAATATAAGCATCTACATCATAACAGGAGGGAACCAGTTTTGCACTATTTGCTTTCTAAAACATATACTCTGAAACAGTGAGTTGTATTAGCATCCATTCACACATAACCTTTCGTTTAACTAAACAGAGGGAAGAACAAGGTATCTTAGGGGACTGGTATCAAATAATTACTTCTCTCTAGGTCATCAATCAAGTCTAACCAGCAAACTGTCAACTTTTATTTCCATTTTCACAAGATCTTCGGTATTCACATATTGAGTCACATTGCTGACTGATTATAGCCAAGCAAGACCCTGTTAAAGAAGTCTGTTGGCCACAAGCAGGGAACAAACTACAATTTACTACCTTAAAGGTTGCACGCAACCTGGATTGCACAAGCATCCCAACTGGCTGCTGAGTTCAGTGACATTTAACAATTTACATCATCTTGTACTAACAATATATACAAATAGAGATCTCGGTCTTATTTTGATCTACAGCCTTGAAAATGATAGTTTAAAGGGACAATACCTTCCAAAAGAAAGTTGTTTCCATTTCATTTTTAAGCTATCATTGTTATGCCAAAAAATTAAGTTTCCATTCTTCTGTTTACCACCTGAAAGTGTTTTATGGCAAAAAGAAAACGCCACTGTATAAATGTGAGCTTAAGTAAGCAAGAAAGTTCAGTGGATTTACATACAGTCTCTTAAATCTACATGTTTCTGTCCAGATATGTACACTTGAGACAAGGCGTATTCTTTCTAGAAGGAAATGCTAACCCCAGTATGCAAAAAAAGGCAAAATCAGTATTTTGACCTGAAGAGCAAACATGAGTCTTTCATTTCCCATATCAATATATTGCCAGGGAAGGTCAGAAGGCCAGCCTGTTTTGAACTTCCAGTTACTGAAACATTTTCAATTGCACTAAACACTCATGGATTTCAATAGAAACAGTGACAAACCTGTGTGTCAGCGTTTCATTAAATCCAAAATACTTCTACAGCAATAAAATACAGTTACAATTACTATAGTACTTAGGCTTCAGCAAGGAGTAGGGTCCCATGGTACCAAACACTATTTAGACTTCACAGCCTAAAGAAAGCGCAAAAACCCTCAACTGCAAATACATACTTTATAGCTTTTTATTGAGACACCTCCCACCAAYTGTCATGTCACTCCTGGTACAGGCAAATCATTCCTGCACTGGTAACACAAAATCTGAGGTTCAAAAGACCTTGTTTCCATTTCTAACTTCTTTAGCTACGTAATTAGTTTCCTGGAAAATCTGCACTCAAACTAAAACAGATGTTATTACCCACTCTCAAGCATTATTCAAATGCCTTAGGAAAAAGCTACTCAAGTGATAAAGACTACTAAGATACCATGTATAGAATATAAAACAGTACTGGGAGCTTGATTATCAAATATACAATACTTATGTTAAGATGAACCTTTGTCATTGAAATTATATCCTTTTAAAACATTCCAAAGTTTCCATAATGCTTTGGCAGTAACACCAGATCAGTTTATAGTATAACCAAATAAATTTAGCAGCTTGCCTGAGGAATATCTGAACCACATGCACGTAAGCATCATCGCTCCCTTATCAARGTAATGACTAGTTTCTTGTGTGCTGTTACATTTATAAAGACAAAGTATGTCACAGAAGTCGATAACTGAAGCCTCTTGCAGTTTAACATTACTCTGCAATAGTCTCACTTTCCCAAGCACTTGAAGTTACCAGCCTTTTCCCSTCCTAGTTTTACTTTAGGCCACTAGGTTTTACAGATGCAGTATCTGAAATGCCTGTACTTTTCAAAAAGTATGTATAGCAGCAAAGGTGTCTGAAAAGATTTGCTATGAAGATCAATCTAATGATCAAATATTAATCTTGCTTTGGAAGTTCTGCAGCTTTACAGGGTTATCAGGTATAACACGAAGTCTGACATACCACAGAAAACTTAAGGCAAACAATTTTTTTGTCATGTGTTATTGTTTAGTAAATAATGGGATTACACATTTGACAACAATGGATCTTAGAAGCATTTTATTTGAAATTCATTCTATAACTTAAGTTTTCTTTTGTAATACTGGCCATGATAGCACTAGTTTAACAGATGGGATGTTCAAGGTTATCTATAAAGATTAAGGTAAAATAAATAAATAAATAAAAAATCCTATTTTACCTGCACAAATATAACCAGATGTCTGAAAGTCAGGTAAACTCGCAAAGAATGTTATTTTTGCATTTATTCAGCTTTCAAATTCATCCTGATTACCGACCAGGCTATATAAAGCTGCCTTTCCCACTACTTGGTAGCTTCAAGCTAGTGCCTTTTCAAACAAGGGTCTGAATCTTTACTAAGCTTCCATTTTCAGCACATTCTTGATAAATTTTATGACTGGAAACAAAACACTAAGCCCTTCAGAAAAAAAAAAAGTGTGTGTGGGGGAGCATTAAAAACTACTGGTTTTGGTCAAAACCCCAGGGTTAACCTGCCTGCTTTCCTAGAATGATCAATATTGTTAGAGAAAAGATATGTTAACAGGCATATGGAAAGAGCGAATGTACAATAGTAGATTGTACAGAAGATACAGGTTGAACCACARCCAGTCCAGTAAACGTATTTACTGTTGTTCTTCAGCTTGCAGAGGCATATGATGTTCTCCTCCCCCTAACCTATGGCTGGCCTGGAAGCTACAATTATTCTTGATGCAGCTCTCTGTGGTAGTCCACACTTTTGAAACCACAAGGATTCATCACTGCAATGCACTCTCAGCTACCCTTGGAAAGCACTCAGGAACTTCAGCTAACTCAGGACACAGAAGCTTGTCTGCAGTGCAGCAAGCTACTACGCTGACAGAACTAATGCTCCATACTACATCTATTTGCTGCTGAGATCAGTTTTGGATGTTGGCTAATATACACACAAGCAAAGGTCGTGCTAAGCATATCCCATGGGTCATCAGGGTACAACTTAGCATTAACTAATTTCCTACAGAGAAGAAAACTCAATGCTTCAGGAGAAATGTAGAAGCAACTTCAGAAAGACAGGATTACTGAGATTAGAATTCAAGAACCTAAACTGATTAAGGTACTAGAGGCTATTTTTCATTATTCACACTGTCTCTTGGATACAGTGCCTTTTGTTTAGTTTCTTGTAACAATTCTTTAGGATAAGAGTACACTACACACAAACTGGCCCTTTACTATTAGGCATATGATGTTCAAACTGCTTGGCAGTTCTTCATTTTAGAGTGGGTGTCCCCTTTTTCTTATAAGTAAGATATAAAAGGGTCAGTCACATGCTTGCATCTGAACAAGTGTGCCTTACTTCATATTTTCCTCTTCTCGAAACTGTGTTTCTCCTTCAGGGGAGTGTTCATGCCTCTAATAATTTCATTGTCTTTTTCTAGACCTCTACTATGGTTATAGTCTTTTGCAAGCAGAGTGACAAAGGACATCTGTACATAGTGTACACACAGTGTTACTACATTTTCAGCCTTCTTGATTCTTTTCTGTCACACTACCTCTGCTCCCCCCTCCACTGGCTAGTGGAAGGCATCAAAATAGATGCCTTCATTGACTGGTCTACACAGGCACATAGTTTTTTGGGGTTTTTTTTGGGGGGGTCTATAAAAACTAATAGAAACAGACAGGGTTTGGGATCCAGTTATCCAATAGATGGACACTCTCCATATGTGCTGTCAAGAGCACAGTTACACATAAAAGGAAAAATGTACTGCAAAAGTGAAGCTTGCAGGCCTAGCCAGAGGATGCAGTAGTCTCCAAATACCTGGTTTAACATACTTCATCTTACAGAAGTCATCAATCCTGCAGAGCTATCTCAGCCCATAATCATCTGAAATAAACATTCTGTAACAAGTTCTGTAATTTTTGCTAATTAATCCTTAAATAGCACCAGTTATGTATGTTTGAGGATACAGATATGGTGCTTTCCTCGATGAGGATCTTGAGCCTCAGTACCAGTTGACTTATGATGGGAATTGGAAACTTACACCAACTTGAAAATGCCACTTTTGCACATCACAGAAGACGATTAGTAAAAACAATTAAATAGCAAAGAAGTCAGTAAGCTTACATAAACCTTCAGTTGTCACCACTTTCAGAAGTTCTGTATCAGCAGTTACTAAACTTCCCCACACAGAACTCTGGGCAGGAGGGAGGAAGCTACAAAACCCACTTAAAATCCCATATGAATCATGAGGGCAAATACACCTATACAGCTTTGGAAAAAGCTGGCTACAGTATATGCTACAAAAAAAGGATCTCCAAGCACTTTTGCTGATCAGAGTGCTTACTGCACAAGCAGATAATTCAAACTGCAGAGAGCAATATGCACTTTTTTTTCAGTTGACCTTCCTCCCATGAGGTTTTGATTTTTTTTGGTGCATCCCAATTCACATTACACATGCAGAAGTCTCAAAACTATGATCTACATGCCAACTTCTCAGAAGTGGCACACAAACATGAAATTAGCTCTTGAGAAATCTCAAAGCTTAGAGAAAAATACTCTCCATATTGTTAGTACTATTATGTAGTGTGCAATCCAGATACTGAATAAGCCCTCTGAGATCACCTCTTTACTTGACTCAAGCCAGTTGAATGCTATTGATTTCAGCCAATGGTGCATCCTTATAGATTATGGAAAGCAATATAAAAATAAAAAGGCATCTTCAATTTTAATTTCTAATGCATGACTTCATAAAATGAAATTCTGTTTAGATATAGGTTGGGGGAATCTTCAAAATCTGAACATACAGCATTATTTACAACAAATGCAAGCTATTACACATTATACACAGAAGCCTACTAACCCTAGCACACACCTCAGTGAGGCTAAGCTATGGCTCCATTTGCACCTGAGCCAGATTTAACAGCTCATGCCTACCAAAATATCCATTTTCTCCTTCCTGCCTCTCCTACTGCTAGTCACACAAATCCAACACCCTCACACCTCCCAGACCCTTCTGTTAACTAGAAACAGCAAAAACTATTTAGTGTGTTCAAATAGCTTTCAGCTGTTTTCAATTACTTTGAGTTAAAACAACACACAGAAGAGTTCAATAAACACCAGTGCCAGTGCAAGGTAAGCAGCTGGAGCAAGACCTCATTTCATATTGCTATTTCAGCAATAGCAAGCTGTTGATTTGGCTCACTACATCTTGCGGAACTGTATGCCAAAATATGCTTTTCACGAGGCTACTTAAAAAGCAAAGTTCAGAAAGGCTTTGACACAGGATATGTGCATAAGCAGAGCAAACCTAGCCTTTCCTTTGTTCTAGGCATCCAGTGACCACCGATATACAAATTAAAACAAGCGCTTAGTCAATTATTAAAGCTTCTAATGGACAGATTCCACAAACTATTTTATTGCTCTTCAAACAACTACATAAAACCTCACCCTACGAGATCAAGTGATGGAGAGGTCTGGTCCAGACTATGTGAAAAATAGAACTGATACAACTCAACCTATTCAACATACAACCGGAAAGAGAGACATTTACATTTTAAGAAGCGGGAGCGTATTTGGCTACGCCACAACACAGGGGTTCAGTTCGGTTTGAGGGAAGAGCAGTAAGAATTACCATTATAAAGTACTGTTAAAAATCCACTACACCAAACCATACAGTGACTAAATACAATACACAGCACACAGAAACATAACCACTAAAAACGAAGGATACAGTGCACCAGAAGTTGTTTTGCACACAGCAACAGTTAGCCTCAGAAGAATCTTATCCTGCCTTTTCAGAAAATCGGTTACTCTTATCAAGTTTCAGAGATTAGTTCTGTTGGGACCTAAATTTATCGCCGCACRTCTTTTCTAAAAACTACATGCTGTCCGCCCAAGGAAAGCAGATATGATCTCATCAAGATAATGGCTACTGCCAGCCCCACAAGCCTCAGAAAGCGCATCGAGAGCGGCTTGATTTCTTCGCATCCTCTCGACTTTCGGGCTTGCCAGTCGCTCAGCCACCCCACGGCCACGCACTACCCCGCCTGCCCGCGGCCGGGACGGCGCGCCAACCCCGCCCCGAGCGCGCAGCCCCGTGGTGCGGGGAGCCGGGGGACGCGGGGCCTGGGGCAGCCCCCCTCCCCCCGCAGCTCCCCAACGGCCGTAACGGTCGGGAGCCGCCGCCTCCCCTCAGGGCCGCGCTGAGGGAGGGCAGGGCAGGGCAGGGCGGCGGCCGCGACGGACTCACGGCGC
The DNA here is from genome assembly GCF_003343035.1 of Apteryx rowi. NCBI lineage: Eukaryota > Metazoa > Chordata > Aves > Apterygiformes > Apterygidae > Apteryx > Apteryx rowi. The sequence goes on from NW_020448752.1 coordinate 41,499, forward strand.
GGGGGAGGCGCCCGCCAGGTGCACGTCCTCGGGCGCGTCGTAGAATTCCTCGGTGTCGCTGTCGGAGGCCATGGCGGCGCCGGGCCGAGCCGCACCGCGCCGGGCCGAGCCGCCGGCAGCGCAGCGCAGCGCGGCCGCCGCCACCTCAGGGCAGGGCGAGCGGGGGGGGGGGCCGGGCGGCTCTCGCGAGAGCGGCGCCGGCACCGCCCCCTACCGGGCGGAAGTGCGCCGGGGAAAAGGGAAGCGAGGGCAAGCGCCCATGTCGGCCACGGTGGACTCGAGCTCCGTGACGTCATGCAGCGGGGCGAGGGGCAAAGGGCGGGGCAAAGCCGCCCCCCCACTCACACACTGCGGCGCCCCCTAGCGGCGGGGCTGGCCGCGGCGGGCTGCGCAGCGCGACCGCGCCGTGCAGCGCCGTGCACCTCTTGAAGCACCCTGCACCCCAATGCAGCGCTGTGCACTCCCTGCAGCACCTTGCACCCCAGTGCAGCGCTGTGCACTCCCTGCAGTGCCACATAACTCTGTGCAGCGCTGCGCACCCCTGTGCAATGCTGTACATCCCTGTGCAGCTCTGTGCACGCCCGTGTGTCCTCGTGCACCCCTAGCAGTGCCATGCAGCCCCGTGCATCCCAGTGCACCCCCAGTAGCAGCAGCATGCACCCCAAGTAATGCTGTGTTTCCCAGTGCACCCTCTGCAGCAGCGCCGTGCACCCCAGTTCACCCTGTGCAGCACTGTGCACCCTCTGCAGTATCGCGTACCCTATTTTACCCCATGCAGCTCCACGTGCCCCATGCAGTGCTGTGCACCCCTTGCAGTGGCACCGGGCACCCCAGTTCACCCTTTGCAGCACAGTGCACCCCATGCCATAATGTGCACCCCAAGACAGTGCCGTGCACCCCATTGCACACCAGCACCCTTCACACGCTCTTGGGCACAGGGCCACATCCCAGAGCCATGCAGCCCTGGGCACCCTGGGCACACTGCCACAAGCCTGAGACACAGGGGACAGGAGGTGTCCTTGCTGTGCCCCCGGCACCTCGGTTTGCACCAAGCGCTGCATTGTCYTCGTGCTTCCAGCTGCTGGCATGGCCCCAGCCTATTCTCCGACTCCAGAGAAGCGCAGCRTAGCAAAGCAACGAGGAAGGAGTGCTGCCACCACAAAACAAAGAAAAGGAGCACTGCCACCATGCAGAGCCCCACTTGCTCCCCCCGTGCCTGGTCCTTGTCCCCTTCCCACCCCTGCAGCTCCCTCTCTGCCTCCCTTCTGGCTGCGAGCTGCGAGGGCCTCGTTGCCCAGGGCCTGCGATGGCCTCGGTAGCAGCGTGCAAGGCGTGGGGGGCTGCAGAGGCAGCGGCCTCCCTCTCATCCTCTGCAGGTTCCTGCAGCCGCCCCTCAAAGATGGGAGAYGCAAAATGCTGCCCCAGGCTGCCACAGCCCTGAATAAAATGACCAAAGCATGTGCTTTAGCTGCAACCCCTCTCTTAACGCCCCCAGCCTGAACTAGCTGTGATTTCAGCAAGTTTGAGGTTTTTTCCTGTTAGTTTGACCATAGGGGGAAACCAGAATGAAGATAATAGTGAGAATTAGATGAGAGGGAATTAAGATACCCTATTAGACAAATTGCTAGGAAATTTCAAWAGGATTTTTTCCATTTAACTTCTGTAATGAACATTTGAAACCAGCAGCAGGAGTTAAATTATATGGTTCCTTATTTGCTTTTCCCTGTATTTTCCTTCCAATAAATTTTCATCTGATCTTCTGGTCCTTTTCGTTTGGCCACCGAATTACGAACGATCAGCCAACAACAATTCACAGGGGAAAGAGGCTTCCCTTTGAAATCTGGGATGCTTTTCCATTTAATATCTGCACAGCGATAAGTACATGTTTCCAAGCCAAAGCAGCATCCCTTCATCGATATATGCGGAGATGACAGTTGATAATTCCCGCATTGTTATTTGGTGCTTCCTCTCTGCATTGACCTCTCGTTCCGCGATTGCGGCCGGCTAGGCTGGGAGACGCTCGCTGACGGCGCCCGCACCAGTGTGCTCCGCGGTGCAGGGTCTGGGTGCTGAGCCGGGGCTGGAGAACTGCCAGAAGCGAGCCAGCGCCGCGGAGGAAACGGCTGATACAGGGGAACTCCCGGTGCTGAGAACCCCCAAGGCARCTAGTGCTTGCAGCAGTCTAAGCTCAGTTTGACTGTGCGATGCCTTTACAGGGCTATTGCTGATGCATTTCAAATGCTGGGGGCTTTTCCCGCTGGCTGGGCGATGGGAAAGGCTCTCTCCCRTGCAGACTCTCTTGGGTAGGATGTGAGTTAGCATGCTTAGCTTGGGTTTATATGAGGACTCATTTCATGAGGCTTCTCAGGTTTCTAATAAACACAGATTTTCTCAAAGCGGGGGCATAAATCAGAGCTCTCTCCTCTCTTCGTGCACTTACTTTCATAAGACTAGTAAGAGCTTTATATATTTGAGATAGGTGCCCATGTCAAATCAGTTACCTCTGAGGCAGACACACATGGACACTGACATGTGTGTGCAGGCGTGTGCACGTGTGCGAGCACACACACACACACGCATGTGTGTGCAGCGTGCAGCCCCATCCCTTTATTTCCCTAAAAAATCACAAAGCTTATCCACCAAGCCAGCAGAAGCACTGGGGAGACAAAAAGGAGACAAACTGGAAATGCATGAGCAATTCTTCTGGTTCCTCTTAAAAATAAAGAGGCCCAGGCCCAGCTTACACCTTGCGCTTTTACGGTGAAGGATTTGGGCAAAGAACTAGTACAGAAAATTACTGACGTGTGATTCATTGTTCAATGTTCCTGCTCTAACTGACATCCAAACACGCTGATTGCATTAGCGTAAGTAGGATGGTCTCTAAATTATTAAAGACAACAGTGATGTAACCTTAGCTGGGCAGGCAGACAGCTCGAGAAGCTGGGGGGGAAAAGAGAGCTCTTGCGAGCTGCTCGAATTGTCTGGTAGTTTGTCAGCGACTGACGGCAGCTGCCTGACTTCACGATTTGTTGCCCAGAGGAAATTCTGTAGTTGCAGAATTAAGGAAGATTAAAATGAAAGTGCAATTCTGAGATTTGGTCAGGTCTACACGGCGATCAGCACTGAGCTTAACGACAGCGGTCCCGACCTCCGCAGCCTGGAAACACCTGCCTTTTGCATCGGAGCAGCCGTTAGCCCCTTAGACCGGGAGGGTGATAACCGCGGCCCCACCACGGCACGGCACCGCCTGCCTTTGGCTGCGGAGCCGAGCATCGCGTCGGCCGCGAGGGAAGAGTCTCGTGCCGCGAAGCGTTGGGAAAGCCGCTCGCCYGGACGGCGTGCAGACAGGGAGGCGTTTCGGCGGGCCGGCAGGTGCCGTTCCGCAGGACTTTGCCACGCGCTGCGAGGGCTGAATCTGGTTGTCTGCGCTGTTGGCAGAGATCAGGGACAGGACAAGTGGGTGTAACAGGGACAAAGTTCCCAGAGATACACGATAAGGGATGTAATTAGTAATTACAAAGGACCCAGGCGTTTTCTCCCCCGGGTCGGTGCAGACCGTTCCCGGCTTGCGGACGGGGCCGAGCGTGGCGGGGGCGGCGAGGACACGCGCTCTCGGGGGGAGAAGAGCCCTCAAACAAGAAGGGGAGATAAACAGATAAAAATCCTTAGAAACAGCAGGATCRTTGACATAGTGGACCATGTATTTTTTAGTATAAAATAATTTACAAATTCAGCCCATTTTCAGGGCTTGAACCGCTTTTTGATTCCTTCGGAGCTGCCCAGCAGATAGCCCGTGAACTTCACGGCCAGCTGAGCACAGGCTGCTCGCCACGTGTCCCCGGTGCTTCCCGACTGAGCCGCCTGCCTGGTCGCTGGAGCCCTGCGGTACGTGCTCTGCTCCTGACCAGAGGATGACAATTTTCCTCCTCCCTGGCCTGGATGCAAACTTCCCCCGAGGGCTCCTGTGTATCAGAGCTCACGTGTCAGCTGGCCCTGAGCACCCCGCGGTGTCAGTAGGACCGTGCTGTTGAAGTCACCAGGGGTATTTGCTAACACGTGTGGACGCTCTCCCTTCTTTTTCCACTACCGAGCTGACTTCCTGCATACATGGTTGTATCCGCTTAAGTGAGCGCTGCTGCTTTCCTAATGGAGAGGCCCGGGAAGCGTGGGAGCGCTGCTCCGTTGTCTCCTAGCTCATTTGCTCGTGGTGCTGAGGTTGGCAGATACGTCTTGCTACCACTGTGAGGCCGCATCAGCATCTGAAAATACCCACAGTGGACAGATATAGGGCAGATTTATGGCCTTTGCAAAATATTACCCRTCTCCTGATCCATCTGGTCACCTAGGGGCATAAGCTCTTAAAGCAAAATTATTTTTTATCCGTGCATTAAAAAAATAAGGATGAGAAGTATATCTAGAGAGAAGCTGGACCTGGTTCCCTGCTGCRGTGTAGCCGGTGGTGGGTCTCCTGCGTGCTCCTGCAGCCGGCACCTGCAGCATGAGCAGGGAGATGCACACTGGACAAACTGCTGGTCCCGCTTTACCYCTGGGGAGAGGAGGGTCCAGGTCAAACACAAAACCTGTGGCTGAACCAAGAGTTGCACCGAGGTCTCCTGCATCTCCTYCTGGGGCTTGAAGGTGCTTATCTGYGTGACCATGCTCCCCTGGGATATGGAGTTCGGTGAGAGCAGGAGGGACAAGGTGACCAGAGGTGACGACTATGTGGGGCTGCGATGTGGCTCGGAAATGGTGTCAGTGGTCAGATAAAAGCAGGTGATTCCCTCTGATTTAAAGTCCTGAGCACCAAGGCTGCACGGGTCTAAGAGGAGCAGGAAAACAGGAAAAGCTGCATGCCGTGCGCACGCACGCAGACGGCTCTATCCTTGCCAGCTCGTTTGACAGCCCATCGATGTAAATCATGATTTCTGGTTCTCGCTGTGCGAGCGGCTCTCCTTCCCAGCGCTGCTCCCCGCGGCTGACTCACCACCACCCGCTCGGGCTGCTCCCCGCGGCGCCCGCCGCCGCAGCYGTCACGCGGCAGACGCCGGGCCCCTGCGCCACTGCTGCCACCGCCGCAAAGAGGGATCATCCGAGGCTGGGCTGGGGCTGATTTGCACGGGCGGGTGGCTTTGTGGCAATGGTCACCTCCTGCCCTCACACCTCCTGCCCCGGTGGGTGCATGCACATGCGCGCCGCGTGCTAGCAAGCATCCCGGTGCGCCCGGCGGGATGCAGCGTGCCGCAGGGGCTGAGCAGACCGCGGGGGACCATGGCCCGGCCACGACTGTCCAAGCGCTGCTGTGCAGCTCAGGCAGTCGGCCAGAACCTGGATCCGGCATCGCTTGTGTGCTTTGCTCTGATTTCCATCARTTGTGTCTCCTCCTGCCTTCCCGTGGTTTTTTTTCCCCCTGCCTAGGTCCCAGGTGGAGGCCCAGAGATGTGCGGCTCGCTGGTGCTGTCTCACCACCCGTATGCAGATAATGCAGGCTGTCTCAGCCTCCAGAAATTCCCACCCCCCCAAATGGTGCAGGGGAGGCATGAGGGGCGAGGGGAGGGGGGCGTTTTGGGGAGGGTATCAGCAATGAAAGGGCAGAGGGGAAACTGGAGCGGGGAGGAGGATCCCACTGAGCAGGGAGCCCAAACGCTCCTGGGGGGAGTCAAATCCTCATGCAAAGGGATGAAGGAGCACGCTGAGAAATGCAAACACGGGGACAAGCGAAGGAATGTGGTTCAATGCCTGCCTCCGGGTACAGGGAGAGGGAAACCTGCTCTAGGGAATGCGCCCGAGGGCTCCCAAACAGCCCTCTCCGAACAAGTGAATATCCAGACAACAGTGGCGAACCCCTCCAAAACAGCAAGTCAGATCACTGGAAACACACTAACAAAAATATATCAGACAAAATGTTTTCCCCGAAGGGTGAGGCCTGGCAGGGATGGGGCAATGTCGGCTGTGGCTGCTCCTGCGTGCAGCAGGTGGAAACACGGGAACGATGGCATTTGCTGCTAATGGGCCAGCCGCGCTGCAGGACCATCACGCCCGGCTGTTTACCCCGGCAGCGATGAGGCAGGTTTGCATTCGTGCAAGGTAGGAGGCCGGCAGAGATCGCGCAGTGCTGTAAGGAGCCCGGTTCCTTGCTGGGGATGTGGAAAGGGCTCCGCACCAGTCGCATTACAGGAGAGAAAATCACTCGTGCATCTGGGAGGTGCACACATTCCTTAGGAGCAAGGCTCCCCAGAATGGACAATGCTGGCTTTTCCTGCCGTAATTAAGAGGAAAAGGTATTCCGGCATACGGAGACTTTGCAAAGTTGGTGGGTGAAGGCTCAGGCTGTAGATGAACCACGTGAACAAGGCAGGCTGCGGTCAAGCAGCGTCCTGCAGTCTGTAACCCCRACGCAGCCTCTTCGGTGCTACCTCCCTCCTGCTTGCAGCCCAGCTGTTGCAGCCCAGATGTTGCAGCCCGGATGAAGCCACAGGTCTCCAGGAACAGCAAATCTTCCTTCACTCCTGAGCGGAGGGGTCATGTCCCAGCAGGACACAACCTGAGCCATCCCTCCGGAGGAATGGGCAGCCTTTCCTGGGAGGCAGCTCATAGTCCTGCGGCCACCCCACCACAGTCCTCCAGCCGCGTGGAGAGGAGCGGGTGGCCAGAGCACGCTGTGGGTCCCACAGACCCTTCCCGACAGGGCTGCGCCTCCCACCCTCGGACCAACTCAGCGGGACATTTCTTATGAAGTCATTGGCCTGGATTTTCTTTGCCACAGCCAGCCCAACCCTGGGACAAGGCGGCTGGGAGGTGGGTCAGCCCCCCATGGAGGACGATGCTCTTGCAAGCAGGTGAGTCCAGCCCAGACCTGCCTCCCATTGCACCAGGGCTGGGAAGCGGCGCTCTGGAGCCGAGTGGCGACTGCCCATCCCTCCCGCGGAGAGGCCAGGATGGGCTGAGCAAAGCCTGAGATATCTGGGGAGGGTTCCCTGCTTCCAGAACTGGAGCATCCGTCTGGTTTGGTGGAAGAGTTACTATTAATTTGTATTATTTTTATGGGGAGCTATCCAAAAAATCGAAGTAGGAGGTAGTGCAGCTATTAAATTGAAGGTGAGGCGCAAACTCTGCCGACTGGAATAGGAAAGGGTTGCGAAAGCCCTGTCTGCCTCTCTGGGGCCCTCCCAAGGCTCAGGCTGCTCGTGGGCTTGTATTCGAAGACTCTTCCAGCTGCTCTGACTTGCACTACATCCTCTGCACTCCCAAATACACTGATTTAGTTACCCAGACTTGTTCTTTATTCCTTCTTTCTGGCTTACTGGCAATTTCTGCAYGTGCAGATGAGTCGCGCCTGAGCCTTTGCCAATGCAAATGCTCCGTCCGCTGAATTTCCGTGTTTTATTTTTGTCTGAAGAYGCTTAGTGGATGCGTGCGTACTCACCCACAATCGTTACGTTTTTGTTTTCTGTATGCTTCATCTTTAAATGTCTAGCAGCGTACTGCTAGTTTGTGAATCAGAGCTGGCACCTCGCTGTACAGCGGAGCCATGAGTTACGCTTTCCCCGGAGATTTACTTTTGTTCCTCGTTGCGGCTCTCTGAAAGTCACGACGAAAGCCATTTGCGCTAAAAGTAGGTTAGCTTGCTCGTCTCGTAAGGAAGAATTGTGAGCAGCTTTCTTTGAACTGAATTTTGTCAGCTTTGAAAAGATAACTAGCTCCTTGCGAAGGTTAAAAAAGTAAATGTAAGCGTCGAATGAATCAAAAAGAAAACAAGTAGCTTTTACTAACATGGTTTTACAGAACACTCTTGTGTTTGAATGAAAGAATAGAAACAGAAAAGATAACAGTATTAAAGTGAACTAATTAGTTTGTACATGTTTTCTCTGTTGGATCCAGATTCAAGACAAAATGGCTGCACTCTAAAAAAGCTCACAAAAATCAGTTAGATTGCTAAAGATATAATAAGACCACAAAGTATTATAGTATCCGAAAGCTATAGCTTTATATATACCATTAGCATGAAGCCAGTTGGTACTAGGAAAAGTTCTTCTGTCTGCTGCTCATCACACCTGCCTGTAGCAGCCGGTAGCCGCTTGCCTGGGCMATGCCTCCCCGAGGTGGCGTGGGAAGAGCCCGGATTTTCTTGGGTTGCAATTTGCAGGTCAAATGCTGTTTTTTATTGAGACTTTTACTGGCTGTAAGTCTGTGTTATGACTCCATTCCTCCACAGAACAATTGCAAAAGTGACTCAAAATCATGCAAAGAAAAGAATATAGAATTTTCATTGGAGAAAAATACAGCAGTTTTTGTCACAGAGACATCCACCAGGCCAAGAGACGACCTGAAGCTGCATAGCCCTGAGGTCCCGCAGGGTTGTGGGTGCAAGAGTTCATGTGCTCCCTCACTCATGAGCCCTGGCTTAGCTCGGTGCATGTGTTTGCACCCCCCGAGCTTGGGTTTCCAGGGCTTTCTTCAAAATTTGCATCCTTTTCCACAAAAGCACCAGCCGCTCTCTCCAGCAGCTCCGTGACCTGTCTGTAAAACCTCCATAAAAAGCTGAGCAAAATGTCGGCATTTGCCGGGAGGTCCTGGAGAAACGCTGCAATGCTTAACCACGCTGCCGTGTGTCGGGGTTGCCATGGCAGCCCTCGCTTTGAATTCTCCTGGTTTCATGGTTTTCTGCCTCAACCTTAGTATTAGTTTAACCCCAGTTTATATATATATCTGTGCTTTTGATGATAATTACTATTTACTCCTAGGGTCTTGTTCTGCTTCTTTTTCTCTTGACGGATTCTGGGTCCCAGAAGAAATTAAACCATCTATTTCTGCTCTCTCCAGAGCCCCAAACCAGTGAATATTTGCAAGCCTGGCTGGCCAGATGTGGGACAGCAATCCGGGCGAAACGGGCCTTTTGAGCTTTTATGGCCTTTGGAAAGAATGTACCAAAAAACCGCTCCCGAATCACCTGCCCTGCTTCTGGCGATGAGCTGCACCCTCCGACGGAAGTGGTGGTGTGGGCAAAGAGGAGAGAAGGCAGAGAAAAGCATGCGGTAGCGAAGACGTGTCCAGGAAGGGCAGCAGAGAAAGGAGCAAGTCAGGCTGCAGCAGCAGCAGCGGGAAGCAGGGGTGCTAGGGACAAATGAGCCAGAGGAAAATCAGGGGAAAACCACTCAAATCCTTGCTAGCGCGTGGACTGCCAGCCTCCGGCGAGCGCCTGGAAGGCGAGGTTTTTCTTTTCTTTGCAGCCCGTTGGAAATAACCGAGCTGCCTCATGGGTCCTGGTCCTGCTACCTACTTTCCTGGGTGCCACAGCTCTGCCTTGGCTGCAGAAGCGGAGTCACAGGGTTGTCCCCAGCGCTGTCACCCCCTTCTGCGCCACGTGCCCGGCTCGCCCCTTTCGTCTTTCCTCCACGATAAGGACTGAGCAGAGAAAGCAAAGCAAGCTGCAGCCCTAGAAATCTGTGGACCAGGACTCTCCATGATGGGTGATCATCAAAAACCAAATGTGAGAGCCTGCAACCACACTGCTGTGCCCTAAAAGAGATTCTATCTAACACAGCGTATGAGCTCCTAGTGCAGTGATGGACACAATATAGGACTACACAGTAGAGACAGACTGTATTTTTCAAGGGTACATCAATAAATATCATAATTTGTTAGCTCCCCATCTGATACATCTAGTCGGTATTTGATCTCCTGTTATCTTTTCTGCTTTTTGCTTTCCGGCAGGGAATGTAATTTTTTTTTGCCATTGCACTTCATTTGAAGGATCACGCATGGTACAGTAAATTTCTGGGGTGCAGTTCCATTTGTGTCCCCTTCGGGCTGGATATATTTCTTTAATTGCAGCCAGCAGAAGCAATTTGTTCACTTAATAGTGTCCAGAAAACGTAGCTGAGGGAGATCTCTGAACATGACCACAAGGCTGATAAGGATTAACGGTAGAATATTGGAAAAGGCCATTCCCACCTTTGGGTCAACATCTGCTGTTAATAGCACAAGCATTGGGTAAAGGAGTAGCAGATTAATATATGGTATTGTATTTAATGAGAGTCAGTACTTACTTTCCCTGTAAAGAAAGATCCCTGCCCCTGAGAGGACTGCATTTTGCCTCGCCGCGTGCTTGGACAGCCACAAGACCAACCCACCCGTCTCACCAGCAGCGAGTTTAGCACCACCATCACTGAGCTTTAAAAGGGCACTATGTGGCCTGTATATTTTTTCTTAGACAAGGCCAACGATATTTGACTTATTCTTCACTGCTAGCAGCAAATGCATTATTAATGGAAATAAATCTCTCTTCTTCTATGGGTGTTGATATTTGCTGTGGAAGCTAATGGAGACCTCAGTGGACATTTGTAAAAGCAGCTCCAGGAATCCAGYGCTCGCACTGCTGCTGCTTATCCGACGGGGCCAGGTCCTGCGGTGCCCCAGGCGAGGACGAAGTGGCTGCTTTGCTGACACCTGCTCGTCCATTCTCACCTTGCATCATTTCCTGCAACTTCATTGTGATTAAAAAATAACAAGAATCCCGGAAATACTTAGGAAGTGCAGAARTCCAGCTGTGTCCTACACGTGGTGAGCCGGTGTGAGTGCGCRAGCCCRGAGCGGGAAGTTCCTCTCCCCCCCRGCTGCCGCCTCCGCGGGGTGCTCCCRGGAGGCTGCAGCCCAGCAGGATTTCTCCCTTTCTTTCCCTGTCTCCCAACCCGTCCATCGTGCTCGCCCTCCCCGCCAGCCCATGGGCTCTGTGGGGCCGGGATGGCGTCTTGCCTTGCCCCTGCTCTGCTCGGGGGGGCTGAGGCTGGAGATCCCCAGTGCCGACCACCACGGAAAGCAAACCAAATAATGCCCAGCAATAGCTTTCGCACAGAGGAAAGGGTTGACTCGGAAAGCCTGGTTATCCATGCGCCACTCGGAGCCGTGCGATGCGCCTGGGCGAGCTGAAGCTGCTCTGGGACATTTTGGGATTATGCTGAAAAGAAACAGATTTATTGTGCTTACTTTATAGGGGAGTAAAAATCTCTTTGGCAGTGGGCAATAAAGAACGATCTATGGGGATGCGGAAAGCAGCAATGTTAAAGAATATAAAACTGAAGTTACTCCTTAATGGTGCAGTTATGTGAGAAAGCCGAACTGTCGAGCACGTCACATACTGTGGCAGGTCAATGCCAAGCTGTCGATGAGCCTCGGCGCCGGGCTCACATCCACACAAACACGGCACGGGGAGAAATAACCTGCCCCAGGGAACTCGCAGCCTGATTGCAAAGCCAGAGACACCAGGAGACGAGGCTGAGGAAGGCCACAAGGAGCCTATATATTCCAAACGGGAGGCAGAAGTGCTGGTGTGTTGCTTATATCATTATTTTATGRACTGCGGGATTGAAAAGCCGCACACCTGGCTCCCTGCAGCAATGAGAACATGCCGGAGTGGTTTCCTGCACGGCTGGAGCAAACCCCTGGAGAGGGGGAACATCTGTGTGTTCCTGACTGTGACCGGCGTCACGGAGAAATGGTTTTGCTATCCTGGGGAAATTTTCAAGATTTCAGACTTTTCTCTCCTTCATCAGCCAAAAATTCCAAAACGGGGAGAAATGGCAATCTCAGCCATTTCATTTTGAGCAGAGCTCCTTAAATCATGCAGCCTAATAGGCAAAAGAGGTTACGTTAAGGTCTTTGTTTAGATCTTTGTTCTAAATTTATGGCTTTTATTGGCTTTAAATAAAATTCTTATAGTTGCTTATATACAATATTTTTCTTCCTCTTGGTTTAATTTTAGCCATGTAGAGCTAAATGTTAAATATGCATTACTAAGTAATTGAAATGTCAGAGTCCTAGATTAAAGTCCTCTACTGGGATGAAATTGAAAGGTTTCTGCTCCCAACCTGGTTTAGAAGAGCACAGTGTGAATGTTTTCTAACAGCAGCAAAGCCAGAATTACAGGTTAGGCTCCCGATTTGTGTGCATGACTAACACCAGGAAAAACACAAACAGTTTGAGCTTTTAAAAGCTGAAGCTAAGAAACAATGAGGGAGATGCAACTTATTTTAGCTCCAGCTGTCTGCTGGAACGGCGCAGCTCCTGCTGTGGCCCCAAGTGCGGGGCCGTGTGCGTGCAGCCTAGGGAGGACGCCTGGCTCGCGTGGACATGGTGACCTGTGCTGGTCCTGGACATCCCACAGTGCTCAGTTTGGTGGAAATGGCCTTGCTACTGCTCACAGAAAAGTGCGGTGTATGCTAAAGCTATGCAATTACCCTTATATTTCTTGCTCTAAGTGATTTAGGAGCTCACAGCCACAGTGGCCACCACCCCGCCAACCGCTATATTGCATTGCAGGGTCACAGCTTCAGCAAATGCTCATCGCACACGGGAAAAGCAATGCTGCAGGAACATCGGGTTGTGACTGTGCTGTGCCGTGCTCTCTGCCCAGAGCAATGCCTGCTTCCAGGTGAGCGTTCGGGGCCAAATGCAAACTCCTGAAGCTGCGGGCATGAAACAGCAGCCCTCCATCACGCCGGCTCTGCAAGAGGAGCAGAGGCTGAGGAAGAACCTCCTCCAAACCTTCCTGTCCCCTTGCTGACACCGGGAAGAGCCCTGCTGTGCTGCGTTTAGTCGGCGCCCGTGTTTAGTCCCGGAGGGAAATGTCCTCTTCAGCTCGCTTGGCCCTGCTGGCTGCGTGTCGAGAGGGGTGAGGGACGGGTCGGGGCTGGTGTTTGGGGCCACCTCGGACATTTCTCGCCATTGGGAGCCTGCACCCACCTGTGGCGCTGCAGCTCGGAGCTGGGCAGGGGTCGGCACGGTGGGAGGCAGCGGCAGAGGTGCTCCCCACGGTGCGCTCCGGCTCGGTTTGCACCTTGCATGCTGCAGGACCGTTAACCTTGCAGTGGTTTTCCTTCCCCGGGGGCCTTTTCTGCATCGCGGAGCAAAGCAAAACCCTGCAGGAGGCTCAGGGGGATGGTACTGCTCTTGCACAGCCTCTCTGTCCTTTCCTCCTTAGCATCTTAGCCACGTCGGTGGCGTGCTCGAGAGAAACATTTCCCATTTCCTTCCTCAGCTAAACCTGAAAGGGACAATAAATAACAAGGGGAGTCTATTATAAGCAGATATAAAGTACTCACATCCACAGCATTTTGCTAAAGTTATCCGATAAATTGCTCTCAGAATATTTATTGGAGCGAGAATCATGTTGAGAGGTCCGTACTGCAGAACGGCTCGCTTTTCCTGCAAGACTTCCTCCGCACAAGTGTCCTTCCTTCCGCAGGTAATTCCCTCTGGCTGGAGCAGATCTGGAAATGCAACAACATTTGATGTGAAAAGAAAATCAAAAAAAAAAAAAAAAGAGGAGACATTTTCTAGCTTTTTAGAACACACCTCAGAAAGGGTTAAGATTTTCCACCTGGGAGGGCTTAAGACTCTTTGTGAAAAACACTTGTTTTAACAGCTTCCTTCAAACCGGTGACCATTCCGCTCCACCCGAGGCGCTTCCACCCTGCACGCCTTGTGCGCGCTGCGTTTTCTGCGGCGCAGCGAGGGAGGGATCACTGCGGGCAGAGCGGCACCGCGGAGCGGAGACGTGGCCAACAAGCAGGCGGCTTGTCCCGCTGCCTCCTTTCGCCTCGCGCCTCGTKGCCACCCCCGTGGGCGCTGATACTGCAGCCTGCGAGACCCAAGGTGCTGCGCAAAGCGCGGCGGAGGGGCTCAGCCCACCCGGGGCCAGGTCCCGGCGGGAGGCAGGAGGGGACAGGGACGGCACCGGGCACCCGGCCGGCTCCGGCCGTGTCCCCAGACGGTGGCGCTGGGGCCCTGCGTGCGCGCTGCCTGCAGCAGGCAGGGCTCCAGCTGGCGAGGTTTAAGATTGTTTTAACAAAATCAGCCAAAAGGCAAAATGTCTCTGTCCTGCCCTGTTCTTTTGCAGCAGCCCGTAAACTGATGTGCTGCGGGCTGCGGGGGATTCCCCAGAGCAAGGGCACATCAAAGAGGCAATAAATAAACTGGGTCGTAGCAAAAAAAAAGAAAAAAAAAACAGAAAAAAAGGAAAGTGGAGGAGTATGGCCATAGATTAAGAAATATGGGAAAACTGTTATGTCTGGCGGAAATTACCTTGGTTTTGCTTCAGCGCAATGTGCTGCACCCCAGGAGCTGCTGCAGGGTTTCAGAAGTGGCCCCAGGTAGGACACCCTGGCAGCACTGCCACGCCAAGGGCAAACCTGTGCCGGAGGCTTTCAGGTCTCTGGTCCCCCGGGGTCAACAGAGGCTCAATACGGGTTCTCCAAGGGGAAAGAGAGGTCTTGCCCTGCCAGTGGCACCCAAGAGCTAGAGCTGTCCTTTAGGGAACACGAACTGTGCCATCCTCCAAGGAGCTAGGCAGAAGGAACCACTTCCATGCCCAGAAAGCTGCTGTTTCTTTGCCTCCACAGGTGAGTTGAGCTTGTGGGTGCTCAGTCATTCGGGACCTGTCCGCTTGCTCACCCTTATGGCATGGTAGCTCTCCACCCTACATTATCCTCCATTATTTTGATCCTCTCTCCATTATTGCAAGAGACAGGACCCCGGTGGCCTTTGCTGGGTCACTTCCAGCAGTTTGGCTCTCGGGGACCAACTGAAATAACAAAGTGTGTTTCTGCGGCCAGGCGAGCTCAGGTTCGCCCCTGCCTTGTGCGGGGTTTGGCTYGGCTGCTCTGTTTTCTAATGCAGAAATGCAGAAGCCCCCAGGCTCGCCTGCACAGATATTTCAGAAAGGCTGCAAGGCAAAATCGATTTTAAATGGATTAAGTCCTATGAATTTAACTCTGTTTCCTTGAATATATATCACAGAGTAACTTAAGTAGATTAACTCCAGTGAGTTTTGCTCTGTATCCTGAATGCCATGGAATAAAGGCAATCTTGTTTTGTATAATCTCGCAGGACACTGATGCATTGCATAAAGCACAGGTCTCCGCGCAGGCAGGTGTCTGTTGGAAAGAGCTTGTTGCCTGGCTTAACGTGCTGGTGCTGGCACACATCTCCCCTTGCAATTTCTGAAGACAACACAAACAGTGTTTCACTACACATTTCCTCAGGCAGGAGCGAAATGTAGTTCTGGGCTAACAGAAAAGCACCACTGCTGCCATAATGAGTTGGAAATGCAAACATATTGCTGCGGGGGAGCACGGGCAAGTCGCTGTAGTGGGAAMGGACCTTCCCCATGCTCGGCGCTGGGCAGAGCAGCGCTCCGGATCGGGTGGGCGGGAGGGAGCCTGGCACGGGGTGCCCGGCTGGGGATGGCCCCGCGYGGGCTCCTCTCCCCCTCCTGCCGCCTGCCTTCGCATGTCTCGGTGGTGCCACGTGCAGGTGGCATCGCTGCAGGGCACCACGTGTGCACGAATGCAGGTGTCTCTCTGGGCAGGGGGGCATCTGCTGCCAAACCTCCTGCAGAGTCATTCTGCCTCCGGAGCCGAAGCAGCAGCGGTCCCCAAGCACCCTCCATTTAGGGGACAGGTTGCAGTTTTTCTCCGAATCCCTGATCTGGCCTCTTTTAGGAGGGCAGTTTGCAAAGCCATGGATGTCTGCTCCTACCTGGCTCAGTGCTCAGAGAGCAACGTTGGCTCAGGAGAACGGGCGCTGCTCAGGGCAGTAAATCCTGGGGGATATCCGGGGATGGGGGGAGYGGGTTGCACATGGGATCCCTCTGTGGGCTCCTTCTGATGCCCTGTTTTAATAACTGCATTTTTATCACCTGCTGTCATTAATGGTAGGAAAATGATTGCAAATGCATAGATAGAGCCCTAGCAGACACTGCTGCTACCATCGCAACCTCCAGAGCTCCCRGATAACGTTGCAGTAGTTAACAGCATTTAACAGCCGTTCATGCCCCGCTTGCTGGCAGTGATCACTGGCAAAGCCACCRTCCGCCCTCAGCGCAGGCTGTGCCAGCGCAGGCCGTAGCGCTGGAGGTTGGAGTCCATCTGGAGCAGGACGGATTGGAGGCAATTCACTGTAACGGAAGCATCTCTGTATGGCGTAACCAGGACTGGGTTGCACAAGGAGACCATGGAGCCTACGTCATGTAGCTGATGACATTCATCCATGGCTCGGGAACACAAGGTAGGATCATCTTGCCTTGCACATTTTAACCCCTCGTTTGTTTTTACAACAGCAAAATGAACATTTAATTCTACCAAGCAAATRAAGAAGCTTTGTCCTTGCTGGGGCAGAATACGCCTCCCAGGACAGATATGCTCCATGCATGCAGCACAAGGACACAAAGAAACATGTTGAAGAACAGAAGAAAACACTTTAAGTGATGCTACCTGTGTATTTAAAGCCTGATAGGTATCTATCTGAATGAACCTTGAAGCCTTGGAGCCTCAGATGGACGYGCAGACGGCAGCTCGGTGCTGCGGCTGCCTCCCAAGAATACGTGGGCTCAGAAAGCCTCTTCCCGGGGGCTCCCAAACCCCAACCTGGGGCTGCGCACATGCAAGCTGCCGSGCTGCTCAGAAACCAGAGCGAGGGGCCCTGCCAGCTGGGTGCAGCTCTTGACATTTTGGTGAGGAGGGGACAGAAACTCGTGAATAGCATCTGGGATAAAACTTTATTTAAGCAGACAGAACCTTTACGCTCGCRAGCGATGCTAAATCTGCCAAAGACCAAATGTCAGCCCGTACCCTTTAAAGAACAAGACAAATGACCGCAGGAAAGGACACATTACAATAAGTAAAGCTGAAATCAGCAGCAGCGCTCGAAGCATTTGGGGGAAATAGAGGCCGCCTCCGCAGAGCCCCCGTCCCCGCGGCCGCCCGTTGCGGTGCGAGGTGCCGGATGTGCGGCAGCAGCGACTGGCCCCTCGYGCTGCTCAGGAGGACCTTGAACCCCAGGAGGACGATTTCTCCTCTTTCTGCAGGGCACTGCAATGTCGGCAATGAGGTTGCTGCCTGGTGCAGACCGGCTGCACCGATGGGATTTTCCATGAGCCGTTTTAAGGCAGAAGTGCAGCGTTTGCTCAGGGCACTGTTCTGCGGCTTGTGCACCAGCACCGCGCTGCTGAGCGCAGTGATGCTCTCCCACTGCCCTGGCCCGGGATGCAAGGCAGGCACCCACTTTCCCCTCGGGGTCTGGCCTTGAGCATCCCTCCATCCCCGAGCCCAGCCCAGGGCGATATCAGTAATAAATACATGGAGCTGGCTGGAAACCTGCCAAAAATTCATCAAACCCACTAATCTCCCAACTTCACCATATTTGAATAATCATGCAGGATCTCAGGGAAGCAGTCAGGGCTGTCGCTGGCCTGCGACACCAGTGCCGACGAGCCGGACACACTGCGGGAGCTGAGTCGCCCCCTCCCCTTCAGCCCGCACGATCCGTCCGTGCCGGTGCTGGAGCTGAGCCAGGGCAGGAAGGAGCCCGCGAGCCCGGGACGGAGGTGCCAACGTCCCTGYGCCATGGCCTGGTCATAACTGAGCTTCGTCTAGTCTTGAAGGGGAAAATTCAGCTTTGGCTTGTTATTGCATTTRTTATTTATCCAGGACGGAAACACTTGGGGTGCAGTGGCAGGGCCAGGCAGGGACGGCTCACCGCGGCAGCTGTGGCAGTCTGTCCTGTGTCCTGCCGACGAGGGTCGGGCTGGATTCAGTCCTGTCGTGGCAGCAGTTCCTCGCCAAGGCCTTTGGCACCAATTTCAGGGCTTACTTGAATTAAACTGCTCTAATACGAGCTCAATTAATGGTCTGGCAGGCCTGTATGTTGGGGATGGCAGCACAGCATAATTTCCCAAGGGGGGCATGTTGCAGAGCAATGGGCTCGGGGACGCAGCAGAAAGTGTCGCTCGGTCTGTGTTTCTACCCATTTAACTGGAGCAGGTGCTGGGAAGAGCGGCTTGATAGGAAACACAACGTTTGTGCTTTTGTTGAATGCATATGGCCCTCGGCGTGTTGAAATTTGAAATCCGCTGCCATGCCAATAACTTGCATTTGATTTACTCTTCAGCCAGTCATGGTTTCTTTATTTCTGCCTACTGTAGTTCATTAGATCTCAAGAGTAACCATATTGGTTCAACCTAAGGATTCATCCAATTTTTTTTGCTGATTTACACCGTCATGAAGCCAGTCAGGGATGTGAAGCTGTGGGGAAATCTGCTTTGGGGCCCACCAGCCTGAAGCACTCCGAGACCAAAAAATGCCTGAATCTGTGACCCAGGGGACTTCCCAGCGCAGCAAAAGCCACGCTGCCGTGTGCTGAGCGCGAGCAATCCAGTTACAGCGCAAAGTGCCTAATCCAAGGAGACGCCAGGGCTCCGGCTCGGGGACTTGCTGCCGCACGGATGCAGATAACGCCCCGCTGCGGGCTTGCAAGGCGACTATTGTGGGAAAATGCTAATGTGACTTTTGCTGCTTATTTGCTGTGGGCCAGCACGAGCAATAAGAAACCACAAACTGTACCGGGCTGTAGCAAAGATGAGGCAGTTTTGCAGAGCGACCATAGTCCTTCTGGAGTCAAGAAGGATGGAAACAGAAGGGACACGACCCGCAGACTTTCGGCAATGTAACCGTGGACTAACGAACCCCGTACCAGTATCGTCGTCCAAGTGTCCTTCACTGGTGCTGGCTCTCACCAYGGGGAGAGACCTGGGGGGGACACCAACAGTTTGATGTGATATTGTACCCCGAATCGGGACACAGTGTGTGTGTATCATGTCTCCGTTAAAAGGAAAGTTAAAAAGAACGAGCAAACTGGGAAATGCCAAAACATTTCACTTTGGGCCAGTGCAGCACTGTGCCTGTGCTACCACCATGCCCAGGGAGGTGTCGTATAAGGTCTCGATTCCCAACCTGTCCCAGGGTGCCAGGCAATTCCCCAGCCGTCTGCCCCGCTAAAAGTATATCCTTCCCCCTTAAATGGCCGGGTGTTTGCGCAGGGCATCACCTACCCGCTCATGCCTCCGGAGAGGCGGTTCGGGGCCTCAGGCCTGCATCCTCCTCGTGGGAGACAGTCCCTGGCTGGTTTGGGGACCATCCTCCATTTGACATGGTGGCAGCTCAGCCAGAGGCGAAATGGGAAATGTTTCGACTCGGTACTGCAGAACGGCAGGCATTAGCCTGGGGGAGACGGCTCAGAATGAAATATTTCATTTCTTGGTGGGAAATAAGGATGTCAGCACAACGGAAATGTTCCAGTGGAGAACATTGATTTAGCAGATAGCACGTTATCTCCTGAGAAAGTTTAACCAGAAAATCCTGAGCTGGGTCCTGTTGGCAACGTGCAGATGCAGTGGCTTCCCAGGGCTCACTCGGATTGAAATCACTCTATCTTCTCGCGCACGAGTGGATTTGGAGCTGTTTTGCTCTCTCTGCATTGCGCCTTTGAAGATCAAGCAAAAAAAAAAAAAAAAATCAACATTATTGAAAGAAAACTGCTGCCCGCCCAGTAACTTGGAAGCTGCTGCTCCGGAGGGGGATGACTCATCTTTATCTTTATCTTCAGAGCAGCAGCTTGCTCCGCCGCTCACCCTGTGGATTGCAAACGCTCTGGCCTGAACGACTGAGCGCTCCTGCATTGCCGCTGCCGCTCCTGCTGGTCCCAGCAAAGGGAAAACACTGGGCCAAGCTGCTCGGAGGCTGCTGCCTTCCCCAAGCCCCAAAACATCCAGGAGCAGCCGGAGGCATTGCTGCAGGGCCCCTGCGAGGCCCTTGGATGCTGGTGCCGGAGCCCTCCCATTCCCAAGGATAACGCTGGCTTTGATAAAAGGCAATTTCCCACACATGGGAAATTAGCTCCTATGCTAGTTCCCCGGGAGGGGTAGCTGAATTGTAATTGGATCTGTGACGTTCGAAGGGTGTAACTTAACTCCTCAGAAGGCTTTTCTGCGGCAGATGGGTATCTCAATTACGCTGTCTGCATTTCGAGTCGAATGTTAGTTGAACAAGTCATATTTGTTATCTGGATACCGTGCGTGCTTTACCTCCGGCTGCATGCCTGCACAGCAGCTCTTGGCCGATGGGAAAAACCGAATCACCGCACKCGGTGCGCAGACACGGCGTCCGTCCTGCTGCCGAAGCCCCGGACGTGCTCCCTGCAGACACGGGGCAACGCATCAGGACGTGCACATGCATCAGCTTGTTTTGCCTAGACCGAGCTGTAACGTGGGCTGCAGCACCGTATTTGGGTGTTGAACTCGAGCAGCAGTTTCAGAGTGCCAGCTTATATGATAAAGGCTTTAATCATCGAAGAAAACAGCGGGATAAAAATATCATTGAGTGCATGTAACACACCAGGGCACCTCTGGTTACACGAGTCACTTTTAACCACAGGCAGAATTTTTTTGGAGGAGTTGGACCTCCGATGTTATGTTTGTGAAACTTTAGCACATGGGCTAAGTAGCAGGGGAAACGCCTACAAAATCACCTAAATATAAGCAGGCACAAGGAATTATATGAATGCAGTAAAATGGGAAGCAAAGATTTGTTTCCATCTGAAAGGCAATGGTATCCACAACTGAATGCTAAAAATTACTAAGTACTTATTTTTGTCAGCCAATTTCTCCTTAGGGAATCACGAAGGGAAAACATCCTGGGACAAGAAAAACAGTATCTCAGCAACCTCCTGAAAAGACAAGCTGCGATCTTAGAGTCAGAGGGGATATTTTAAAAGGCACAAAAAGTACCTGTCAAGTGCTCAGATGTTGCTGGATTTCAATGGGTTTCAATTTTCCCTTGGATCCTTTAGGAATCTCCCCCCAGTGACAGGCTTCACAGCACCCTGGAGGCTTGGAAATGTCTAACGCAGCAAGGCCCAGCAGTGGTTTAAACATATTCTCTTATCTAGGCACAAATTGAAGYCTTTGCAAAACTGGCACCCTAATGACTATAATAAAACCATGTTTTTGAATATCCATGTTTCCATATARTTTATTTAAATCAAGAAGTGATATTTACTGCTCATAAAGTCAACATGCTGACCAGCTTGCAATGCACAGAGGGCTGGAGCAGGACCTTTACGTTTTGGCTCCGCACAGCTGGAACAGGGAAGCCTCCCTGTGAATGCAATGTTCCCTGCAATAACTGCTTGTCGTGATGGCATTTCCAAGGGATGGAAAAGCAAATGAACCGGAAAAAAAGAAGCAACTTTGGACTGCTAGGTTTGAAAAAGTTAGTCCTGCGAGCAAGGTGGTTTCTGCCATCGCARAACAGACAATTACTCTCCATGAAAATGTGGAGCTTTCACCCACACCATGTTTGGGCTGAATAAGCTCTACTGCATCCCGGTCTAATCCATATATGCTCTTGTACTGTGCCTCTCTGGGGAGCCCAGCACCACTAGCAGTGTGTGAAGCAGTGCGGCCGGCATCTCACTAGCTGTTCTTCCTGCTTCTCCCAATGGCACAAGCAAGCGCGGTACTATCTAGTTTTGGTAGTTTTAAAATATAAATCACACTTAGGTTAGAGTGAGCAGGTTGATGAAATGCACCTGCACTTGAGGAGGAAGAGGAGGWTGGTTGTGATAGCCTGTCCTTCCTGGGGACAGTTCACCTCCGAGACTGAGACTGGTCCCCCAGGAGGTCCATGTCTCCTGCCCTCGTGGTGGAGAGCCTCATTGTGCGAGGAGTGTTTTCACCTTGGATCTCTAAATGGTCGCATGAGATATTTCAGGCCCATGTAAGTGAGTATCAAGACTTGGTGTTTGATTCAGTATGGGCAAGTGGTGTACAGAGGGGACACGGTTCAGGAATGCAGATGCTGCTGTGTTTCTGGAAAGAAGTGCTTGGTCTGCGCGACATGTTGAGCCTTCACGGCTGGAAGCRCCGTGTGCTCTCCACCTCTCCAGCTGGGAGACGAACAGGTCTTAACTGAACCTAGGTCATGGTCTGCTGAGTGGGATGGGGTGCTGACTGGTTGGAGATGACTGAGAGGGCGACTTCYGACCGCAGCTACGTGATGGCTTGGCATCAGCGATATATCTATGTGCTTCCCTCTGGCACAATCCTGCCTGATCAGTTATAAGCAAGTGCTATAAAGAAAAGCGAATAGGTTGTGGCTTCCACCAGCATCCTCTGTGTCTTGCTACCGCTGCTTTTCCCGGAGTGCAGAGGCTCTTACAGGCTATCGCCACTGGTGTCGGCATGTCTAGCGCTGAGTGTGGGACTGATGTCCCCGAAGACAAGCACTCCTGTTCCTTTGATTTAAGTTTAAATAAACTGAATTAAAGAGCATCTACCYGAGAGCTTGCAGAGAAACAATGCAGCAGGGAAAACAAAAGCCAGGAGGTAACGTTAGCGACCGCTTTTGAGCAGCCTGGCCCTGGAGGCTGTGTCTTTGTCCTAATTTTACGCTACTGGTTTCGTACCTTTCCTTGTATCTTGAGA
Organism: Apteryx rowi; assembly: GCF_003343035.1. Taxonomy (NCBI): domain Eukaryota; kingdom Metazoa; phylum Chordata; class Aves; order Apterygiformes; family Apterygidae; genus Apteryx; species Apteryx rowi. Next base: position 63,814 of record NW_020448752.1, read on the forward strand.
AGTGTTACTGCAAGATATAAATAGCTGCGACTGAGAACAGAGCAACGGTTTTGTCTCATCTAAAGCAGAGGCAATAACCACAGAGCATTAAGCAAGCAAAAACCCCTTGAAATAGTAAGCAAAACTGATGAGGTTCATTCACGCCTGCAAACAATTATATTCTGTGACCGCACACGTATGTTCAAATGAACCTCAGTCTCAGAAGAGTGGAAACGGACCGTGGTTACGTGCGATCCCCTCGCGGCTCCTGCGGTGTCGGAGCCGAGCCAGGGCAGGAAAGAGGATGAAGAGGGCAGAGCGTGGCCCCAGGGAGGGTCCCGTCCTCCTATAGCCTGCTGGGGAGCCTGGAGAGGCTGCGGGACAGGGCTTTGGTGCCTGCTGGGCTTGCGTGGCCGGGCGCCTTTTGGTAGCAGCACGTGTCAGTGAGGCTGCAGCAGATCGCAGAGCAGAAGCTGCAGGCTTGCACGCCGTGCTGAGATTTCAACCGGGGTCTGCTTGCCTCTCGGCTGCTTCGTCAGCCTTCTCCCTGCTGCTGTGGGCACATTTGCCCCATCTCTTGGCCTGTGCACTTTATTTTATTAAATAAAAATGCAAGGAATAATTTTTAAGTGTCCTTCTACAGGTCAGGGCTGCTACAGAGGTAACAGGAGCAATTAGGCAGCAGAGGCAGGTAACGAAGCCTCAGCAGAAATCACCTCTGCTCACCTTTTCTCAGACCCGAATCTCCTTTCAAAGCAGTTCAGTGTTAGAGGAGGTCTCTGCTGCACCGGGCATCGTCTCTGCGTGCGTATAACTGACTCGAATCTCCTCTCCCTGCACACTTTGTTGCTCTGCATTTTCAAATATCCTTTCTGACCTTTCATGCTTCTCCTGCAAGATGCAGTCTTGCGAGAGAGCAGCATTTCGCGGTTCCGCCTTGCTTTCGGGAAGGCAGTGACACCTCTTTCGAGCGGGTGTTTTCCTTGCCTGCAGGATGCCTCCTCCTGCGCCTCCTTGCGCAGGGACGACGGTCCGGCAGCCGGTGGAGGACGGGGTGCTGGGCAGCGGGGCGCCCACCTCCCAGCRCCGCGGCTGGCTCCGCAAAATTTTAGGGCCAAATGCCACTCCTGCCAGTTTGTGCATTTGCTACATTCAATATTAATTGCTGCTCTGCCATTATTAGAGATGTATAAAGTTCCGCCTGTTTTGCCTTTTTCACGCAGAGTCCTATACATGYAAAAAATCGCCTCTGCATACTAATAAAATAGCCTCTGTTTCTCCAATGAGATGCAAACTGCTGAGTGCAGACGCACGCCTGGGGCCAGCTTGTGGGTCTGAGTGCTCCCCCCATCTCCTGGAAGACGAGCAGGGTTTTTCTCTGCTGCTTTTTGTTTTCCTTCAAAGCGTTGCCCCATCCTTGGACACGCACTGTTGTGGCAGAGCCCAGACCACATCCGAAGCCTTGTTCTGCCGCCAGGCACAGAAACCTCCCCAGTGCACCGGCTGGSAAAGGGGGGAGAGGCGAGTGATTTCGGTTCTGCTGCCAGGGAAGAGGGTTAAATCAAGAATTAACAATGGCTTAAATCCCTCCTCACCTCTGCCGACGTGCAGAGCCAGCCATGAGCCAGCTGGCGTAGCAGTGRTTTGAAGCTCCTAGGTGGCCATTCATTTCTTGCAAATATTATTTTTCCTGTTACATAAATAATAAAGATTTCTATTCTAAATCACAGACATTTCAAGGAACTGGCATGTGAACCCTTATTTGTTCATATATTCCATGCATATTAAATGAGTCCTAAAATATACAAAATGAATGAGGAAATGTCCTTGTGAAGGRTGCTGGATAGGTCCCCTGAAGCTAAGCGGGGAAAATGGTTTCTCTTCGAAAGGTGAACTGGAAGATACCAAGGAAGTTTTGCTCTTGAATGTAAAATTGCTTTTTATGCAATCATGACATTCCTTAAAGCAAGGAAACTCCTGAAAAAAACAGCAGGAAAATGCTCTGCTCGGGGTTCCTGGCCTTTGTGCCAGCTCTCCCCTGTATTTCGGGTCCTGCTGGGCCACCTCTCTTGTCTGGCGTTTCTCTTCCCCTTGCTCTCCCCTCCCCTCCCCRTCTCTCTCCTTCCCTTCTGCTCTCRTATGCTAGAGAAATCTGTTCTGGCAGCAAGATACTTTCCTTTTTAAAAACARARGCTAGAGACTGTTTTCAGTATTTTGATTTCAGAGGTCTGTGCGTTCAGTTATTTGCTGGCTCGCCACCATTGCAGGGGCGTATCGATACTCATTTTGCCTCACTCCGCGTGTTTCTGTCTGATTGGGGGTTTTCGAGCTCTTGCTCCGAGTTCCAGCTAAAATATCTCCTCTCGCAACCCTCCGGTGATCACCCTGACGGCGATCGCGGCCACGGCTGCTGCTCCCGCGCGTTGGCCGGGCGCGAGGCACCCTGCCGCTCTGGGTCCCTGGGGCGCCGAGCGCACAAAAACGCCAGGGACTGCGGTGTTTCTAGCCCTTTTTTTCCTCTCTGACACCTGCTTTGTGTCTTGCAGCCCCGGGTTGGAATCGCGTTGCAAAAACCAGACGCGGTGATTTCAGATATCTAGATCGAATAAACCCGCAGCTGCCGCGGATCCCTGTTCAAGCAGCAGTCGATCTGGGGAGTTGCGAAGTGCGCAGTGACTCGTATGGTTTTTGAAGTGGTCTGTGCTACTTATTTTTATGCTATTTAGCATGCATAATAGTATCCCCGGGGAGCTCCCGGGGGCAACACTGATTTCTTTCCCGCTTTGCCTTAGCGAGGCTCTGCGCCGCCGGAGGGATTGTCTGTAAAACCTGGTCCTTGCGGTAGTTCTTATTAAATTCTAGCTTACGTAGAAAATCCATGCAGTCCAGCGCTTTTGGTCTGAGGCGGCGTCCCTGGGACACAGCTCGCGTTTCTGCGACCGGCTGGGTGAGACACATGGGCTGCTGCAAGGGGCTCTTGGAGCCACAGGTGAAAAAATGCAACGTATCGGCATCAGCACGGTGTCCAAACATGTAATCATCTCCCTGAGTATACTTGCGGGTGACTTTATTAAAATAAAGAAAAATTGTAACCAAATTTAGGAAATAATAAACTGACCATAAATATATGCTTCCGCTAAAATGCAAGGAGACACAAGCAGAGACAGAGCAGCCCRTTTGGTATAGAGGCAATCAGTTATTTCAGAGGTACGATGGCACACACGCTGCACAGTGAAACACCGAAGTTTGATTTTAATGCCTTTCTGCTTAGCTGCAGGCTACAATTCAATTAAAATTCAGATGCACCGTATTAAAGTGCAGTTCCTCACCATCCCTTGGGAGCTGCATAATAAAAAGAAGGCGGCAGCCAGGCCACCTGTCTGCAACGCTGAGCGTCAGCAGCACCACAGGCACGAAAAGAAATCACTGGAAATACCCCGGTGTCTTTCTTTCTCCTGCAAGGGCAGTCGATTCACAGCGCCGCGCTGGATTTGGCCCGGGGAGCTGCCGCTGGAGCGCTGCGTGCAAACCATTTGGGCAAGGAGACCGAGGGGGGGTTAAGCAGCGATGCCTTGAGACAGAGCAGCTATGAGGATGGAAGGGATTATTCTCATTTAATGAGAATCCTCATTTCGTTTGCGAATAAACCGACTCTTTTGGGAGTCACCTCGCCTGACCGGGATGCACAGGCTGGCCAGGAAACTGCATTGGGCAAAAAAAAAGAAAACTAAAAGGATGATGCAAATTCCTCCCATTTTTTTAATTAACAAAAATAAAAAAAGGTTAAAATCATCAGGATTTTTGGCCAGCCCTGCATGGCTCCGAGCAGGCAGCAGCCCGGCAGCACAGTGCAGCGGGGCCGGTTGCTGCCCGGGGTGCGCAGCTGCTGGCAGGGGTAGGATCGACTCTGCCGCCGGCCGGGGAAGCAGCAGCCGCTTTTACAGCAGGAGCCCTGCTCTGGCTAGCCGCGAGCGTGCCAAGCCGGGGGCAGAGGGAGAGGAGGAGGTCTGTGATCAAACGGGAGTGATAGGATACACCCAGCCGTGCCAGGACGGTCGGCATCCTCTGGAAGAGCCCCACAACCAGCAAGAAACCTGGCTCGGCTGCAAAACRGCAACAGAGTGTTAGCTGGACCCTCGAGCACAGACTCTGCAGGGGCATCTTCAAGGCACAGCTCGGGAACTGTGCGTGTTGAAACACATATTTCTGCATGAAAACATTAAAACAGCTTTTTCCCCCCTCTTTGCCACTCCACCTGGATGAGAGGTTTGCCAAGGAGCCCTCCCCGGCGCTGAAAGGGTTGCCAGAGCGCAGGCATCCAGGATGTCCGAAAGAAAAAGCAGTATCTGCCCCGGAAAGCCACCGCAGTTCCCAGCTGCGCTAGCTCCAACCATCGCACAAAAATTGCTGTCACAGAGCCCAGGCAGCAAAACGCCGGAGAGGAGGCAGGTCGGGCTTGCTCCCACGCCCCGGCCGGCGGCGYGGGGACGAGCTTCTCCCGAGCGCTAGCTGAGTCCTCCGGCGGCTGCGAGCATCTCCAGCAGCTTTCCGAGGATATTTGGAAAATGCTTTTCATAGGGCTTAGTGGAAACAATTTTCTAGGATACGTTGGAGCAGCTGAAGCACAGCCTCCCCGAGCCAGACATCCTGTATCTTGGTTTTACTCTGGATGTTGCATTTCACTGTTTCGGGTGGGGGGGCCTCTACGGACGATGGACAAGCGTGAGCTGAGCGCGAGCCGAGTGTGAGCTGAGCGCGAGCTGCCTCGGCGGCTGGGCCTGGGCGACAGGACGAGCACCTAGAGCAGCCGCCCGGGTTTGCCCCCTGCATCTACCGAGCTGCCTGGCGCCTATAATTTCCCTGCCAACCCTGATGGCCTGTAATGTACAGCCCCTATCTTGTGCTAATTCCTTGGGTCTCGTTGAAGGAAGGATTGCAGGCTGCGGAGGACTTCTGCCAAAGCACAAAGGAACAAATTTTAAAATTTAAAGGCTATCCCCCCAGCAACAAAACACCTGGGGCTTTAGGGGTCCCTGGGGTGCAGTGAAGATGGGCAGTGCATATGGACACRCTGGGTGCCTCGGACCAACGGTGTGATGAGCTTGGGGCCGTTCTCAGCCCTCACAGTGATGCCACGTGCAGCGAAATTCAGTTCTCTCCCATTCAGGTACCTCCTGCTCCAGTCATCCCAAATTATACCGTTCCTCTGTACATGCATGTCCAGACCACGGTACCCTAAATCTCACCGAGTTTTGTTTCTCCTGGCTCTATGGGAAGTGTCTGCAGGGCAGCAGCTATCGCACGTCTCTAGAGGTTGCACTGCCTGCTCCAGGGACACTCTAACATTATATTCCTAATGAATCCCATTCTAATTTATTTTATGTTTGCCTTAGGTATCATAACTAAACAGTGCCTTTTTTGGCTCAGACGGGTGTTGCAAAGAAAGCAGTTGCGGCCCGCACCTACCGCAGAGCAATCGGAAATGGCGGAAGGAGGAATTTCAGCTATCAGCCCCAGGCAGTGCTTGGCTGGACAAGATTTCCAGATTTTGCTTGGAAGGATTTCCTCCTCTCCACTGTGCAAAGACTGTGCACACCATAATTATATAGATAGATAGATAGATAGATAGATAGATATAAAAAATATATAAATATCTATTTTATATCTATATCTATAAATAAATAAAAATATATTATTTCTATAATAATATGTTTATATAATAATGTATTAGAAAAGTAAATGCACCCTGAGCGTTTATGTCATTCAGAAGTGAAAGGACAGACTCACTCTCTCCTCTGTAGTCTGAACTTAACGGTGCCCAGCACGGGACAGCGGGGCTGATTCAGCCGAAGCCGTTCAAAACGTGTTGCGCAGCCCCGGCAGCAGCCCGGAGCTGCTCAACGGTCTGGGGGAGGCAGGTGCAGAGGGCGCTGAGGAAACGGCCTGGAGTTAGATATATTGCAGCCTCTACAGAGCAGCTGCTGATGTCATTCTGATGATGTTTTATTGCAATTAATTCAGCCGCCTCGTCTGCCACGTCTGTGTAAGACATTAGTGGACGAAGGAGGAGAAGGAAATGATGTGTTCCCTGGCTAGCCTCTGCAAGAAGTAGGTTTTGATGCTTTCACAGCTGTAAGAAACGTGACAAGAAAAGCCTGTAAGGTGTTGTGGGACGAAAGTCATTCAGGTAGGTGTCCTGCGAAAAGATTGGTTTCCATAATTTTACCCAACTCAGCAAGACAAGGGGAACGAAGTAAGTTGAGTTCTGGTAAAGCCAGATGGGATTGCTCTTACAGGCCTCCTTTCAAAACCATCCGTGCAGCCTACGCTGCTTTAGTGCAACGCTTTTCTCACAGACAAAATTTTGCTTTTACAGCCGAGGGGGACAGGAGCTGTGTAAACAGCAGAAAACCCTCAAGTCAGTGGGCAGTCGCTGCAGCCTGGTAGAGGAAAAGGTTTGTCCACCAAGCAGCTTTTCGGGGATTTTCTGCTGTGTTTTATCTTCGTTCTTCAAGGACAAGCTATCGACAGATATAGAGCTTGTGTAACTAGGGGCTTTTGCTCATGCACTCTCTATGTGGCAATACATTTTATGGGAGCTCGACCAGAAATAGTGAAACCACCATATTATGACCTGATTGCTATCGTTCATCACCAGACATGCTTCACTCAATGAAAATCATGCTAGAAAGCTCATAAAGAGGGTAAATCTCTCGGGTCAGAACAGAAATCCCTGGGGAGACCTTGCACAGCCATGAATCTCTTCGGTATCTGGTCTGCGAAGGTACAAGGAGCTCGGGTTATTTCTCTTCTGATGTGTGTTATGTTGTATTTTTGTTTGTGCATTTTACCTTCTTTGTGCCATTTACCCAGGCTGAACGGGTATCTCTAAAATTCCCCACCGTCCTCTCTGGTCTTACAAATCTTAGCCTTACAAATTCTGTGTGCAAGCAGTTGAAATATTCCACTATTGCTAAACTGTTAAACTGAATAAATTTTTTGTTTGCCCTCCTAAGTCTAAGGAAGATAAGTGCCTGCACTTTTAGTGCAGTCACAACTCGTAATTGAGGATTTATATCCATACAGCTTCTGCAGTAAAATATCCTGTTATGAGATAGGCCATTTTCATTAGATTGTAGCGATACCGTGTGCACACTGCAGCGTCTCAGTGGTACAAGCACATTTTATGACCATTTGTTTATCTCTGAAGAAATAATGTAGCAAATAAACAGTTCGTTATTGCTCCTGCAGTCTAGTTCAGCTGTACTAGACATGCCTAAATCTTTCATTTTTTTTCTTCCTCCAAGGAGGACAGCATGGGAATTTAATATGTGCTCTATTGCTTTTGGGAAGGTCATTACGAGGCTCTGCATTGCATCCCGTGGCAACTTCAAACTTGGTTTTGAAGCATTAGTCCTGGAAACACAAAGTGGATAGTTCTCTATGGGTCCCATGACTGGCTTTAGGAGGAGTGTAGTATGTACCAGGCTTCACTACTGGGTCAGCTCAGCTGATAAATAGAAAACTTCCAAATCACTGACAGTTACTAAATTTGCTCCACTTGGAGCCATTGAACTGTTCTTGCCTGGAGATAGATTTGGTAATGTGTTTCCTGACAGTAATCAATAATTTATTTTGTATTCATTGTGATCTTTAACTGGAAGTGAACCTAGAGACAGATTGCTTGGCTATAACAACCATCGATTGCCCCAGAAAGCACACTTATCAACTGACATCCCGGAGAACAGGAATATACTGTTACTTGTTTGTACAGCTTTTGTGATGTTAAGAGAGGCAGCAGTCAGCTCTTCCACTAGACCATAGTTAGACTGTGTCACATCCAGCTTTGGTCAGATCTTACGCCTTCCACATGAGCAGCGCTGCAGAAATCGGCAGAAGACAAGCAAAATCTGGTTCTTAATAGTTGTGATATTAAAATCACATATGACAGAAGTCTCTATCTTGGTTTAATATTGTGGTGATAAATGATAATTTGATAAATGATAATTTCAACATCTGCTGATGCACGTTCCTCATCCACCCCCACGCATGGGAGCGGGATGGATGGTAACAGTGCGCTGCTTTAGCCTGCCTCATTCCTGGCAAGAGGAGGAATGCTGAGCTCCGCATTTTCTCTTCACGATACCTCTGCCACCAGTTTTATGGTTCGAAAGCAAGATGATTTTACAGAAGTAAAAAAAGAGAAAAAGGATTGAAAATTTTTTTTTAAATTCTTCTCATGTTATCAAAGCTGACCTGCAGTCATATGTGAGGAATTAATACCCTTTGCCAGAGGGGAACAAAAGCATATCAGCATGCAACGATACATTGTCTAGCCTGAAGAATATGCAGTCTACAGAGATGAAAACAGTTTTGTGCAGCAAGTAGTAATTTTTCTGCAAAAAATGCTGTAGTTATTGCTCAAACTAGAAGAATAATGAGGCCTTGCAGAAGACATTGATTAGCCTAGTGTTTTTGTTGACTGTTTGAACTTGCATATGGTAAATGAGAATGTAATTATGTAATGAATCATAAAGCAACCCCATGCTAGCACATCAAAGCTCAGTGCCTTGTAAGTTTGGCTGTATAGACATTTCAGAAAAAAAGAGCCATTGGTGGGAGTGATATTGAAAGACGTATTGTAGTCCATTGTAGAAACATGTATAGTTGAAGCCAAGTACTGTATTTTGCTCTTTTCCTTTGACATTTGTTGGAATCATTGCCTTACGCTTACTTCACTTACTGCCTAACAGTGGAAAAGATACATTTGGCTATTTTTTCTCTAAGATGGTAAAAGTCAGATAAAAAGCAAAACACTGGAAAAGAGATGATGAGGATATAAATTTGGCTTAAAAAAATCAGATAACCAAGGCTTCAGACTTCCTGAAAATCCGACTCAAACTGTAAATTCCCTTCCTTCTCCTGACTGTCTCAAAACAAGTATACAAAATTAAGAAATAGAGTAACTTAGATAAGTAGCCCAACTCAAAAATTAAGCAACCCTACTACTCTTCATAAACATATACCTCAAAGAGAGCAAGCAAGGAAGATTTTACAGGAGAAATTCCTGTATAACTTACAGATGAAGGCTATTATGGAAGAGCCCCTGAATTATGGGACAAGCGGCTCCGCTGGGTCCTGGTACTGCGTTCTTCAACATGACCTGCGAGGCTCCACAGCTGCTGGAAGAGCTCTCCACTGCCACTAAGGAAAACCACTCCCTGGCCATTTGAAAGATGTTAATATTTTGATAGCACAAAGAAATCTATTTTAAAAATAGCTGTTACTCCCAATCCAAAATTCTGCTCCATTGAGATTAGCTGGAAGAAAGAAAAAGATAAACCATGGAATGACTTTTGGAGCAAATGAGCAAATTTCAATATCGTATGTTTTGCTTGAATGCATTTATTTATTTCAATGCATGAATTTACCTACTCAGAGGTAAGGGAAGACTACAGGCTGCGACTGGCAGGCTGCAGTTAGGAAAGGCTTGTTATTTGTTGGTGTTTTTGTGCCAGAGGAAGGCTTTCCAAACAGCTTAGTCAATGTAAGATGAGGAAGTCCTTATTGCAAATGTAAATGTTGAAATCATGCAAGACTTTGGAAGACTAAGTGCATAAAACATTTTGTGCGCCCACTATGGTAACTTGTATTCTGGGCAGTGAAAGGAATGATTGACTGTCTGATCCTTACTTCACTAACTTATACAAAGCCTGGATAATGCAACAGATAAGATTTACTGGTACCTCTTAAAAACTGTAACTCATTTAGCAATCCTTATCACTCATGAGCTAAAAAAAAAATCATTAAAATGTCAGCGTTACCTTTACTTGAGTTCTTCATGTTCTCGAACTGGAGTTATTGTAGCACTGGACAACACGAAAATTTAAGTGGCATATTTAGGTCAGATCCTGTCTTTGTAGCTGCTATGTTAAATTTTGCAACAATTCCAAGTTCCTGAGGCACTTAAACCTTGCATTACGCTGATGTCCTCCCTTTTGGCTGAATGTTATTTACTGACTCTACTCCCTGCAGTAGTCTTCTCTGATTTTCCCAGCTTTCCTTCTACTTCTCTCACATTTCATTTATCTTTCTAGACTCCAAAGGTTTTGATCGATTGTACTCTGAATGTTTTTGCTTTTTTCACACATGATGAATTTTAAAGCTCAGTGGCCACAACAATTCCCCCTTCCTACATATTTTAATATTTTGACTGCATCTCTCTCTAGCGAAATGCTTCATTTATGTTGGAAATGTTTCCCGGAGAATAGCGGTGATGTTCATGCTGAGTCGTTCCACGTCCTGTTACATTTTTGCCTGGAAGAGAAGTGCAGACTGTCAAAACAGTGATTCTCTGTTGCCCCAACAGATGTCCTTTCCCCAGTGGGAGACTGCACAGACAGCAAAGAGAGACGAAATGCTTAAAAATGGCATGAACAAAAATCACTCATTAAGTTGGTGGGTTTTACTCGTTTTGCATTTGTGGAAATGACTGTCGATGGTGAAAACAAGTTGAAATTCAAGTCTTGCACACACAGGGTTAATCTATATTGGGCTTTTCATTTAAAACACTAACGTGTGGCAACATGCACTGGTCAGCTATTTCCTCTTCTAAGCACAGAGAAACTCCAATACATCCAGCACTTTTGGGCGGTAAAGGCACTGGTTTTACAAGGAGGCACAATTCAGGCATCTTCTGCACCAAACTTTAACATATTTGTAGTTAGCATGTCATTTTCTGGGGGTCCCAGAGGACACGGCTACAAGATCATGGCTAAGTCACAAACTGCTGTGGCCGTTTCTCCACGGTGGTGGATCCAGAACGGTGCTGGGTTTGGAGTCACTTGGGCATGTTGCCCATGCCCATGCCCCTGCCTCAGCAGGATTTCGGTGTGGGCCCAGACCCACACGAAAGCTCCTGTGTGGTGCCCGGCGGGTCTGGCTCGCCCACCACCATCCCGGAGAGTGGACCGATGGTACCTGACTGCCTGCGGCTGGCTCCGTAGGCATGTCCAAGGCTCTGAGGTCCAGCTGGCTCTGATCCTACCAGRGTGCCGGTCGCTAAGAATATACAGCATCAGCCTGGAGTCTCATCACTGGAGTGACCTTCCTTGCTGGAATTCCTGGGAAGTGACTGGGACCTCCTGGATGCCGCTGGGAATGAGTACAAAGAGGAGGGCAAAGCAGGAGAGCAGTGGGAGAGCAGCATTTTTCCAGCTCTTCTGGAAAAATTGAACCTACCGCTAGGGATTCTTTGGTTCAGTAACTTCCTCTGGGAAATTTCCAATTCACACTGTGAGAAAACAGCAAGAACAGGACTCGGATATACTCTGCTCCGCAAAAGATTTTGTATGAGGCTCTGCCAGCCTTGGCAAACATGATTTACTGCTGCTCGAATCCCTTTCCCCGCTTGGCGGCTGGAGCAATAGCCTTAGAGCGGTAGCAGATGGTCTGCTGTCAAGCCTCTTCCGCGTGTGCAGCCTGGCTGCCGGCACTGGCCTTCGGGACGGGATGTCGGCCGGCGGGAACAAGCTGGGTTCGCTGAGCAGACATTAACTTTTACTTCAACAACTCAGAAAAACCTGCTCTGTAGGATTTGTGTGTTAGCAGGGACCAGACTAATCGGTGAACTTTGCAAAGACAGTGAAAGATGCGTGTGTGGATGGAGTCAAGCTGCCTATAGCTATGGGCGAAGGGCGAAAGTCAAAGGTTTAAAATGAAGGACTTACCAGATAATATGCTTTTGGGGTTTACCTGTTGACCAATATGCATCTCCTCTCCCATTTTAGAGTGATGTTAATTCAGTCCAACTGTTATTCTGGCATGAATGTGCAGGTCTATTCAGCACAGAACATTTTCAGGACAGAGGGAGCATTAAGGGCCTGATCCTGGAAGTAACTGTTTTCCAAATTGTAGCCTACAAATGCTGCAAGGAGAAAGGCAAGGCAGAAGCAGTGTCCAGGGAGCACACGAGCTAGCTTCCGGAGCTCGAAGCAGATCGATGCATCTGTATCCACAGCATTGCACTTGGAGTACTTAAAGAAGGGGTCGTGGATTGTAGTGTTCATGTTGGCAGGGAATGCAAGTCCAAATAGCTGGAGAAATGCTGCTATCCATACAATATGTATGGGTACTCCCATTGGGACTATTCACATGCTCAAACAAGTTCACCAGTGAATATGTGCAGAATCGCAAACAGTGAACATACCTGGTCATAGGTAATTTAAGCTTAATAATGCTTAGTTCCTCTTTTACCAAAGTTCTGTGGTCACCTTTATAACAAATTCTGCATAAGTTATGGAAAATGTTCACAATTAATTTCCCTTAGCCCAAGTGGTGGGCACTATTTTTTTTTTCTTTTTAGATAAAATCAAGTTGTAAAACTTTTAAACAGGAAACATTGCTGCTTAATGGGTATTATTCTCTTTACATGGTCTGCAATACCAACACAAAATGAGTGTGAGGTGAATATAAACATACTCTTTCTGAACTGGCAGGTTTGTTCATTCTTTATATTGCTGTTAGGTGTTGAAAAATATCCCCAACTACAGCAAATTCTGTTCAGTATAGTTATCAAATGTCAGATTTGGGGGCATAAATGCTTAGAATGCTTCTGAATGTTTCTGAAAGGAACTACACTTTATGTAGACTTTAATAGGAAATGTATGTAGTTATGGATTTGTGGTAAAGTTATGTAAAAAAACCTTACCTCATAAATTGCTTTACATTAGTAATTTTGTCTTGTGTCATGTTTATATTTTGCGATGCCTGATAGAGATTCCAGAGCAAAGCTAAGGTGCTTTTCTTGCAGCAAAATACGTAAGAGAGATCTCAGAGCTTTGCAGAGAAATGAAAAACTATTTTTAGACAAATTGTATTAACCACAGCATAACATTAGAGCAATCCGAGTACACAGATATTCTGTAAGACTGCCTTTCGCCAAAGGGGTTAATCCTTGGTGATGACACATAAATCAGCTGAGCAGAGCTTTGCCCTGCTGCTGTGTAATCCCTCTGGGGCTTCTGGGGGCAGATCTGGGGGTTTTGATGCTGAGAGGCCCCTGCTACGTCTGGGAAAACCTGCCCAGTTTTCGGGGTGGAAGTGTTAGAAGACCACGGGAGCACTAATAGCACTCGATTAGTTTGCCGAGTCCTTAGGAAACAAGTGGGTATATTGAAATGGGAAATGAGATGGAACCTGGGCTGTAAGAAAACACCCTCTGCCATGGAAGCAAGCAATGGGAGTCATAAAATTTTGGTGTGGTTGGAAGTGTGGGATCTGTTTGAAACTCGGACAAAATCCCACGTTAAATGTGCTGCGGAGACATTACCCTGCTTTGTGAGTAAAAAGAGCTGAAAGAGCACTGTATCTATAGGGGCATGTGTTTTATAGCTACCGCTTAAATAAACAGCAGATTTGATTTCCCTTCGAATGAAAATAAATAAGTAAAAAGGTGAAGAACTAACTATTACAACCAGCCTTCTGTAAAATTGTCCAAGTGAGCACATTCTAAGATTGCAGCCATCCTATCTGGAAACATTTGGGAAATATCCAGAGTGTCCCTATGTCCATGTCTCTTCTCAATGAAGACAAACCCAAAGCTCTGAAAGGTGAGTAGAGTTTGGCATTGGCTCATGCAGGAGGCCATTTTCGAGGACAGAAGTAGGAAAATACATACGAAAATGCTTTACTCTGCAAATGAGACAATGAATTTCTTGTAGGCCTGAGCGTAGTGATGAGTTGGCTCCCTGGGCTTGATTCTGCTTCAGYTGATGTTAATGATGTGAAGGGAACAGAAGCGATCCTGAAACTATCCCAAGCAAAAACTGTTGGAATTGTTTAACTAGAATCTCTTTCTCTCCAAGATAGATGCTGCACTGCCTTTGACAAGCCACTTCTGAAAATCTCTACATAAAATGCAAGTTTAAAAGTACGGAACTTTAGGGTTATGCAAAGGGCATCAAATGTGCAATGGTTTCAAATATGCAAACGTATCAAATGCTATGACATGGTTTCACGCTTTTGCTTAACCTTTCCTTTAGGGCAAAATCTGGCATCTTTCAGGACAAGGCGTTTGCCAAGCCAAAGTCACCGAGCCGCTAGGAGAAGTGGCTGCAGTCTTGGCTGGAAGGCTCCCCACGGCTTCCTAATTAGTTTTGCACCATGTTCTGCCCAGAACTGCATTGCTGAAATTCCTCCGCCTTCATTAGGGCTGAAGGGGTTTAACTAAGGCATTATTTGACCTGAGATTACCTACGGTCAAAAATTTGCTGCGTGTGGGGGTTTAGTAATTAAGATGTGTTTACAGGAAACAGTGCAGGCAGAACAGCAGAAGAACAACAGTTCCCAAATAAGAGCAGCAGCCCCAAGAAAGCAGGAAGAGGAACGCAAAGAAACTTTTCTGTTACTGTACTGCGGTGTTACAGGAGCGGGTGATGCTGCTCTGACCCTTCCAGTAGTAAATGGCATAGCCAAGACAGCAACAGCTAGAAAGAAAAGTCGAATGGGATTGTCTTTCCACTTGGAAAGAATGCTGATCTCAAATTCAGCCTCCTTAGAAGGCTAACAGATTTTTTTTTTGTACGACTGCCATTCATAGTAGTTAAGTTTCACAACTTAATTTGCGGATGCAAACAATTTTCCTTCTAAAAAATATTTTAATTAGACTCTTGGAGTAAATTTTGTGATGCGTTTGCTGGTGCAGAACAAGACCACTTATTTTGCGCTGGCTGGTCGAGCGGCTCCCACCTCGCGCGACCACCCCCTGCTCCCCCTGCCCCCTTGCAAGGGAGATAAAACCGCTCCACAGACGAGTTGGGGAACAGGGGGCGGTGCTTGCAGGGAGGGCGCCCCGCCCCGCCGCCCTCGAAGCCCCGCCCACATCCTTAGCCACGCCCTCATATCGGCCACGCCCCCTTCATCTGCCCCGCCCCCTTCCTCGGCCCCGCCCAGCGCGGCCCTGGCGGCGCCTGCGCGCGGGCCGGGCGGCCCGCCATGTTGGCGCGGGCGGTGACGCGCGGCGGCCGGAGGCGGGGCCAGGCGGCGGCGGGCGGGCGGGCGCGGGGAGCGGGGCCGCGCTCCCGGTCCGCGCGCGGGACTTCGGGGACGCTGCGGAGCGGGGCCCGCCGCCGGGGCCGGGGCCGGAGCCGGAGCCGGGGCCGGGCGGGCAGCCGCGGCCCGCAGGTGAGAGGGGGCGCGGGGGGACGCTGCCGGCTCTGCCCCTGCCGGGGTCCCGGAGCCACCGGGGGCCTGTGTCCTGCGGGGCCTGCGTGCCCGGGGCGGCCGGCGGGCGGGGGCAGCGGGGCCGCCGTTGTGCGCGGAGCGGGGCCGGGGGGCGAGGAGGGGCCGCTCTTTGCGCGGGGAAGGGGCTGCCCTGAGGGCGAGGGGGGGGAGCGCTGTTTGCCGGGGGCGCGGAAAGGCTGTGCTGCTCCCGAGGGGGCACCGGGGTGCCTCGTCCCGCGGGGAAAGGTGCCTGTCGGGGGKGGGGGGGGCGAGGGAAGGGTGCCCTGGTTGCAGTGGGGGGTGCCGTGGTTGCAAGGGGGGGGGGCAAGAGAAGAGTGCCCCGTTTGCCGTGGGGGGTGCCCTGTTTGCAAGGGGAAAGGTGCCGTGTTTGCAAGGGCAGGGGGACGAGGTAAGGGTGCCTTGTTTGCAATTGGGGGGAGGTTACCCTGTTTGCAGTGGGGGCTGCTCTGCAAGGGAGAAAAAAGGGGGGGGTGCTTTTTGCAAGGGGGAGCGTACCCTCTTTGCAAGGGGGAGGCAGAGAGTGTGCTGCAGGGGTGGTTGTGTGCGAGTGTGGTGTGCTTGGGGCTGAGAGAGGAGGATAGTGAGGGCTGGAGCAGGGGTCTCCAGGAGAGGGTCCTGGGCAGCAGTGAGGGGTGGCAGGGAACAAAGCGGGATTGCCTCTGGGAGCAGGTCCCTCTGGGAGCCCTTCGAGCAGCGCTGCTGGGGGCTTGCTGTGGGGAAGGGGCTGGTGTGCGTTCTTTCCTAAAAAGTGTCTTAGTGCTTCGACTCTCCTTTTCCAGGCATTGTTTTGTAGTCATTGTAATCATTTTCTTTCTTTCCCTCTGACACTTTCCGCTCGTCGGTGTTTATTGTTTCACGGTCTTTAAATAGGCCAGTTGAGTTTTGGATGCAGGAAGGAATTTGAGGGATTAGTCTGTGATGCAGCCTTCAGAAACGGGTGTTACTGTAGGTTGTGATTAACTTGCTAGTCTCTTTACCCTATTTGCATAAAATTTAGGCCAAGCTCTGTTTTTACTAGGTGCTGTTCAGGACTTTTCATCTCCTCGTGAAAAGTCTGATGTTAACTTGAGAGCTCTCCAGCTCTTCACTCGGGTCCTTTGTAAAATTCAGGAGCTGCGAGGTGCACATCGTTTTTCTGCTTCGTATGGCAAAGAGCTCTTTAGCTTGAATGTGCTGAGTGTTAGTGAAACTGATGCTGACTTGGACCTGCTGTGAAATCTGCATCAGAAATATCTCCCTTATTTAAGTATGGCTCACACATTTGAATAGGATGCCACGGAGGAGTCTTCCTTGTTCTTTCCCTAGTGAGCTATGCACAGAGATAATGCTAATGAAGAACCTTCAGGGCACTCTCCCCACTTCTCTGATTTCATGGTAGAGCCTGTTCTGCAATGCAATCCCATTTAATACTAGAATACGCTGCAAAGTGTTGATAGTAGAAAGTTTGGGTAGTAACTAGAACTAAATGATACCTTGACGGCTCTTCTTATGATCCCTTTGATTCTGTGATTTTTTTTTTTTTCAAAATGGTGCTTCTAAACATTTTCCCTCACTTGTGAAGTTCAAAAAATCTCAGGGAGCTGCCAGCACAAATTAACATGCTGCTCTGCTTCAAAGAAGCAAGGCTGTTTCTAGTGAGCATTGGCTTGACACCAGGTATCAAAAATGAATTTAAGTGGCTTTGCCCCAGCCAGCTTTTTTTTTTTTTTAATTTTAAATAGTTTCTGCTGCTCTGTAATTCACTCAACTGAAAGTCATCTGAGGCAATGGTTCAGCTATACCTAGTTTATAGCAGTAATGGTGACTTGAGGAATTCTGCTGCTTGTGGTCTCACTGGCACAACTTCTGGTGATCCCATGGTGTGAAGTAGGTCAGCAAACTCATCTGGCTAGAAAAAAAGAAATGTGCACAGGCTTCCTGATCCGGTTTGCAGTGTGGTCCCCCAAACGGTAGGAGAGCATGACCATGGGGAGAAGACTGATGACTGGGATCATCTAAACCAATGTTGCTAGGAGTTGGCTCGCTGCACCACAGGGCTGAGTGGGATGGAGCAAAGAGGGAGCGTTTCCAGCTGGTGTCACTGCTGAAGACGTTGAGATCGATGACGAACCCTTCGTTAAGCTCTAAGGGGGCTCAGAGGGGAAGCGAAATGTAGCTGCTGCAGAAAAGGCCTTTGTGCTGGCATGTGAACTGGCTAGAAACACAGGAGGATTGGGTGTGCGGAGTAGAAACTTGCTGTTTCTCCCTGCATACCTGTAACTTAACTTTTTTTTTTTCTTTTGTTTTGCAGCAAGCTGAGGAAAATGTATAAAGCATTTAATTCTTGGAGTTCATTTAAAGAAAATCTCAGACCATTTAGTGTTTCTCTATGTAATATGATCCTTGTATATGGTTCTTGGACAGTGGGGATCAAGCCCAGGAGGTCTGGATCTAAAGGCATAACCTCTGCTCTCTGAACTAAAAGTTCCACCAGTGTCACCTTGAGGGCTGTATATTCCTAGCATGGTCCAGCTATTACGAAGGGGTAATTAGTCTGCGCTACAGAGAGACGTGTTGGTTAGGGTTCCAAATGAATTTGCAATGTGTTCTGCTAGAAATGTTTCTGCTAGCATTACTATATCGCCTCCACAAACACCACGATCAAAGCTGTCAAAACTGCTCTTATTTCTCATAGTTGTTATGTTGCTGAAATAGCTGTGATGCTTAGTACATGGGTTTTTTCTTTCCTTCAGCCTTTTAGGCGATATCTGTGCTGGCAAAACTTTCTAAGAAATTGCATTAAGGTAAAATTGAACAAATCGAACGATTGGAAGCGTTTGTTTTAAGAGCTAGCTGTCTCAGGGAAGATATTCAGTGCATGGCTGTTTTGCTGTATCAATAGTACAAAACTTTCCTAATGACTCTTAATAGCTTATGAAAGTTGACTTAAATGGCCTTAGGCTAGGTTCTCATGGCTAGGTGCCTTTATCACAAATCCAACAGTGCATATTGGTATCAGTGCGAGTGGGAGGTAAAAGCTTAAATGGATGGGGCAGCATATGTTCTACTTTCATTGCAAGATTTCTACTTTAAGGGTTTGGGGGCTTTTTTTTGTTTTTGTGTTTTGGGGTTTTTTTGGAATTCACAACCGTATTGCATTGTTGAAATACTGGATGGAAACATTTTTTACCATTTTCTTTTAACTATTTGTCATACAACAGGTTTCCTAAAATTATCAGACYAGAACTTTATTTAAAAACTAGTCTGGAAGAAATACTTCTTAGTGTATTTGCTATCCCTAAGCAAAGTGTCTTTGAAAAACTAGGAAATAGGTAAGCAGTGTTAAATAATAACCTCGGGGAGAAAAGGCATGCTTTCAGTACGTATTCAGTATCAGAGATCTTCGACTTGCTATTTTCATCTGAATTATTTACATAAAGGAAAACTTATTTATGCATTGCCTCCAAAAGTTTTACACTGTGGTGGGTGTTTTGGGGTGAAAGCACAGTGCGTAGTGAAGACAGCGGGTATCCCGTTTGGGAAAGCATTGACAAGTCGACTGGGACTGTAGGTGCCTTGATGTGAGATATAGGGCATTGCAATGTGAGACTTGATATTGGTGACAGAAACATTTCAGAAGTGCATTTACTGAAGACAGCTTTTGGGTTAGGAGGTAGGAGGCGATCTGTTTGAATGCACGAAGAGCTTGCAAGCTGGGACAAAATTTCAATTTGATTCCTTTGACTTGCGGGTTTCAGAAGACTAATCAGAAGAAAATTCAAAAGCTTTCTTATGGTCAGTGAAATAGCCTGTTCTGTAATGAATTTGATATCTTCCCTGACTATTTTGAGAAGCTGTTTTTAAGTGAATCAGGTTTATTAAGTTTCTGGATAATGCAGCAACTGCTGATTTGTGTTGTTAATCAGTGTTTTTGCTTTAAACTCACTGCGAGAAATATGTAATTTTGTTTCCTTTTTTGGAAATGGTACTTTTATAAATACTAATGACACTGGTCATGTGATTTCTTGGGGCTTTTGTTTTAAGCTCTTTGTGACTGATGCAGCTGCTGTTGGAGTCTATAGTTGTAAAAGCTGTGAGATTTGCTGGGCAGTGCCAATGCAGTCTCCATTTTTAAAGCTGTTCTGTTTGTTTCTTTTAGTAGGAAATACTTAAAATGTGAGAATGCTTATGTACAGGTGAAAGTAGATTGTAAACAGAAGTTTTGTTGTCAGAGGAGTTCTTAAATCCTTTGCCTCATCCTGAAGGTGCTTAAATCTTGGGAAAGCTTAAGATCTTTTTCTGCTTCTGTATTAAAGAGTGTCAGTCTTAGCAGGTGCCATGTGCCTGCTTGAACTGTCACATTATGTATTCTGCTGTTCCTTTCTGAGGGACACTATTTTGGAGGGTGCCTAAACACACCCTGGTGCAGATGAAAGGATATGGACAGGACAAAACTGCCCATGTCTTTTTATACAGGTGTGGMTGCGATGGGAGTTGGACCTGACTGTGAACCATCACAGTGGTTCAAAGCATGTGAGAGTTGGTGTTGTGCTGGCCCAATGGTTAAAACTGGGGATGGGAAGATGAATACCTGTCCCAGCTCTGAGGACTTAGAAGTATTTTAATAGGTATTGCAGTGCTTGGCTCATCTCAATGTGTTAGTTCCTTTGTGAATTTAAATTTCCGTCTTCGTGGGGGAGTGAGGGAAGAATTTTGTTCCCTTGTTCTGGGTGAGAAATATAAACTGAGCAGGCCGTTTTTATCCTTCTGTATCATTCAGAGATTGCAGGCCAGGATTTAGCGACACAACAAATGAGAGCCATGGTATATTGTAAGCCAGCTTGATTACACCTCCATCTGGTCAACTGCAGACTGTTACTAGGAAGATCGGGTTGCATATTATGAGAAAAATAAAATACAAGTTTTGAGTTATGCAAGAGTTAATGATGATAATCCTGTAGATCCAATAAAGCAAGGCTATACAGGTGAAATTCAATCTGATTCCTTTCTCTTGATTGCTTTCTAGGACCTCTGTGTGAGTGGTCTGTTTTTCTAGTTTCAAGTCGAGTGTGCTCCACTTGCATTTCATTTAGCATCGTGGGAACTTTGATTCTTCTGAGTAACTGGCCTTATCTGATAATGCTAAGGTGAAATATCTAGCAGTATGTTAAGATGATCTAAAATACCCAGTAATTTTTTTTGCCGTACTGGCACAAAAATTGAATCTTTAAAATTGAAGCTCCATTTCTGTGTTGTGCATGGATGTAGTGTATTTTCTATATATTTAAATAGTTTTATAAGAGAAATAAATGCCAAGTTTTCATTTCTTTTAAATTTTAAGCATATCCCTAAACCTGTTAAGGATTGAAAATTAACTGTCTGATTCCCAGTTGGAGGGCTAAATCTGATGCTAGAGACTTTGGGGACAGTTTGGTGCTGCAGCTAATTTGATACATCTTAGGGCTGCTGCCAAGAAGGGGATGGTCCTGCCTTGTGGCTGCTGCGAACTCCCGCAGCTCCCTTTGCAGCACCAACACTTGTGTGATTGCAGGGCGATTTCTTTCATGCTGCTTATCTCATGGGAAACAAACCCACTCGCTAATGKTTTTTTTATCAGTTTAACTCACCCTGGGGCTACACCTTGCTGCTGTTCTCGCAAGTAGAGGTGGGAATCGCGTGGCTGGAGGTGTGTGGAGGGGAAGCAGGGCTGCTGCTCCTGTGCACACTGGAGCTGCAGTGATGGAGTGTCAAACTCCACCTCTCAGGGCTCACCCTTTGCACCGCTGATCATCTCAGCTGCCTTTAAAGAGGTGTTCCTGGGACAACTACTGTCAAGCTTTACACCTGCCTAGGAGCTGAATGGTCCATGTAAATATTTTACTGAAAGCGTGAATATGAAATTCCACACTGAATGAAGGTGGCAGGAAAGCTTCCTCTCTTAGCTCTGGGAGGAGTCGAAGCACCGGCCTGCGTCCTGCTTGCAGATGCTCTCGGGCTTCTGAAGGAAGCCGAGAGGAAGAAACGGGTTGTTCTTCTGCCTTGTCAACTTCTGGCTTCCCAGTGCCCAACTCGTTCAAGTAGCTGCAGTATTATGAAACAGGCGTGATTCTGGGCAAGCTTATTGCTGCCCACAGGTTTTGCATAGAACAGAGGAAGCGACCAGCATGTCCGTTATTTAAGGAAAGCCATGAGTGGCACTGGCGTCCTGCAGGCTTAGAAGGGCAGCAGTATTTTGGCATGCCTTCTGTATTTTTTTTTAAGAAGCTGATTATCTGCCAGGAGGGCCAGAGTTGTACAAGGTTTTTATTAGCAGTTCATCCATTTATTTTTGCCCCAAGGTCATCCTTCCACACACTGCTAGTGAACAACTTTTTAAGCAGTAGCAACTAAAAATTACAAAATATGCATATGGTTGTAGGTATCACTGTCACTTATTAATGACTTTTATTGCATGTTTGTATTGAAAGGTTTTTAACAAGAACAGAGTTCAACTGAGTCAGTTTTGTTCCTTTAAGCATTGAGTTAGTAATTGAGCAGTGATGTTATGACACTTAGAAAATGAAGCTAGACTCTTCTGTCCTATTGCTTCTAAACTTACATAATGGAATGAAAAAGGTATTTCTCATATTTTGCTTATACATAAAATATGCCCTATGAGGTATATTTTATATAAACTAAAGACTTGGCAAGCTTCAGCCCTCAAACTATAAATTAGGACTTAAACACTTGAGCGGCAAAAGAATGGAAGGATCAATCTAATTGGATGCGATCTTGTTGACCTGCCTTTGCTAGAACGCGAGAATTGCCGTACATCGCAAGCCCTCGGCAGGTATGCAAATCACACCAGTCTCTTGTGGCTAGTAGCGTTTCTCACGGAGGACTAATGCTAAGTGCTTAAGCATTCACTGTCTGACGCTCCGTTCTAAATTAGGTTTGAGCAGTATCAAACACTGACGTTAAAGGGCAGAAGAACATACGGGGAAGGATAGAGGGGCTAGTGCAGGCAGTTCAGTGCTCCAGGTGGGACTTGGTACCAGCTCTTCCTCCTGAGTATGAAACTTGTGTCCTTAATTTCCAGGCCAGCAGTTTTATTATATAAAGGAGAAGAGTGATGAGACTGTTATGATATCAGCTATCTCCAAGTTAGTGGAAAAGTGTTAGCTCTTGCAATTATCTTAGTGAGGTTGGTGATACCACTAACTGCAAGAGAGTCTGGCCCACATCTTTGCAAGTAGGCTAATCTTTTTTAGGAGCAGTTTAGTAGCTTTTCTTAATGTAAAGTGGAATAATTGGAGGAATTTGCAGGAAGGCTATAAATGGATCATGATCCAACTCCCCTAGCATCTCCTTTTTGCAAGGAGATAGAGGCCCTGAGTTTTTCCCTGCCTTAACTTTGATTTTCTTCTTTGTTAATAGAATGCTGTTGTTAATCTGTATAATTGATGGCACAGACTTCTAGAAAGTTTACTATTTTTGGTTGGTATTAAATTTTAGGGTGTCATACTAACTTCTAATCTTTTTAAAGAAAATGGTAATCACTCATGGAAAACTATACCGTATAGCTTTTTGTAATACATGCATCTAGCTCATACTATTGTTATTCTCTCAGATTTTTTTTTTCCTGTAAAACTGATGATACCACTTAAGAGCTGCAGTGATGGACCCAGACATCGTTGTGATAGTGCTTCACATGCACAGAGCAAAAGGCAGTTTCCATTCTTAAATCTTATCTTATGCTTGCTATAGTCTTTCTTCCACCTGTTATTTTAGCATGTGTGGTGGGGGGGGTTGGAGGTATGGGGGAATAACAAAACAGCTAGCACGGTAGGCAGTGTCTTAGTAAACATGTAGTCTAACTTAAGCTGGTTGTGGTATCACTTTTCTCCTTCAAAACGTGTAACCCTGAGGCCACTTGATGGACTTGCAGGCATCTCTTGCCTGCCTGCAAGGGCTTGCGTGCCGTGTTAATATTGCTGCTCACGTGGCTGTTCCCCGCAAGTGGAGCTCTGCGTGTTGCGTTGTCTTCTCTGAAAGTGCAGTGAAGTTGGACAGGACCGAACAAACCCTGTGAGCGGGGCATGCCTTCCTCTTAAAATTCATTCCTTGGAAGAGGACAAGCGTGCAAAGAGCCCTTGTTTCTCTTGTGGTGCCGGCAGGGATATCTTGACCGTCTCTGTTGGCTATCTTTTCTGGTTTGTGGAAGGAGTAAATATTTCAATAAGGGGGCTATAACCCTTATCTCTGGCGGCTGAGACAATTATGTGAGCTCTTCTACAGAATGACAACCAAAATAAGCAGCGATGGTTTAAACAGGCTAAATAATTGGTCTTTGTATCCGTTGATCCTGAATAAATAGGTTAGAAAGTAYGTAGGGGCTGCTGAGCTGGTAACTCTTGCCCTGGCAGAGCTGTGCCTAGAAGAGGAGAGCCAAACACAGGGTATAAGCTGAAAGTGCGCTTACCAGACAGAAATGTGGCCTCTCCGCTATAAATAACCCTGCAATTACAGGTGAAGTAAGAGAATCCCGGTTCATATTCCCTGCGGAGAATGGATGTACTTTTTGGTGAGGCTGTAGTGATTTTATGCTGGTGTGGGGTGAAGGATGAAGTTTAGGCATAGTTTATTGGGATGGAGAGGAGATGGCTGTAGCACAAACAGGCTGTCAAGCGCTGAGCAGCCAGGTGTCCYGTGCTCCCCGCGTGCGTGCAGAACAGTCCATGCGACGGCTATAAACGGCCCCAGTTAGGAGTTCAGATTGTTTATTCATTAGTAAAAGTAATGGTAGGAGGGAGTTGGCCTGGAAAATGAGAAAGTGCGAGAGAAGAGGTTGCATGGCAACACTTTGCACTCCAGAACGTGGACTCGAGAATAAATAATGATGGAAAAAGAAATGGGAGGAGGAAAAAATGAGTGGGCTGGAGGGAAAAACGCTATCTTTGTGTTGACTTTATTGTTTCAGTGCCATCCCAGATGTGTCTAACAAGCCGGACATTGTTCTCGTTTTTCATTACTGACGGCCTTTCATAAGGACCTCCACTGTAGTGTTGTGTGTGTCGCTGGAGGAGCCTGACACTGCTTTGCATAGATGCAGGTTATGCAAAATGTTCAGATAGGAGATGGCGGGAAGCCTGCATCTTCTGCCCGGTTTTAGGGGGCTCCTTGCCAGCAGATACTGTTTTCTAATGTCAGAACTTCATGGTTTTCTTCCCCAGAATGGCTCTTGTACACGATTCATCAGGAAGACTCTTAACATCCCTGCCACATTAATACTCCTTTAATTCTCGAACGTGGATCTTTGGCTGCCCATACACATATACATGTGCATAAATAAAAGAAAAATAATTTGATGCCTCCTAAGGAGGAATATCAAGAGGAAGCAAGTTTCATAAAATAAGACTGCAATAACCTCTCTAGTCTTCAGATAACTCCATCGTTTTGGTTAAGTTTGAATGCTCTGTAGCATCTAGTGTTTCATTTCTTACCAGTTTTTATTAGTTAACGCGAAGCTTCCTACAGGATTTTGTCGTCAATGGGATTGTTTTTCATTGCTGGAAGAATGATTACACTTCAGGTTGGGAAGTGCTCGTACTTGGAAAGCTGTTGTTCCTGCATTTTCTTTTCRTTTAACCGCAGAAGCGACCCTCACTGGTACTACTTGGATATGTGAATGCAAGTTGCCAAATTATGTGCGAGTTACGTTGTAATTTTTTTGTTTTCTGAGAGAAAAGAGAGGAAGTGAAAGCAGGCAACGTTGTTACCAGTGCTTCCTCACTCTGCTTTGGGTTAGAATGAATTAAAAAAAGGGGTGGGGGGAACACCCTGCTTGTTATTCTTTATGTTTTTGGGTGACTGTCCTTTTTTTTTTTTTTTTTCAATTGGACACACAATATCTACTCACTACAAGCATGAAAAGCAGTCTCTCCTCCCAACTTCTGCTCTCCAATTATTCATTCTCTGTAGTAGGATAACTTAGAGTGGGCTGTGAAATCCTGCGCTGTAACTTTGGCCCATTTCAAGCTGGTTGTGACCTATATTCTTCTTGCAAGCCCATCCAGGGAGCCCTTCCTGCTGTGGTGGTAACTGTGGGGTGAATTTATGAAAAGCATGCTTGGTTTAGTGCAATGATGCAAGGTATTACTTCTGTTAAAAGCACTGCGATTCGTATGCATTCAGCGATTTATGTAAAACGGTGGCTCTAAGGAAATGCTGTGCCTGTGAGATATAAAGAGCAGAGACTGAGTTGAAAAGCAAAAGTTAGTTTTAACTTTTTTTCTCCCACACTGCTGTTGAACTGAAATTGATTTTTATTTGCAGCCCTGGTCTTGAAGAAATGTGTGTTATAAATACTCAGTATACATGGAAGAGAGCAGGGCAGGACAGATTTGTAGTGAGTTAAACTTTCCCTTCAGGTAAAAAGGGGGAAGTTTCCGATTTTCCACTCTCAGTGGAGACAGAGCTCAAAGAGCTGCAGAAAGTAATAGTTAACTCTTCTGGAGATGTTCTACTTTGAAGTTCTTTTAAATAAAATCTATAGTGAATAATAGCGTGCCAGTGTGTGTGACGATTTTTTTTTCTCTTCCTGAACCTTGTTCTAGATGTCAAAATTAACCTGGACTACTTGGGAATGGCGAAACATAGCCCTGGGATCCTGCCATGAACAGTAAGAAAGTTGAGATGCTTTGTGTATGCAACTAATGAAAAATAATAATAATAAAGACTAAGGCCCAGTGAAACTGCTTCTGTTCAATTAACATAACTAGGCAACACATTCTGTAGTTCAGTGTGGATGTACTTCCAGCTTTTCATGTAATAACGAGGCAGTACAGTAAATCTGTTACACTGAAAAATTACAAACCTTTGAGCTGATGTAAATTAGAAATAATGACAAGTTTTGATTTGGAGAGTAGCTTTACGATCCGTTAGCAGTTTTAGGAATTCTGCACAGTTCTCACAAGCGTTGCATGGAGGCGCTCTCAGGCATTTTTAGAAGAGGAAAAGAGAAATACGCTTGTTCAGATGTTTAGTTCAGCGAGCGCCAGCCGCTCACGTTGAGAGGCCCGGCTCAGCAAGGGAGGACTCTTTGGCATGGGAAACGATACTGGGGAACCTCTGCAACCAGCATGACACTGGAGGTGGGCAGGCTATTATGGGGGATGCATTATGATAATTAATAATTACAATTATATGCTGTCAGAGTATAGCATTCCCTATTAGTCACACTACTTGCACTGTTACTGAAGCAACTGCTACTGGGCGGGTAACTTGGCTAAATTGGTCTTTAGTCTGACCTTTTCTATCTGACTTCTGTGGTATTTTCCTTACATGAAGCTTAGCATTTAATAGAAGTTGATTAAATAGTTTGTCCCCATGAAAGCAAGCACTTTCAAAGATATTTTTGGATGTTCACCTTTAACGAAATATTCAGATATTTTTGTGTTGTTATTAGTAATCTGAAACTTTTCATTTTTAAGGATACATGGATAAATACATATGTACATGCTATGTATGCTTTATGTATCTTTTTCTGGATATTGCAATAGGAATCCTTAAATGGATTCATTGAAAATTATTCTGCCCGATTTTTACCAATGCAAAATAGATGACTTATGAGAGACTGTTTTGGAAAGTAGTGTGTTAGTAAAAGTGTAAACTTCAGCTCAGCCTGGTGCTGTTGACACTATTTGTCAGCCTTCTCTGAGACAGAAATTAGAAGGCTTTTGTATGGTAATTATATCCAATTTGTGATATTATCAGTTGGAAATGAACAACACTTGGAAACTCCTGTATCTAAATGCTTTGCAGCAGTTYAAATGCTTAACATGCAAATGTTGATGAAAAATATTTTATTTTCTTTTGTAAACTTTCTGATCATATCTTGTTTAAATCTTTCAGCAGTGTTTTACATGGGACTTTCAAAAGCTGGTTAATATACTTGAAGCATTAGACAAAATGTTGAATATCTTGAAAAACTCAGAAATCTTTCAATGAAAACTCTAATTGTTCAAATGGTAATTGTGGCTCAAAACTATGTAGCCTTAGGTCATTTATCAGGACAACTGAGTAAAGACACAGGAAGCCGTTTAGTTTTGTGCATGCACAAAATTGTGTATGCAACACAACACAATACTGTTAAAAATCTATTCTCGCCTTTTTTGATAAGTTTGTTCAACACAGCTGAAGAAGTCAGACATGTATATTGCCTATTATAAATAGCTATTTTAGAAATCTTTCTAGAGTGTGGCTAAAGCATTAATTTATTCTTTGATCATGGATAGGCTGACCTAAGCTCAAGCTGTGCTGCTCTGAGCTAGARAGTTCATTCAGTTTAAATTGTTCTGTTTAGCAAACTTTACCGTTTAGAAGATGAACCTGTGAACTTTACCACTCAAACGTTTGTTCTTTGTCCAGAACCTTGTCATTTCCGTGGAGCTGTGAACAAATGTACATAATGACAGTGAATAATCCTTCATGTGTAGTGCAGTTAAGAGGAATTTTAAGGATAAAAGTGGTTCTCAGTACAGTTAGGACATCTAGAATGATGTTTTTTTGTCTACCAACTGGTATTGGGTATGAGATGGGTATGGGGCCAGAAGAGCTGGGCTGCTGTCATACCTATGTTCAATGTCCTTGTGTTCAGGAGATTCTTAATGTTCATTTCTAGGGCAAGTAGCATTAGAAATCCAAATCTCATCTCCAGTATTAAACCTGCAGTGTTAGAAGTAGTCTGTATGGCGTTAATAAGTGAAGTTGCCAGCATGTGAAGCAAGTGCATCTTATTCACCTCTTGCGGTGTTTGTTTGGCTTAGATAAGCCAGGGAATGGTGTGTGACCTGTCRTGCTCTGCCTTGCCTTACGGCTTAGTGTTTCCCAAATGAGTTCAGTTCCTTGTTTCTTTCTCTTTTTGTTTTAGGGTATGCTCAAACTAGCTGTTAAAAAACAAAAGAAGACTAACGCCTTTAAGCTGATCTGCAGCCTGGTCTTCCCTTAGCTTAAAACTTTGCCCGTTAGCAGCACCCTCGAATTAGTAAGCTTCCTGACAGTGGTTGGTGTTTGAAATCATGCTGACTAACTTTGTCTAAAAGCACTTTTCCCAGGCTTTTATTAGCATATGTAGATATTTTTTTTTCCAAGGATGTGGTTTAGATGTAGCCAGCAGGTAAAGGACGTGGCTAAATAAAATAACAACGGGTGGAAAGGCTCAGAGTTTAGTAGAAAGTGGTTGCAGGGTGTCTTGTTGCATGGCTGCTTGAATGGTAGCTCAAGGAAATGCAAAGGATTTAGTTTTTCAGTGAAGCAAGTGGCTCTGGTATGCTAATGTACAGTATAGCTGAGGAGTGCCAAAATGTTTTATAGCAGAAAATGGGAAAGTGGTTTTTAATCTTCTGAGCTTTTATTGTCAGATAATGTATACTGCTTATTTAAAAATCATTTTTGAAGATTGGGGGACCTCAGACTACTGGAGTGTGCGTTATTTTTACTCAAAAGTTTCACAGGTTTTCAACCCTTATAATCATTTGGTTTTGGTCTGTTGTGGAACTGTCCTGTTGAYTAACTCTTCCAGCGCAGAATTTAATTGGTATCTGTAAATCTGTGGCATGYGCTCTCAAAAACAGTGCTCCTGACGAAGAGAAGCAATCCATGCAGCTCAAGAGGTAGCAGTGTCATGCTTTCAGGACCCTTGAGAGGTAATTATTAGAAGCCTGCCTTTAGTCTTAATCACAGCGGCAGAAGCCTGCATTGCCAGCCACCTCCTTACCCATCTCAGGGCAGGTTTCTGAAGCTCCTCGTCGTGGTGGGATGTCACCTGCAGCCGCCTCCCTGTCTCTCTCCTGTGGTCCCAATCTGGGACCGCTGCTGGAACAGCCACCGGTGGAGCTGGGCTCAGTACGGCTCAGCCTAATGGGAGAAAAGCTGCTTCCCTGGGGTTGGATTGCTYTATGCTGTGTTTGCTGGCACTCCTGATTTTGGGAGCACGGTGTAGTAYGGCACTGCATGTTCCTGCTACCTCAGGTGCTATTTTAAACAGCAGATGTTTTCTTGGATGTGATCTATAAGGAGTATATTAAYGTTCCCAGATTCTTCAGTGAACTATTTTCTCCTGTTATTATAGGAGTGAAAAACTATGCTAATGAGAAGCTGCTTGTTTTTTTGTAAGTACAATATTACTGAAGATTTCTAAGCTTGTCAAAACATGCTGAAGCTTGATTTATTCTGAGTTTGTGAAATACTTTGAATTTTTTTTATTGAACTTATTTTTCAAGCGCATTAACAAAGGACATTAGTTAATTGCCGTATGTGACAGTTAACTAGCATGATAGCATCCCTTTGGATGGGTACAACTTCTTCTCTTAACACAATTGCACATTTCTGTTAGGTTAGTGTTTGTTCTGTTACCTGGAGTTGTATTTCAACAACTT
Organism: Apteryx rowi; assembly: GCF_003343035.1. NCBI lineage: Eukaryota > Metazoa > Chordata > Aves > Apterygiformes > Apterygidae > Apteryx > Apteryx rowi. The sequence continues at coordinate 93,432 of NW_020448752.1, forward strand.
GTTAGTGGCTTCGTTTATGACACTGGGTTTTTCAAAGGGCAGTAACTTGGTTGACTGAAATAAGTTGATAACTTCAGTTTTCGTATATTCTGTAGCCCAAGATATGGGATTACTTTYGTGCATGGATGTAGTTTTTATCAAGAATGTTGAAGTATTCATATACTCCTAGTTTGTAGATGGAACCTGGTAATGATTCTGCTTGTTCTTTAGTGATTATCAGGTGATATTTGATACCTGTTAATACTGCTTCTGCGTAGTGCAACTCCGATGTGCGTTATGGAAAATAGGAAGATCCAAAAACTTGCAGAAAGTTCTCCCTGGAAACTGCCTACATTAGGCTATTCTACATACTACTTTATGCCTCCAAAAGGCCTTTTTATCTTGCACTTTTCTCTTTATTTAGAGAGGGATTCAAGCCACACTATGTTTAAGGGTGTAGTTCAATGTCAAAATTAATCAGCTGCTGCTGAAAGGGACAATCTGGCTTTCTTCCCCTGCTCTGTGCACAGTTGCTAAGTGCATGCCTAGGAACATGCGGTTGGCACCAGGTGAGCTGGATCAGCTTGCTCATCTGGTGGAAAACTGATTTGTGTCGAGTGGGTTCATTTTCCTGTGGACAGTAGTTTTCTGTTGACCTGTGCAGCTGGTTGGTTTGTCAGATCCAGTACAAGGGAGGCAAGCGGTAGTGGCCGCCTGCGTTACGCTGTAGGTCAGGCTAAATCGCAGCCTCTTCAGGCTTTGTAATTTCTGAACAAAGTTCTAAATTCTAATTTCTGCACCAAAAATATTTGTGTGCCCTAGCATATTACCAGCACATGCAGTGATTTTATTTATTTTATGAAGACAATATTACAAGTAGTTTAACTGGCCTGTAAAATGCTAATCGATTTCCCGTGGCTCTTAACCACCCCACTTTTAAACTGTGTGCCTAAATTTGCGCTGGAGGTCATTTCAACAAATACAATGGTTATATGGGAAATGAATCATTATTCATAAGCATATGTATTTGCTTTTGTGTGTCAGAAAGAATGATGGCAAAATGCATGATTCTTGCTTGGGTCTGCAAGGAACACTTAGAAATCCTATCACAGCAAAAAGAACAGCAACAGCAGCAAAGAACCCAAACCAAAGAGGCTTAAACAACTTGCACAGCAGTGAAGAATTCAGCCCCCACGTTCTAGCAGGGGGGAGCCGAGTCAGTGCTGGTGATCAGATATTTCCTTTCTGAGGACATAGTGGGTAGGTGTAAGCAGAGGTGTGAAATTTTCATATTTGTGTGTTGGGCATATAGAATTAATGGTGAGAATGGAAAAGTTGATAGCAGCTCTGTCATACGAGTGAAAATTAAAAAGAGTTTGTTCATACTCTTTTTTTTTTTTTTAAATAGCATTTGAACCATCTGAATTTCTATGGTAATGAGACTGTGTAAATATTTCTCCCACATTGGCTGAATTTTGTATTCTATTGGAAGAAAATTCTTCAGCTGCCAACTGTAGAACTTGTATACATTAAGTTACCTGTTGTGCACTGTTGTGTTCTGTAATCTTTAATTTTCTCCTATGTACAATAAAACAATACATGTAACATTCCTCGTGATTTTCTGCTGCAAGCCAGCCCTGCAGCATACAGCTCAGGAGAGGCTGCGTATCTTTTGTCCCCTCAGCAGTGTTAAAAAAAAAAAAAAAAAAAAAAAAAGAATCTATTATTTTTCTAGTAATTATTTATTACCTTAAGTCTTCTTTTACAAGACTCACAAAAAAAAAAAAAAAAAAAAAAAAAAGCCCCCCCCCCCCAAATTTAAAAATAAAAACTCAATTTTCACCTGCCACTGTAATTGGCTCAGCGGTCTTTCACGAGCACAATGATGTGAGCAGACAGTTTATAAGCCTTTTAGCTGAAATCTCATTTCCCAAGGAAACATTCAGGTGAGGGGAGGAGATACACAGATATCAGGTATTTCATTTTTGAAGTCGCTCCAATGTTTTTTTGTTTGAAACTGGTGAAACAGGCTGAGGAAGTTATTAGGAGTACGGTGGTGACTGTGTGTAAATAGCTTGGCCTATCTACAGTGTTAAACTCTCTCTGGAAGAAGTTGAAGCTGATTTGTCGAGGATTTAGTTCTAGTTTTGTTGGGTGAAATTTACGGTGCTGTGTAACAGCCCACTTGCCTATTTCTCCCAAAATAAATTTAACAAATTTGTAACTAAGTGGACTTGGAGTAACCTGATTAGGGAATTTATGTAAAGTGGAAGGATTAAAAAAAAGAAAAAAAAAGTCACATTTGTTTGCTGAGAATAACTGATAGATCTGGTTTTCTTCCCAGTCTTCGAGCAAGCTGAAGTGAATATTCTAGCTGATATGTATAGATAAGCAATCCTATTAAAGACCCTATCAAAATAACGTTGTTTTGACCTTGRCAAGGGGTATATGGATAGGAGATCCATAACTATATATACAAAACTCTCTCTAGTGTATACTGGCCCAAGACCAGGCCAACTTCATTTATTTCTTGAAATGCACTTAATCTCATGGAAGCCTTTAGATTTTTTGCGAAGTGGAGAGGACTTGTCTTTTGATCACTTTGTACAGTTGTGTAGTGCRTTTGCCTCATCAGATATATCTGTGGAATATCCATAGGATTGTAAAACAGCTAATGCCGTATCTGTTCTAATTATATTAACCCTACTGTACACGATACAGGATTTGACAAGTGACCTTTTCTGAGTACATTTCTAGGAAAGCGGTTCAGGTGGACATGGTGCTTTTTGAACGTGCTAGTTTTATGATGGAGGATGGATAAAGCAGATCCTGTTTACTCAGCAGGCTTCTTTAGTAGAGGAAAACCTGAAGTTTATTTGAAATGAGAACGTCCTGAAGTGCCGCAGCACTAGGGGTTGAGAACCACCTTATCCTGCCAGCAGCTCAGACATCAGTGGGAAGGGAGCAGGAAAGTTTAGCTACTGCTAAAGGATTCTGTTTGATGCTGTCTCGGTTATGGCACTTCTGAAGTGTTGCAAAGAACACAGTGAATCTATAATTCATGCTTACAAATACTGTGTGTGAGTTCTTTCCACTAACTGTCTCTCATCTGCTTTAACAAAATCAAATTTTAGATAGAATCCTAAATTAGCATTGCTTGTGGCTTATTCTCTAAAGTCAGAATTTTGTTTGTAATTGGTAGAGTTTTTTTTCGGGGGTGATGAGGGGAAATAGTGGCAAATGATTTGCAGAAGTTCTTATGTTTTTTTAAATATATAAACTGACCAAACATTTTGAATGCTATATAGATTTATTGTTTTGTGAACATATGTAGCAATACTCATTTACTGTTATGTGTTTGTCATTCGTATATGTTTAAAAATGCAAAATATACACAAGATCAGAGATTTAAGCATGACTTTCAAGTATATTGCATGGTTTATATTTTGCAATGCTTGCTGCAGAATGACAGCAGCAAATTGAAATATTACAACTTACCACTGCACCTTCAAGTGGAGATGGAAGTGTGAGTTCACAAACTTGAAGGTAGACTGCAGTCTTTTCATTAATGACTCTGAGATACCATACTCCTAGAGACTGAGAAAATCAAACATGGCTATAGCTTTTTGATCAACTGTTATTAGATCTTAAAAATGGAGCTCATTAAAATTTAAGCCTTTTTTTCCTCTGTACAAATTAGTGTTGTTACTTATTGCACATAAATAATGTGAGCTGTTTCTCTCTCTCACTCTTAAAATAAAAGGTGGCTTTTAAAATAATGAGTCACAGCTTCCATTTTAGTAAATTGTTCATGGGATAGGCAGGCTCAGGAACAACTGGGTTAAACCAAGAGATTATTTGAAAAATCTAGGGCATGTGCTCTCTCTGTTCACTTGATTAGTTTTCATAATTCATCCTTGTTTGCACAGCAGGATGGAGCTGTAGTCATGTAATACATACAAATAAGAAACTTTTTTTTTCTTTTGTTCCTTTATCTCTGTGTTTTTGCTGTAGAAAGTTAGCGAAAAAGGAAAAAAGCCACACTGTGCATGAATATTTAGAGAAATCTTGTTTTATTTTCCTAAAATACATGGGGTTTGAGAGGCAGAATGCTACTTTTGGATGTCTGTCTGTGACTCTCTGCCTCAATTCTTTTTTTTTTTGTTTTTTTGTTTGACTACAGGTGCATGAAGAACAGTGGAGATATTTCCGCTTATCAGAGATGATGTGGAGAGACACTTTGTGAGTAACTGAATGTGTGCTCTTTTTTTCCTTTTTTAAAAGAAGCCCCAAATACTTCCTGAGAATTGAGAGAGAGAGAGAGTGAGAATTTGTTCTCTTCTTTCTAATTTAGAGTGACTGTGTCATTTGCCTAAAATTTTCATTTGCTTCTGGAAAGCTGTGAATATAGAGCCCTGCAGGGAAAGAACAGACAAAGCTGAACTTTGAAACAAAGAGCTGGAGGCCTGAACAATGGAATCTGCGTGGTTTCACGAGCGATTGACCGTGCCGCCTAACTTTTCCGCTGTGATCAGTCTACCAAAGGCTTTTGCTGTTGACTCTAAGCACTGCTGCAGACATCAGTGGAAACTCTCACGCTGCGTCCATGGGTCACCTTTAGTACAATTAACTAGGTGCTTACGGAACTACTTCTGTCGAGCCTGAGAGGCACTGCCTAGTCTACATGACAGATTTTCTGCCAGTGTAATTAAGCTCTTGTTAATACTTTTCCTTGCCTGATTTTGATTGTCAGAAGCATCAGACTTGCAAAGGTGGGAATAGCGGTGGTCTGTAGAAACTGAAAAGTTTCCTGAAGGCTTTCAGTTTGTGTCTATGTGCTGGAACGCAATGATATTCTGATATTATGTGGCTAAACTACRCTTCCAAAAATATGACAGGAATTGAAGAGCCTCAAAGACAGCATATAACTGTACTGAAGTATCTAAAGTGTTTACTTTTGTGGAAACAAAGTCATTTTTTATGATTGCAATTAGTTGCTGGGATGCCTTATTTGTCTGAGGGACTCCTTTAAGTACACTACTTTAGTAGTGTTGTAGACTCATCTAACAGCTCTTTTGAGGTGGTTAGGTGCCAGGGTTTCCTCTGTGGATCCTTAGCAGTAATTTTGCTAAATTTCTTGTAACAGTAGAGAACTAAAGAGCGTTATAAAATTATTTTAGGATTTTCCATGATAGTCTTTGTGCTTAGTTTTTATTTATGTTTGCTTTAAGTATAATATGAGTAACGTGGTCTTGAATGCTTTCATTTAAGCCATAAGAGGGGATACTCTGGAGGTACTGCTTTGTCCTAACGATAGCTCTCTAGGAGAGTGGTACCTTTGTGGACAACTTCAGTGCTTTTCTTGGCACTGAAGAGTTGGAGTCTATGTTAGAAGAGCTGCTGTTACCTGGGGCATCTCCATTTAATTCTTTTCTGTGTTTACAGGAGTATTAATGTTACACCATGAGAATTTTTTAATTGAAAAATCTCCTTTTACTATAACAAACTAGTAGTAGTTTTAAACTCTTAGGCTGGGACTTGTTTGGATTCTTACACTGTATTTGACTTTTTTCATTACCTAGATCTACAAAAAGGTTTTAAAACTGTTTTTGTACTTCTCTTGTTCTGGAGCCTTTTGCATATTTTCACAGATAGGGTTTTGTGATTTGTAGTTAGTAACTGCTTTTAAAAAAAGGTGATTAATAGTTAAGTTCCTCATTCTGGGATGAGATTAAGTGTGTGCAAATAGTGGGTGCCAGTCTGTCTCGCCTTCAGTCAAATCTACCTCAAGACAGCATTGGCTTCCAGTTGTCTTTCCCTTGGCTTCTTCCAGGCATTGCTTGCCAGCTCAGGGAGGCTGCCTGAGGTTTTCTTTGTTCTAGTGTCCTGGCTAGGCGCTGGATTCTTCACAAAGCAGCAGAAGAAATCCTTTTGCTGATCCAGCTAACTTATCCAGGAGTCGCAGTGTTGATTTGATTTACTCTGTGAACTTGAGACCATTCTCTCTGGCCAAAGCCCGTGAAGACTTTGCCACAGTTGACTGACGGTAACAATAATATGGAAAATGGAGTAGGTGAATGGAGTTTCATTCTTCTTACCCAAATGTGCTTACAGAAATGAGCAGGATCACCTCTGGTCTAACAGTTATTAACATGGACTACAGTGGGGAATTTTTGTCAGTGAGGAGTGCCTGGAGTCTCCTCTACCCCTACAGAGCAGCTTCTGCAGCTTTTGGTAGATAACATCTCTTCTGTCTCGTTTTTCCTCTCTGGTGCCTCGAGCAGAGAGACACCCTGAATAGACCTCACTGCCCCACAGTTATTTGACCAGTTATTGAAGAGTATACTCTTCAATATTCAAGAATTTCTTATGGTTCCTTGCAGTTGAGATGAGATGTTTATACAAAGCTTTTGGGGAAATTCTTTCCCAGTGAGATAGTTTCTCATATCCTAGAATTCCTTTCTGTGAAGCCTTTTGCAGGTAACCATGGTGGTGGGTTGTCTGATCTGCCTGTCCCGGCTCGCGTTGTTCTTGGTGTTTGTGGATTCTAGGCAGCACTACCAAGCAAAATCCCTGGATCAGGTGTGCTAGGGAACGCTGCTTCATGCAGCTCTTCAAATGCTCCATGTGCCTCCAAGACAGTGATCTTTCAGCAGTCCCACTTCTGACCCAGCAAATTGGGTAGGAGTTGCTTGGTGGTCTACATATTCTTTAAGACTGAATAGTCATTCAGGGGATAATGCTGTTTTAAAAATCATCCATGTTTAAATTCCCCAAACTTACCAGCAGGTATTTCTGCTGTTAGTAATGAGAGTGAAGGCATATGGACAAAGCCTTGGCTTGTGACAGAATCTTTTGTTTCAGCTTGCTAAGCTGTTGTGTCCATCCTTGGACAAAGGAAACTTTTTTTGTTTCATAACTCAATCTTTTCCCTTTTTTGAAAAAAACAAACAAACAACAGTTCTTTACCTAGCTTTTGATGTAGCTTTATGGAAGCTTTAAAGGTGAATGAAGGAAGCAGAACTTCTGTGGCAGTCTGGTCTGTACAGGCCTGGATAAGATATATTTGAAGTGTTTTAGACATGCACAGTTTTATTTAACTGCCAACTGGGTATCACTATACAGAGCTTGAAAAACGTTGCAGTTGAGAAATAAATTCACCATTCCTTTTAATAAGGCATCTTCAGTACCAGGTTAATAAAATTATAACTTGATTTGTTTACCAGAAATATAATTTAGGTATAAATATTTCAAATATCAGTCTACATACATTAAATGAAAAGGTTTTCCTAGTGATATCACACTCACTGATAAATTTTTTTTTTTGAATATATTTGCAGATGTTGGATGTATTTTACTATGGTAATTTTCAGAACCGGCTCTATGAAAAATATACACACCAGTTGTTTTGGGAGAGGGGTAGTGTTTAATTCATGCAGATTGTTGCTGTTAAGGACTTTTAGCTCCATAGCAGTTGGCTTTTCAGTCTTTAACATATGGTTGGGTCAGGTTGTGCTCTGATATTTGAGGGAGAGCGGATAAAGCTTACAGCCAATGACACCCACCGTGAACAGTGTTTCTGGATTTGCCTACATTAAGACTCCTCTGTGTCAGCATTAATAGCTGCAAGAAAAGGTAATATCTATCTGGCTAGTTTAATTCTTACAGGATTGTGGTAAGGGTGAATATAGGTAAGATATAATGGGATATCTTGTGAACTGAATAGATTTTAGCTCTTGTTACAGGGTGAAGGTTCTTTTTCCAGTTCTACATGATCATAACCTTGGCTTTAACCTCTGTGCTCAGTATCTCTCTCTGTGAGTGATACTTACCCTTTTTTTATAAAGTTTGTGGGATGTATAAAGGGAATTGCTATTGATCTGGTTTTTTATTGTTATTGTGAATATTACTGTGCAGTTTTGAATGTACAGAATTTCTGGTTAAAAGGGGAAAAATGTTTTTCCTTTGAATACTCAAGCAGCAAGCTTTCAAGGCTTTAAAATATATACTGCAACTTCAGTGCATTAAGTTTCTTTGTTAATAAAGTGCAAGCATACAATAGAAGTTTTTTTCATTTAATAGTATTAATTCCTACATTCACAAATTGAAAAAAATATTCATAAGTATACTTGGTAATATTTAAATTGTGGAAATAAAATACTTTTGACCAAAATGCAAAGCTGCATGCTTCTTCCCTATTTTGCTCGTGCTCTGAGAGCCTGACAGGCTGAATTAGGGTGCCTTGTTCTGCTTGACATCTGCCCTTGTCTGAGTAAGTCCAATTTGTACCATAGTAATAGGTACTTGAGCTGTGCCCTCAGTAATCAGTAGATTAGGGGTGTATGTGACAAGCTGGACACTGAAGGGACATGCTGTATCTAAGCTATTCAGTTTCCTAGTGAATGGACTAATATGTTCTGCTGGCCTTCCTGGGTTGTAGTAACAACATAAAGCTTTACCCTCTTAAAATAACTGGCAGGCAGCAGTTGGTTTATTACCAGGATTTTTTTTTCCTCTGCTATTGAGGAGAAAGTGATATCCAAAGGTCATTAGTTCTGTTGTCACAGTGGAGATAATAGTCTTTGACTTTTGTCATATTTGTTGGATTGCTTCTGTGTGCCTTTTTTTTTAAAAGGCAATGCTTGTGTAATCAGACTTTGTCAAGGGATCCATTTCACTAGCATTAATGTATTAAATATAAGTGATGATGAATGAGCTTTAATGTACTGAATTCATAACCATAGGTTACTCCTATTGGCAAAGGCTTTGTGAAGGAGGAAGAGTGCAGGTGAGAAGTGAAAGTCCTTCATAGAGCACTGAAGATATGATTCTGTAAGGACTTCAACATTTTAGGAGTACTTTACATCAAATTGATTAGATGTTTTTTTGGGGCCAGCTAAAAAGCTTTGTAATATTTTCATTCATCTTTGTAAATACGTGAGATAAAACTCGGTTCAGTGTACAAATCAAGGCATGAAATATTTAATCAGCTGACTTACAATTCATAACAGCATTTAAAACAATACTTTGGTACATACATCTCAATATTGCAAAAATTCTGCTATCTGCTACTGCAGTTTCGGTGCTGTGAGTTGAGACTCTCCTTGTACAGTGTCCTGACCTGGTGTCATGGGCAAGAGCCTGTAGTAATGAGTTGGTTTGTGGTCTCTGCCTCATTGCTGTAAAAGTGTGGTGCCATGTCTCAAAGAGCTTTTTCATCCATGTCAGTTTTCAGGTAAAAGCTATGTTTGCTGGTGATAAAATGAGGGTATTGAAGAATGGGAGGGAAGAGGGCAACCTGCCACCTGCAAGGCTTGTTAGGTGAATGTAGGCCAGCCAGTTGCCAACCTGCTTGTTCACAACTTACTATCCAAAACATTAAGTACAGCCTGAAAAGATGGATGTGGAAAGAGGTGCCGCTTCCACCACAGGCTGGACAGACACATGTGTGGTGTCTACTGGTGCGCTGGAATGAAGCAGTGGGGAAGAGCCGTGACTTTGATGTTGATGACGCTGTCGGCTGCAAAGCTAGACACAACGGTACGGTTCGGAGGTGGAGACATCTGCAGTGTCATCAGTGTGGGAAGATTATCTGCTTTGTTTGAGATCACCTTTAGAAATAAAGTACAATAAGGCTTTTTCATAAGTCCAGCTATTATCCTGCATGTCACTAAAAGTCTATAAGCAGACAGTTCTAACTTTAAACTTCAGTTTGATAAATAGTTCTATAAAACGCCACTCCGTGTTTGTCTTGAAATCTAACGGTGACTGTGATATTGTCAGACTTGTTGCTGTTAGAGTTCAAATTATGAAGCCCATCACTGTCAGATACAGATTGACTTGAGAGTCAAGATCCGTAAGGGCCCAGATGCCTGTGTCCTTAGACAATGAAACAATCCAATTCTAGCATGATTGTGCTAGAACAAATGCAAATACTATCAAGAGGCTGAAATTGTCAGATTGTCCTGAGATTAAAAGTTTGATTGCATTACAAACTGTATAAAATTTTTTTTCTTTTCCTATATAACAGCTCTGGACGTTTAATTTGCTGTCTACAACATCTTAAGGCTGCTGTAGCTATGCAGTGAAATAGTTTGTGTTTTGATTTGGTGCAGGCATCCTGGATGACTTCAGGATGTTATAAGATGATGAGAGTAAGGCAGTAGATCTTTTGGAGCTTTGTAATACACACATTGCTAATGTTTCTCAGTGTCAKCTTGCATCCTTCGTGTTRGGCTGTATTTATCACAAGCCAGATGTTCACGTTGCTTTAACAGTGCTCCCTCTGCTATACATGCTAGCTTTGCAGTAGGATGGTTTACATATAACAAGAATTACTTGTACTGATTTTAAATATGGTTTTGTGTTATGGAGTTCAGTGTAGTGGATCCTGTTCTATTAAACAGTCTCACTTCCTTTTAGTATATGTGGCTTTCTTGAAATTACACTGTTTGTAAATGATACTTCAGGAAGTCTGAACTGATCCAGCATATGCTTAATGCTGAATTTTAATGAACTCCTGTGTGCAGTATGAAGTGTGTTGGTGTTTCAGGAACAGAAGCTTCCTTAAATTTTGGGCTTTGGGCAGTTTCACACCTATGTTTTTAATGATGATCTCTTGGCTTTGCTACAAGGAGTCGAAATTAAATAGCTTTGGAAAAAAATATGTTGATTTTTAAATGTAGCAAGGAACATTTGTTTTAGTGTCTTTTCAATTAAAGAGAGAGCACCATGGGAAATGTACTGTTTTTGTTGTTTGGTTGTTTTTTTTTACGTTTCTCTCGTGCCTTATTTAACACTTGCTCATAAGCAACGCTGACACAACATATGCTGCAGTTGCGTGGTTGCTGCTGGATCAGAATAACCTGTAGTGGAAAGGCCTGAGCCTTTGTGCTGCTCTTGTGCTAGATGAGTGCTCAGCCATTGGCTTACACCTCCTGTTGTGTTTAGTTTTGGTGGCTGTCGAGCTGAAATAAATGTTTCAGTTGTTTGCCCAGATTTAGAGATACAAAGTGCTGCCTTAATAGTAGGTACTTACTTGCACTTGTCCTGCTTGCCTGTGGTTTGTCAGCCTTCAGCTCCTGCTTCTGGCTGCAAAGGCTCATAGGTAGTCTGTCTTGCCAGAGGAAGAAGTCTTGGGTTTTAAATTCAGAAATAAAACTTTAAAAGGATTGTTGAAGAGATTTATGAACTTTTTAAAGAAATATATATATTTTTAACTTCATCCAGATGACTGATTCTGTGGCAAGCACGAACCTTTTATTCTTTTGAATTTAATGATTCTAAGCTTGTGTTCCTGCTTTTTGTTCCGTAAAAATGCTAACTGAAGAGTACAGCTCAATATCTACTTTGCACAAACTCTGGGTAATACATTGCTTGAATCTTCGCCTGAGCAGCATCGCCAGTGTACAAATGTAAAATGGCTTAATAAGCCAAAGAGTGCAAAATGAGAGAGCGGGGGCAGAAGGGGATCTGTAGGAAATCAAACCAAGTGACTAAGAAGAAACAGTTCCAATGTATCAGCCCTCTGACAAATGTCAAGTGCCAYGCAGCATCGCTGACTTGGTGGTGATTGTTCTGAAGGAGAAATCATCGTGGCCTTTTTATAAGGAAAAGCACCTTCATGCTTAAGGGGTCACATGAAAGAAACTGTAGAGGTGCTTATTGGACAGGTTGCCAAAGGTTGATCTAATTAAGGGGAATAAATGCAGCAACAGCAGCAAAGCTGAGCCCTGAAGGACCTTGGAAAGCAGCCTTTTGTGCTTGATGTGGCGAGGGAAGCAGGAGTACCAGGTGGATACACTGGAATAAACTAACGTGGCTGAAGTGACAAGCCAGGAAGATGTTCAGCAGAGTTTCAGAGGATTAAGAAATGTGGAATTTGTCTGAAACCAAAATAATTTAATTCTGTGCAAGGTGGGTTTTACCCAAGTAGATAATAAGGGGCAAAATTGTTCTGAAGATGTAGAAATAGTTATGGGAAAAAAATGTTAAATGTTTGACAGTAACTCTTTATATGCAGGCAACACACTTTCCCAGGTGGTTTTGATGAAATAAATTGGTAAAAATTGTTTGCCGGGATGTAACTGTATCAGTTTAAGGCTTTTGCTAGTATAAATGTGTAAAGTATTTAAAGAAACAGCACACTTCATGTTTGCATCACCTTTTTCCCTTGGGAAGGGAGTAGAGGTATAGGAAACAAAATGCTTTTCTCCCCTCCTCCCCAACAAATCACCTGTCGGACAGAATTACACATCTGTAGTGATATAACTGTGCAGCAAGATGAAAGCTTAAATGCAGATATGTTTAAAGACCCAAGGTAAAATGTGAACAAATGAAAAGCCTGTTTTCCATGTAAATAGTGTTGCATTCACCAAAGGCTTTATATTATTAACATGTCTGAGGACCTAGTTCAACTTTGAATTTCACGTTCATTTCTAGAAGCTTTGTTGATGAAGAAAACTACTAAAATTCAGTGATGTTACAGAGCATGTTCTTGTTGTCTGGAATGCTTTGTGGTGACAAAAGTGACTTCTAATGCTGATTTTCATTGGAAAGTAATTTCTTCAGTGCATAATACAGATTTTTCAAGAAACCTTTCTAACGAAGAATCAAGAGGAGGAAGTAGTAAATGTTGAAAGTAGCAGCTGCTGTGCTATATGCATCTAATATGTTCCAAGTGCTTCAGAGGCAGGGAAGTGTTCACACTTTACTGTGAGCATAAGTGTATTCTGAGTAAATGTACCTGGACTGAAAGTCATATCACTTCATTAGATACCCTTATTTTAAGACACTCTAAGTGCCTAGTTCTAATTTTGAACTTCTGAGGAAAGATAAGTGCTTCTGAGCTGCTGTGTGCCCTGGATTGCATGTTTTGGCTCGAGTCAGATGGGCTATTTTAATTGTTAGTTCAGAGGCAATTATTTTTGGCCTTGTTCTCCTACCATTTGAAACTCTGATTTCTAGTCCTCTGATCTTTTAGGTACAGAATTTAAGCCTAATATCCTTTAATATTGGGTGGGAGACTTAAAAACAATTCAGTGTTTTTATTGCAGGACAGAGGTTTATATGCAAAAGGTGCATTTTTAAACAACTGCTTTAAATCTCGGGGATTTAAAAGGTGCAGAAATCTAACTTTCTCTATTGAGATCTATATTTGATATTGCTTTGGTTGTCCACAAAGTTCTCTTCCTGGTTTATTCAAAAAAAAAAAAMCCCACATTTTTTTAATGTCATTTGAAGATGATCTCAGTTGTTTGATTTCTTTGCTTAGTGCAAGATTATAGTATCACAGAAAAGACTAGCTTGGAAAGGTCTTCTGGAGATGAAAGCAGGGTTTTAGGTTAAGTCATCCCGGGCCCTGTCAGGCTGAACGTTGAATATTTCCAGCGAGGGAGACTCTACCACTTCTCTGAGCAACCTATTTCAGTGTTTAATTCTTCTCATCGTGAAGAGGTTTTTTTCTTTTGTTCCTGTTTTTTCTTATATCCAGACGGAATTTCCTCTGACGCAACTTGAGCCTGTTGCCTTTCGTCCTGTCACTGTGTGTCCTTGGGAAGGGAGTACGTCCATCTTCTCTATAATGACATTTCAGATGTTGCAAACCTGTGCTTATATCCCCCTGCGCCTTCTCTTCTTCAGGATGAACCAAGATGAGAAAATAGAGAACAATTCCATTCTCTCATTTTGTTTACTATTTATTTTAAAGATTAGGCCTTACTTTTCAGTTCATACTTACAAAGTTGAGGAGCAGCAAAGCTTTGGTCCTGGCATTGAAACTGAATACTATCATTATTTTATCTCCTAAATGTTCTCCTTGAGTTCCTAATGCACACATGAATGCAAGACACACAACACTAATCAGAAATTAGCATCCTAGATTAGAGCCCATCTTTGCAAGCAAAAGAGAACTAATTGAAGTTTATGATAGTCAAGGGAATAGTAGAAATACAGGCATCACAGCTGAATGGTAGAGAGAAAACTTGTGCAAAGATGGTTTGTAGGCAGTATGTTTGTGGAAGACAAAAAAAAAAAAAAATCCTAGAATGTAATTTATCATGGGATAAAAGCTTTTCATCAAGATTGATACTTTTTTCTATTATCAGTATTTTTTTGTCCTTTTTTAACTTAAGACTTTTCAGTTGATGGAATTTCTTCCTGAGTCAATTTTCTTTATGCTGCTGCTCTTGATAATCTTGACTTTTTTTTTCTTTAAAAAGCTCAAAAGGTAGTACTGAAATGAACCGCATGCAGATACTGTTGTGCTTGAATAAATTTTAGAGTGCATCTTTTGTCTGCTTTGTGGCTTTCTGGGATTTATTTTCCTTTTTTTAAACAAAAGGACTCATTTTCCTATCAGAACAACGGATGGACTTCACAAATCTTTGGCAGTTGCTGGCTACAACTTCATGTGTTCTACCATGCTAAGTATGCTTTAGGATGGCTACTCTTGTCTAAAATTACATATTGCATTTTATCTCCTTTGGTCAACAGGGGAGTTACTAACCTCGACGGCATGGATCATTCTGTGCTCCGAGGGGAGGTGTCAGCAGTGCTTCATGACAGGTATGTTGCAAGGGGCTACGTTCAGGGAGGAGTGTCCGTATTTGGGCTTTTTTTTTTTTTCTTTTTTTTTTTTTCCCCCAGGATGGCAACCTGAAAGCTTTTTTCCCATCTGGAAAGCAGAAGAAATCTGGAAAAACAAAGTAGCAAGTGACTTGGGAAATGAAAGGACCTAGTATATGATTCTGTCCGTAAACTAATTTGTTTTTCAGACTGTGGGTTATGTGATTTTTTCAAACAAACCCAGAAAAACCCAACGGCCTTTCTCTTACAGATCTCTAATCGAAGATTTTTGTGTTTTTTTTTTTTCTGATCTAGTTGATCTAGCTGCCATTGCATCTGCTTTTAGGTATCAGAGGCCAATTTTACAACAAGTAGGCAGTAACAAAGTTAATTATCAAACCTTTCAGAATATGCTTAAAACGCTGATTCCTGTTATGGCTGGAAAGGGATTTCTGTCTTAAAATATACAGAATACAGCTATTTATTTCTTTCTTTCGTCATTACACTTTATCTGCCATTTCTGCTATTTATTTATTTTTTAAAACAGGTTCAGGGCAAGGGTTGAGATGCTTACCTTATCTTGGAAGGAATCCCAGCAACCTTATTTCAGTGTCTTCCTATCTTGAAATGAAGTTCTTGATAGAGGATCAATTATGTTTAAGCATCTGAAACAGTTTTATAGCTTCCTGAAATCAGGTTACATTTTTATCTTTTGTTGTACTTTCTGTTCCTTTTCTATTAATGGTTGTCCAGTCTGATCTGTTTAACTTAAGATGTTAGGACTATTGGTTTCGTTCTTTCAAAGAAACCAGAAAAATCAGTATTTGTTTCTAGTGCAGTATCCTTCCGTTAAAAAATGAGATGTATTTGATATCTTGATTATTTTTTGTGCTTTTTGTAGTTGAAGTAGGAACTTCAGGTTTAATAAAATGCAAAAGAAAAAAGTTTAGGTGTCTTCGCTAAACTATTTGCTAAGCTATTTCTCATGAAATAGCTGCTTGCACGAGCCATTCTGACATATGTGCTGCAGATTAGTTGAGTATTAATATATCTGCGCACTGTAGGTTGGATGTTGATTGCACATTCCTTTGTAAAAGAGTTTTGTTGCACCAAGAACAATTGTTTTGATTTGATTTTGTCCAAGGAAGTGACAGATCCCTGTTTCTCTGCCCCACTATATCAAATAATAAACTGCAGCATGAATGTGAGTGTTCAGTAGTGTTGCTAGGAATCTGTTTTCCTTTGTAGGTGGTTGAAAATATTACTAGATGAAATGGCATCGTGACTAATGGTCTTCTGTTAATGTCGTTTAAGACTTCCTCATTGTTCACTTGGATTATTTATTAAGGGAATTTAAAGCTTTTATTTATCTAGGGTAATACATTGAAAGGGCTGTTTTGAGCATGTTTCTTAAGAATAAACGCTCAATTCTTTCTATTCTGAAGCTCGTATTGACATTAAGCAACCTTATGCTGCTTAGTGATTTTCAGTCTCCTGACTGGGCTGACTCTATTAGAGTTGTAGTTTCGTTGACTGATCTTGTGTATTATTGTCTCAGTCTAAACAGATAATTCATGGGACAACAGTGTGAGTTATTGAAGTTATGTTTTGGCAGTAGCTAAATCTGTCTTGAAGAATGACCAATCTCATCAGTATTCTGCTCTCCGCTTCAGTGGTTATTCTCACTAGTATGCTTGGGCTGGGATTAGAAGCGAAAGATTTTTCTGCTTTTTTGAAATAGGCCCACAAGTGCCTTTTGTCTTACCGGGTACATTTGTGGTAACTTGATTACTTGAGCCTATGCAGTCTCAAGTTACATTTTTCATCCTTGTGTATGAGTGAAATTCTCATGTACTGCTACAAATCGGTGAATGTCTATAGCCTTTTAGCACTCTTTGGTCAGCCACATTTCTGCTTAAAATAGAGAATAGCTGTTTAATGAATAATGCTGTAAAAACTGAAGAATAAACTATAAAAGCTTTCCTTAGAAGAGAGTAACGATGAATAAGTTCTGTCCATCTTCAAAAGTTTCCAGGTTCTAGTAAACCGAATTATACTTTGCTCCATCCTATTTCCTTCTAGCTATGCTTTAACACTTGGTTTTATTTACTAGTCATGCCTCCTTTTCCCCACAGCAGTGACATGACCTGTATTTTCTCTCCTTCTGATTAGTTCTGTGCACTTACTTTCTTCGTTCTCAGCATGTATACTTTAGTATTTTAGAGCAAGTTTGTTTTCCTTTGAGATGGGAA
This sequence comes from Apteryx rowi, assembly GCF_003343035.1. Classification (NCBI taxonomy): domain Eukaryota; kingdom Metazoa; phylum Chordata; class Aves; order Apterygiformes; family Apterygidae; genus Apteryx; species Apteryx rowi. Next base: position 110,228 of record NW_020448752.1, read on the forward strand.
TGCTGGTGTTTTTATATGAAACTTTTCGCATATATTCATGTAAGAATTAAATTTAGAAAATAACTGGAAAAAATCCAATGGATTTTTTGAGGTGATGAAAAAAAAACTTTTATTTATTGGACACTTGCAGTGTTCACATCCGGTTTCAGTACAGAATGTGTGTGTTTGGTGTGCTTGTTTAGGAGGAAATGATTTCTTAACTTCAGTTGAAGAATTAACCTCTTCAGTCAAAAGTTTGTGTTTCCCCAACGAATGCTTTGAGCTTTCCAAATTAATTTTTTTAACCAAGCTCTCCACAACTTCAGGTTTAATAAAGTAAAAACTGACAGCTTCTGTGTTGACTTGAATTTGAAAAATCTTATTTTTGACTATCTAGCTTAAAAATTTTCTTTTGCTGATAGACTGTTTCATTAAAAGCATCAACTTGTTGGATAATTTGCTGTTGTATAGCTAGAAGTTTATGTACAGGCCTGGTGACTAAATTGGTAGTATAACATAGGGTGCACTTTGTTTTACATTTTTTGCATGAAGAAGGGAACAGCGATTCAGATTAGAAACACCCTCCTCCTTGTTCCAAAGCTGTTTTTTTGCTTTTGGTTCAAATGCGTTTCTGGGTTGGTTGCAATTGAACTTCCTCTGTATGTGCCCTCTGACTGTTAACATCTGTCTGAATGTAGTCTTTGTATACTGTATGTGCTATGGTGCCTTTGACGCATGAAATGTTTGTAACTTGATATTGGTGTGGACAGCAAATAGGATTTAAAATAGTTTGTTTTACCTGTGAAAGAAGCGTATTGCTTTTAATAGGGTGGGTAAAATTTCAAACTAGGTTTGGCTGTTTGGGAAATCTGTTTTGTACTATGCTCAATACTGTGCGAGCAGTTTTTGCTAAAAAAGAGATACGACTCTGGAAAGTTCTCAGACTCGTGGCACATTATTAGCAGCATAGTGTAACATCCTGTTAATTGCCACTTTCCCTTTTGTTTTCGTATTTCTGATTGTCTTCTGTCCCTTGGGTGGATGTGTCTGTTATAATTGCTCTCTTGATGGCAAGTGTTGGGAGGTGGGTGGAGAACAGGCGTAACTGTTTCCTGGCTCCCTTTGGTGTTTGTTTGAATGCATGAGGTTAAAAAGAGAAGTTTTATCCAAAGCAACTTAATGCCATATGATAAGAAAATGTTTGAGTCCTAAATCTAAATTAATCTACTCAAAAAATATGTATAATGTTCTCCCTTAGACCTGTTTTTCTCCACATAAGTAACTTATCCATTGCCACCCTGTATTTAAACCGTGCACATCACTTTTGGGTATGGACTGGCATAATTTTTGAAATTAATAATGTGCAGGAAGTTGGAACTCTTAAATAGCGGCTGCTGTTTCAAAAATGAATTCTTTTAGTATGCAGTTTAAGCCGCTTTAGCTAGCAGGTGATCATCTAAATAAACACATTTGAAATAAAAGTTGTCATCTTGAAAAGCGGAATGCTATCCTTAAATTCTTCTTGTAGTCTGTTTAGGAATGCCATCTGTTGATGAATAAACATGTTTTTTCACGTTCCTTCCTCCCAGAAAATACTTCTTGGTGCTTTCAACTGTAATTAATGTCCCGAGACATTAGTCAAGCATAAATGAGTTAAGTTGTTACTGATTCATAAAGAAAGGGGGGGGGAGCAGAACTTTTCTATTGATGCATCTGTGTTTTGCTTCATTTTGCTGGTTAAAAGAAGTGACCTAATTTTAAAAAGGCAAAAATGTTTCTTTGCGGGTGCTAAATACTTTATTGGTACTTCCTATACTTAAAAAAAAAAAAAAAAAAAAAAAAAACCACTCAAGGACTTCCTTGGAGTTTGCACCTTACTAGAAGAAGAAAAAAAAAAAACAACACCACCAAAACCTGAACAAAAACCCCTGACCTTGCACTGTGAAAAATGCACTTCTATAATCTGTTTTTTTAATGCTAAAATTCATCCACATGTGCCTGTTCACACATGCACCCTGGTAATATTTTTCTGATGGCTCCAACGTCTTTGGACATCTGGGACGTTTCTGTGATTCAAGTTGTAGTTCACTTGGATGCAAAATCAGGCATATCTTAGAGAATAATTATGCAGTGGTGGAGACTATGCTGGAAAAACAAGACGCCCAATCTTATTTGGGTGTTCACTATATGGGGAGATGGGTAGATTTTGCATTTTAAAGTAACTGATTTGTTTTAATGAGCTGCACTTCAAACTTACCAACACTTAAGCATACCTTGTAAAAATGAGAAGTGTTAGGTTATTTGCATTAGTGCCATGAGCTGGACAGAGAAAATCAAAGTAACTATTTAAGTTTTTTCATGATCTTCAGAGGTGTTATAGAAGCATCCTGCAGGGTCAGTGAAGACTGAGGGAAACCAACTGCAGCTGGTTTTTCAGACAGTATGTTCTGCTATTGCCTGGTGACTACTGAGTCCATAAATATTTTGAAAGCAAGATGTTCACTGAAATCCAGATATCAATATGATATTTGTTTCTGCAGGTAATAGTAAATTTAGCATCTGAAAATAACAATACACTATTAAAATGCAAAAGTATGTTGCCAGCAAAACCTTTTGGATGGTATTTCTACTACCACTGCTCTGCCTCATCTTATGTGTATATTTATGCCTGATCTATCCGTGACATTCCTGAAATCTGAGCATTTTGCTAATCTCCTTCCATCTTCCCAAGCTATGTTATCGCTTCCAGATCCATTGCTTTGGATATCAAAAGTTTTCAACGTGCAACTGCCAAATTCCAAATTTCTAGTGTTGTTTTTCTGCTTCAGCTCACCTGAAATGTAGCTGACAGCCAGATCGATGGAGATGTGCCTGCAGAACATCTGGAAGGAAACTTCGTTTGAAGTAAATGTCTTAAATTTCCATGTGCTCTCAATTTATTTCTGTTCTCTAAGAGAGCGTGAAGGTCATGTATCAACAAGTCAGCAATTTCTCGGTACCCCAGCTGGACAAGGGTAGCAAAGCCGTGTTTGCGGTTGCTGAAAACGTAGCTCAACGTGACATGGGTGAGTCAGAGCAATGTGGGAGTAAAGCAGAACATGAGAACTGAAGCAGAGGAGTTTGCAGGCTCTGTAAAGCTGTTCTCGCCAACAGCATCTTGGGTGCTGCCTGGGTTCCTCTTTGCTCGCACAGCGAGCCTTTCTCCCCTCTTTTTCCCTCTCCCTGGTATTTAGAGAGCAAAGGTGACTGTGTTCAGTTCTGTTTTCAGATAACAATTAGAGCTGGGCCTATGTAGTACAATATATAGTAATCTTAGTTGGATTTTGCTCACAGGCTTTACCGTGGCGTGTTAGCAGGACTTCACTGGTCTGTCACTGTAAACCAGAAATCCTTCTCATTGTTGCTGGTTAGTGGGGTGTGACAAAGGCTTTGACTGATGAGGAATAATTATAGGAGGCACCCTGGTTTGATCTGGAGTTAGACTGGCCATCTCTCTGCTCTGCAAGGCTTAGGAGTAACGAAGAGTGCCGTTTAAGAACAGTGGTGGCCTTGTTTTCCGGACAGTTAAAGTATTGGGTTATGAGACCATTTACAGTGCAGAACTTGGGGGCAAAGGGAGGGAAAGGAGGGTAAATGAACTGAATCACGTTACTGAATTTTGCTGTTATAAAGAATTTATTATGTGCATTTGACAACTGAAAGGCAAATCCAGACTCGATAATTGTCCTACTTTTTCCGAATGGGATACGTGTCCTTTGGATTCTGTATTCTTTCATCAGATTACATCAGTGAAACAAAAGCTTAGTCATACTGTGGCTTCTGCATTTGCTCAGTCGTGTTGGTGAAAGATAATCATAAATAGAGTGCTTATCTGCCAATACTGGAATTTAGTTATTTTCCATAGAATCACTCGATGCGATGATTGAGAATCTTTAATAACTTCTTAGCTGTTTACATAATTATTTAACAGAAAGAAATCTTTTTGCTGTAGTATATCAGTATTTTGAATTGGGTACTGTTCAGAAATCCTAAAAAGCTCATTCCAGGATCCAGCAGAACTTTATCACAAAAAAAGTGCTTCTCTTCAGCAGCTGCTTTTTGTGTTGCAAGGTGTTGGTAGTTCCCATACGCTTCTGCTTCGGTTAAAGAATCAGACAGGAAAAGGTATGTTTATGCATGTTGTTTCTTGATTCAGGATATGAGCCAGGACACGAGTTTTCTGAAATTTGATCAGAAGCACTGAAGAAAGGGTAGACTTCAGTAATAGTGTTTATGTAAAACTCCCGTGGTCCGGTAATTGCTGTAACCGTTGGTTTCCCTGTATAGTTTTATTATTTGCTTGGCAGTTTTTTAATTCAGTGTTTACAAAGACTCTTGTGGCAAATGTTCATTTTATCTCTGATCTAACAACTGGATTTTGCTTTATGTTCAGTACTGACCCTATTGAATAAATACCTGGCTTACTGCCCTTCCTAATCTGACTACTGTGTCCTGTGCCATTGGATATGGAGTAGTTGGCTCAGCTGAGGTTTCCCAGGTGCCCCCAAATTAATCTTACCTTCTTTTCATGTTTCCTGTGTATTCTACTCAAAGGCTTCAGCTTTCAAGGGTTTTAGTGTCATGAAAGTACTGAGTTCATTTGAGATTTCCCTTGACTCAGCAGACACCAGCAGTGCTTCAGCGTGAGTTTTGAAATGCAGATGCAGAGTTCCAAGAGAGCGAAGAGGTGCTTTGCTAAACTACAAAATTGCTTCTCTTCCATAGTAGTTATAAATACCTTGAAATACATGGACAGGCAGGAACAATCCAGGAATGACTGATGTCGGACCTTATTTATTTATTTATTTATTTTTAGTTTGATTATTTTAACACTTCACTATCTGGGATGACAACATTACATTTTTTCATACAATACTTTGTTCAGGTGGCTGCAGTCGCATTATGCCTGGCCTGAGTTACTTTCTTGGTTCTTCTGAGGGTTCGTTGTGCAACCTTGGTGTTGTATTAGTTATTTCTGCAGTGGTTCTTGAAAAGGATGCAAGTAAATAAAAAGCTGTTGTTCTGGCATGACTTCTGGTGGTGTTTGTGATTAAAGTAATGTTTTGTGCTTCTCATCGTGTGTATATACCCCTTCTGTATGTTGTGATCGTTCTGCCTTGTGTGGGCAAAATAGTAATTACAGTATCTCCAGAAACCAAAATGCTGAACTTAAGAATTAGTGAAAAACCTTAATTGTAAGAACATGTTAGAGCAAAGTTTTGTTTAACATAAGCTTTGCTTTGTTTAGAGATTCAGAAAATGATTATATAATAAAACATATAGTGCTAAGAGCTGAATATATAACTGACAGAATATACAAAGGCTTATTGGAAAGTGTGATGAGCAAATGGGGATGCTTATAGACATTCTCATATTTCAGCTGTGTCTGATGCTGATTGTTACCTGTCCACAAGTATCTGAGCATGGTTTTGGGCTTGTCTAATACCTATACCAACACAGGCTCTCTAATTACATTTTAAACTCCTGTGATTAAAATTCTCTAGTTTAAACTTACAATGGAAAACTGGCAAGAAGTAACTAATTTGTGGAGCAAAGAGTGGCTAAGGTTGGAGAATTACTAGATACATGTTTTGTGAGCAACAGTGGCGCATCAGAGCTGAAAAACTGTTGGAGTCAGTTATCAGCATGCTTTTATCAACATAATTTCATACTTATCTTTAGAAAAGGAAGAAGGTATAAAAATGCTCTGCTTTTTCTGTCTGAAAAATTGCATGTGGAACTGTGAAATCTAGAAACAACTTTACATTGAAAGCTTCATTTCTGCAGAAACTTGAAAACAATCAAAGTCCTTGAAATGGAGTCCTGGCTTAACTTCATCCTTCATCGTGTGCTTAACAGCACAGATCATTTTGCACAGTTCCCGATACAATGCAGAAGAGAAGGAAAGGTGTTTATACCTTGCAGCTCAGTGTATTTGTCCTACTGTAGTTTAATGATGCTTTGGTGGGAGATAAGGTAAAGAATTTTGATTGCTGGCCTCATGGAAACTGTGCTGGATGTACCTATTAGTCCAAAACATTTACGTGTTTACGTATTTTATAGGTCTCGCAAGGATTCTCTCCTGGTTCAGACAAGGTCTGTCTAGCCCTGTATCGAGTCTCTGACCATGGCCAATAGTGAGCATTTAGGGAAGAGTGCGAGAACAGGACAAGTATGTGATGAGACTTCACAGTATCATCTCCCAGCTCGTGGTTGTTTATGCTCAGGAACCTTCTAGACCAGTGATGGATGTCGCCCTGTTTTATAGCACTGGATGGATTTTTTTTTTTTGATTATTACTTTGTACAGCTGCTTATTTGAATCCATGTGTGTTGTAATAGGAAATTGTTACTGGAAAGCTGATAGCTTGATAGCCGAAGCACATGCTCTGTGAAGAAACATCTCCTCTGCTGCTTGGCTGCTTGTTTTTTTTTGTTTTTTTTCTCCTTCCTTCAACAAACTCTGGCTAGCTTCATTTGATACTCCGTATTTATTCTGTTGGAGATGTGGTGAATAATTACTTCTTGTTCACCTTTGCTATGCTTTTTGTGGCATTATGGACCATTAACGTGTTTATTCTCGGTTATCTCTCTTTGACGTTGCTAAGTCCAGTCAACAAGTTGTTCCTTGTACAGAAATATGCTTGCTCAGCTTTTTCACCCTTCCCTACCTTCTCCAAGTCACTTGTACAGCTGTTGAGATGGGGCAAAGAGCAGAGCAGCTCATATGTCACGCCAGGTAGCGCAGGGGAGTGGTGCTCTGTGTTACAGGAGGTGACACAGGCCCAGGCACTTTGCAGCTGGGTCCAAGCTTGTACAAGCTAATGTTGTAAAAATCTACCAAAACAAGGAAAAACAAAACAAGCAAACAAAAAACCTCAGTCATATTTTGCATCTGTGTCCTGTTTGAAGTGAATTTTCTGTGAATGGTGGTTTTTCCCATTTAAAATGGAAATTTGTAAAAAAAAAATTAGTATTCGTCTTGTAGAGCAGTTCTTCTGGATACCAGAAGGTGGCATAACTGATTTTCCTAAAACCATTTCGAGTGCAAGAAATACACAGGATACCACTAAGCTTATTTTTAAAAGGTCAAATTTTGATCCAAGGGAAATCTGATCAGTTTAGCGCTTTAAATTTAAAGCAGTTATTTAAAGATGCACACATTCTGCTGTTTTTCAAAATGCAAAAACTCTGGTGGGATTCATGTTGGCTTTTATGGCTAAAATTTTTGAAGTTGGAAGTAATTTAACTGAATCACAGGATGGAAAGAAAGGGCTGTCCATCATGTGTATGGTGGAATTTTTCCTGAGATGCTTTACGGAATCTTTTTTTTCCCATGAACAAGTTGTTTAGACATTTTGCCTTTACTAATCTGCAAAATGAGACCAACTTCAGCCTGCTTTAAGCTCTTCATGTTTCTGGTGCTATGCAAAAATAAACCATTAATACGGTATAAATTAAGTTTTATGTCATAGCAACTCCACCTACATGCAGATTTATAGGTGTGCTCATATCAGTTTTTTGAAGCAGTAAGTAGAAAGTGTGTGCAAAAAAGACCAATAAGCACTGAAATGAAAATCATTTTTCAGTGTGATATCGTTGTGACAAACTGGAAACTTAATCTTTGCAGAGTTTTGCCATTCGTCAGAAGAAAAGAAGTTGATGTAATAACTGTAATAGGGCATTAGATACCATCTTGCCAACACTTTCACAAGAAACTAGAGAAGCCTATTGCTGGAGTAGCTATAGGGTGCATCAAAAAGCAGTTAAGTGTACCCAAAAAGGAAGAATTATTTCCATTTTAAGACAGGGCATATTGATAGAGTGACTGAGGAGAGGGGACTCAAAACTGGGAAAGGAGAGGTTGAACAGCAGTTCTTCAGGAAAGGTCTGAGACACAGACTGGATCTTGACCTGGGAGGTAGATACTGCATTTGGGATTTCCAGCCACTACATAGCCAGCAACAAATCTGTCCGCTATCAACTTGTATTTCATTTGTTGTGCTTGGTTTTGGGAGTTCCCACGTGGTGTGATGTGTCTGTTTCTGAGCGTTGCCCTTCAAGATATCCGGGAACCAGTTGTCAGTAGTGTAGAAGAAAGCAATGAAAGTGATTGGAGAGCTAAAAACTTTTTATGATGAAAAAGGAAAACAATTAGTGTTATTTAGTTTGAAGAGGAACAGACTGTAGGAAGAAATAATACTAAAAATTTTCCCCAATATTTCTTGCCCAATCAACTACAAATTTTTAGATCTATTTAAAAGCCAGGTGTTCAGTTTCACAGTGGTGGGATTGGAGTTGACTCTAGAGCTGTTGGCTGAGATCCTTGTGCATGGGTGAAACACAGCAATTTGGCGGGGGGAAGGCTGATACATGTTGATTTTGCAGTAAAACCTGATTTTGCTGAATTGTTAAATTGGTGTAGGACACAAACAAAACTGGAAGTATTTAAATATATGTTTTTTTCTCTTTCCTTCAGCTCCCTCTGGCAGACAAACACCTGAATTACAACAGTTTTGAGTCTGAGTTACTTTAAACTATATATCAAAGAAAGGCCTGTCCCAACTCTGTTATGATAGTTCAGTATACTGCTCAAATCAAAAGAGAATTTTCAGCTATAGAAATGTAGATGACTGCAGCTACAGAATGTACGGAAATAGAAATATTTCTTGTTTAGTAATAGCTCCCTCCTGTAGAGCCCTTTCGCACATCACAGCTCTGTAATGCCATGTCACCCCAAGAACCTTTGCACCATGCTTGTCTATTGATTTCTTTTTTTTCTTCTTTCCCCTCCCCTTTAATGCAGACTTTCCTGAGCCTGCTGAGCTTCACTAGAGTAGCACAGATGGGAGATGTGACCGTTTTGCTTAAAAATCTAATGGTGTTTGCAGAATTGTTAGCCATTTCTTTTGCTGGCTTATCTCCTATGACAACAGGTAGAAGGGAAGTGGTGGCACTGCTCTTAATACCTGTCGTATGGCTTCTGTATCCCTCGACACACCACAGTGCAGCTCTCCTACCCAAGCCGTGGCTGAGGCTTCCAGGTGTGTGCTTCGGCAGGACAGTTCATCAGGATGAAACGCAATGGTCCTATACGCAACAGCACCTGCAAAGCTGTAGAAAACTTTGCCTAGGCTGTACGGTAGTGCTGGTAAAATGGCTCTTCAGTGGGAACCGTATAAACTGCTACATGGAAATTTTCGAAAGCACCGGACTTCAGTCTTTCATGTTTTAAAACACTGAAGTTCATTGTGGCAGTCCTTAGCGAACCTAAATGTGATTTAAAATATTCCCCAAACTTTTATTCCATAATGGTTTATAATCAGGAGATTCTAAGCTATTTGGTTTGAACACCTCATGATTTTGGGACTCCAAATGTCAGATTATCCTTCTGCTGTGAGTCTTTCTAAAAAAAGTCTTGTGCTCAGACTTTTCTTGCTACATACAGTTTTCTTTATGCAAAAAAACATGCCCTGAGTTGATCCTAAGTTATATGGATAGTTACTATTGTCACTATACAGGGATGTATAACTGCAAACTTGTTCCAGTCTGCTAAGTGAATATCCTATAACTGTTACTTTAAATTTGCCTTTTGAAGTGAATTCATGGCTTGTATATTTGTCTGCCATACTAAACTTGAATAAAATACTTAACCTTCATCTTTAGAAACTTTGCACAGAAAACACAAAGATTTCTTTAAGTTTATATCCATATAAATACTAGGGGAGAATACAGTTTATAATTTTCTTTTTATAATTTAACTATTATGCAGGACTTGTGACATTTGATAATGAATTAGAAATAGAATATAATAGTATATTTCAAACAAATTGAACTGTTTAATCTGAAGCAGTCACTTTTGTGATCGTTCTTACTTTTTCTTATTTCCTGGAAAAATCTTTTGAATAGGTACTGTCCAATTCTGCAGAAGTCAAACTTTGCTATTAAAGCTGTTCCATGCATTTTAAGACTGCAGATTATTCCAGATAAGACTGAGGTGCAAATCTTCCTTGAGCTGCAAACACACTTCCTCTGCAACTTTGCTCCTGGCTCTCCCCAAGTGAGAAGAAAACCTCTGAAAACTAACCACTCTTTCAATTTTTCACTGCTGCTGTTGGGAATAGAAAAGCAGAAACACAAGTGCAAACTAGGTTGCTCCATTTTGCTTTCCGTTTGGAAACGGGTAACATAGAGGTTATCACTAGTGTGATTTGCTGAGGAAGGGAGGATCCTGAACAAATAAGCTAGGGAGGCCCCCCCGGCCCGTGCTGGCTTTCAGGTAGAAGTCTTTGGCCTGCACCTACCTTGGTCAAACAGGAGGAGCTGATTTGTGGTTGCCTCTGGCTTATAGGCAAAGAAATTGAAAAGAGGCAATTTAAAGCCTGGGGTTTTAGTACAATATTCCTTTGTCTCATGTGCCCTGTTCAACTGTTTTGGCTTCAGTACTGATTTTACCTGTTACTTACTGCGTTTAGTTGGAAAGATCTGAAGGCTTAATCTCTTTTCTAGTATATAGAAACTGCAGGGGTTTTTTGTGCTGGTGAATATGGGAAATGCAAGTATTGGTGATAAATTTGAAACCTAGCTTTTTGCTGTGTAAGCCTTTCCTACAGCCTTATGGATGAAGACAAGCTGAACTTTTAACAATGAGTTGCCAGTTCAATAAAATCTATACCTAATTTATACCTAAGACTAGCTGATGGTAAACAATTAAATTGATGGAATCTCTTTTAATACCGTTTCTTCTGTGGCTCCTTAAAGTGATGCAGCGAGCAGCAGTGAAACGACTGTATGCAGTATGGTATAGTAGCTTCAAGTCTCCTGGAAGAAGTGTCCCCGCTATTTGTTGGCCTACAAATTGCACATCAGGATTTCCGACAAGCTGGACTTAAGCCCCAGCATCTTCCTCAAACTTTTCAATCTCTGTGACCCTTAGTCTTGCCTTAGGGACTTTGGCCTTCGGCTAATGCCTTCAGCCTGCCCTCCTTGGAAGTGATGTAGATTGTGGGTTAGCAGACGGGATCCATCAGTGACAACGCAGTGGGAATTCCTGCGTTCACAGAAAGTTCATCTTTGTCTTTAAAAGAAACGGATTACTGTTCTTGCTGTATGTGTCCGTAGTGGCTTAATGCACTTCATTCTTGCCTCCCCCTGCCTGCCCTTTTGAGTAGGGAATGCTTTGTGTGCGCATGCAACAGCAAAAACTCACCTCAATGGGTAAAGACAATAATAAGCCTTAGGGAATGCAAAATGACTAACAGATTCCATGTAAATAGTGTAAAAAAGCCTAGAAACTGCTATTTTGAGAATATTTTCAAAATATTTTAATAAACACATTAGTATTGTCATTTGCAATTTGCAGTCTATGGTGCAGGAAATACTAAAGCTTTTGGTGACTGGAGCTCACTCCGGTCTTCCTTCTAGTTACTGAACTGCTTAATATATTTGCATCATGTGGGTCTGATGTGTGAATGTGTTTAGGCATGCTTTACTAAGTGGAATTGTGCAGACCACAGATGATAACAGCTGTGGAGGAGATGCTTATAGATTTTTGTAGTTCAGATTGACCTAATAAAAGTAACTGTTGTTTCAGACCAAACATTTTCCATAGGATCAGTCTGGCTGCTGTGACTGTGCGTTCGGTTTTCTATGTAATTTTATTAAATACGGGTATGTAATGAGCTGGGGAAGATAAGCACAGTACTTTGAATAAATCAGCATTAATTCAAAAGCATTTCTTCTTAACTGTACGTTGTCAGTAGAGTACACAGGCTTAGCTCAGAAGTTCGAAACGTTCATTAACTTGCTTTGGTTTTAAGAACTTATTTTACCTACTGCTATTTCTGTAGGTAGTAATTCACCCAAGCAGAGCTGAGGTTTTGGTTTTGCCGGTGTTATAACTTGTAGCCTGTAGTTAACAGTGCATCCCAACTCCTGGAAGTGGTCTTCTGCTGGAGACCTTACCTCCAGCTGAGAGAGCAAAGCCCTCTTCAGGATACACAAGGAGAAAATGCAGGGCATCCGCAAGTGGAGTAAAATAAAAAGTACTTTCATGAAATATACACTTAGGAGCATGTTTGACATTTCTGACACTATGCGTAGTTACAAAATATACCCAAAACAGAATTTGTTATTTTAGTAAAGTAAGCTTACTAAATATTCCCAGAATAAAGAATGCAAACACTATACAGATTAGTGGTTCTTCTCATTCCTTATGAGTGTCCCTTTTCCTCTGAGTTTCTGGGAAACTGACTTTAGATTTACCTGTTTGTTTGAAAATATCATCTCTGTGACCTGATAGGAAATAAATTTGTTTACTTTTCAGTGTTGCTGATTAGTTTCAGAAACTTCATAGGCTTTCAAGATATTTTCCTTGCTAATGGATGATAATTGCAAGGACCAGGGTTGTGGATTTTTGAGGAATGTGTATATGCAGCTGAGCTCCTTGCTTGGTAGTGGAGAAACTCCTCACTCAACGTGGTGACTTTTCAGTCAGTCAGCAGCTGCTACCTGTTTGGTTTGTTGAGGAATATACATTTTGGTAGTCTGAAAATCATGTGAAACCTAAAATCTATCTTTCTAAGTGAGGTGTTAAGGAGGGAAGGAGAAATGGCTTTGTCAGATATAGTTACATACATTTGTTATATTATGTATGTATATATTTATATATAGCGTGGGTGTATATGATGTGTGTATGTATATAGTATGCATGTATATTTATACATAAAACAGTATCTTTCTCTGTAATGATGTATCCTAAAATGCTACTGCAGCAAGTTCCTATTTTATGTAGGAAAAAACGCTGAGTAGGCGGATGGCAAACTGCAGTATTTTTTTGTTAAGCATGTGGTACATGCCCTGAATGGAAGCCTGACTGCTTCACTTAATATTTAAAGACTTGGTGTTTTTTTTCTCCTGTTTTAGAAATAGCCCTACATATATTGCCACAGAGACAGGAACTTGTACTGTTTATAGCATGTTGACAGTGGGAGGGACTGGCTACAAACCTAGTTTATCTCATTTTTTGTGCTTTTCTATCTGTGGCTATTCCTCATTCTTTCATGAGCAGTCAGCCCAATTTAAAGGAATTGATTACATTTGAAAATAACTTTTTTAAGCGTCTCTGTTCCATTTAAGAAACCCTGTGCATCTTGATGTCTGCTGTGCCAATGCTGCAATAATATATCTGGTGTCTGAAGTTTTTTTCCCCCATTTCTAAAAATTCTTTGAGGCAACACAGTAGACAGCAAGTCAAAGCACACGTGTATTTCTGTCTTCAGCTGTTTTAATGCTTATTTCTTTGTTTAAAAAATCTAATTGAAAGACGACTGCTTTGTAAGACAGATCTCTGAGGCTTCTAGAAAAGTCATAGTTTCAGGAAAAGCTTTGCCAGATGCAAGTTGCCACTTTTTCTGTAATGTTTTAATATTTGGGGAATGTTAGAGCGTCGCTGTAAGGAGACTGCAGGCGTAACTGCACTGGTTTCATCTGCACTCTTTTTTCAGGCAGGGATTTGCTGTGCCTTCATATGAGTCTTGCTATTAATATTTTCAGGATGCATGGTCAAAGAAATTGTATTAATTAGCTGGCTCACATATAGGGCAGTACAGGAGACTCCATCTCTTAATTATTCTCTTCCAGTAATCAGGACAGCTGCAGTTTAATAGATTGAAAAGCCAGAGGTAAAGGCATGAGAAGCATCGGTGTGAAGGGGAACGGAGAGCTGAATGAGGAAGCCAATTAAACACACCGTAAATTTTTAGGAGGCCTGCAGAGAAGTGTTACGCATCCTTATTTGCTTTTATTTGGTTTCTAGGCCTGTGCCTTGAGGATCGTATTTAAAATGCTGGTTTTCAAGTGACTGTTGCATTTGGGCTCCATGTCTTCAGGAATGTTTGATCAGATTTCTGGGGGGTTCTGTTTCATTTTCTTCTATATTAAAATGTGTAGTAGTATACATCAGTTCACCACATTGGTAGTTATAGGTTACACAAAAGACCAGAAAAATTTCTTCCAGTGTTTAATCGAATTTCTGCCTTCAGTTTGGAGCAAGTATTTTGTTAGAGCTAATATCATGTAACAATTTTTTTTAAATGGAAAAATGGCTTTAAATCCACCACTTTTTAGGACATAGATGTTGAGAGGAAATCTCAAAAGTCTGAAGGTGTTTACAGATACTAATCAACACCAACATTTTAGCCTGTCTGTCATAGTCTGACACTTTTCTTATATGAAGAAACACTTTTTCAGTAGGAAGTAGCTTAATTAGAAAATATCATTTTCATGACTCAGTAAATATTTAGACCTTTCTGTTGTCTACATTTCTGGGTGAAACTGGGAGGTGTACATCACAGTCACTGCAATTTTCGGTGTTCTTCTTTATGCAGGGCTAAAAGAAGCGCAGGGTTGTGAAAGTGCAGATAACGTGCAGGTCACGCTAGGAAGGGTTTGCAGGGCTTTGAGAAAGTTTCCATATTGCCTAACACTATTTCTACCTAGTGCTTTCGGTTCCGCAGAGACTTAGTAAATGAATAAAAGTAGGGAGTTAAAGTGCTTGTTAAAGCAGAGCAGCAAATTTCATAGCCATAGCTGATCAGTTGATTGAGCAAACGTTTTTGCCTTTTAACCGTTTAAAGATTGAAAATTCAGTGGCGTGTGTAGAAGATAATTTTTACTGTGCTTAATTTTCTATAAAGTTCATGTGGCGTTCCAAGGGTAAGAATAATATTTTCCAACTAGCATCTTCTCACATCGCCACTGTGTTCAGATGCATCTTTCTCCCTGTGACTTGTTCTTCTTTGAAAGCCCCCGAAGGGAAGTCTTATGGGAAACTGAGAGATGGTTCAAAACTTATTTGTTGGAAATGCATGTGACACAGCACAGTATGCTTACATTTGTGTAAGAGAAGAATTTGAGTTTTGTAACACAGAGCTTTTCTGTAGAAGGCAGCAAAGGCACGTGGGTTGGCAATCAGTATGTGCAAAACATGGTAGCAGCTTAAAGCCTTAAATTGCGCAAAGGTGAAAGAGGATGTTGCAAGAAAAAGGGAAGAATTCTCAAGGCAAACGGTTTTAACTGCATTCCTTCTCTGAAGAGCAGGGAAAGTCACAGAAAAAAGGGTCGTGGTGGTCTGTGAGCGGCCTGCTCGCAGGCGCCGCTGCTGCCTCCTGCGTGTGGTTCGTTCCTGGGGGCGCGGGGTTGGTGCTGCCTGCCCGCCCCTCTCGTTTGGGGCCAAATCCTGCTCGTTGGTCAGTAACGAAGAAGGATGTCGAGGATGGTGGGAGGGGGATCAGACCCATGCTGATGCACAGCCTCGATCGTAGCTGTTTCTGGCCTCGCTGAGTGTTCAGGTCTCTGAAGTGGCACCTTGGGATCCTGCCCGCCCTTCGCTGGCTCTTTCTTACTTTCCCTCCCTCTTCTGCCACCTGCTCCGTGACTTTACGGAGGAGTTTTCTGCAGAAGTGGATGGCATGAGGTCAGTTATTTGCCTTGGTGGCGGTCTGCTTGGTGCAGCTTTGGAAATGCAAGCATGGAAACAAGTACCCCAAAATGAAACACTCCCCCTTTCTCATCTTTTCTATACAGAGTAAGAGCCGCGTGAGAGATTCAGGTAATGAGTAAAACACAATTGCAAGCAAGTTATAAACGCTGGATTCTTGTAATCTTGAAAATGAACTTGTGTGTGAGAAAAATATAAAAGTTAACCACCTTCAGCAGTGCAGTGGCCCCAATAGCTTGTTTGCTGCAATCTGTGCAGTTACCGTGGATCTTTAAACTCCTAAACGCTGGAGAAAGCAGATCTCCAATTTGGTGCTGGAAACGTGCGTGTCTGTAGCACTTACCTAAAAATAACTGTTTCCTCTGCAAGGAGGGCTCTGCCCAGAACTGTAATGCTGCTGTTGGCCTTCGGTACCAGTCAAGCTGGGGACTAAGGGCAAAGCACTGAAATGCCAGGTAAGAAAACAGTGTACTGAGTGGGCATAATAGTCCCGGAGATCAGATGGGTTATTTTCCCTGTATTATTAAACGTGTGACTAAACTGTTATCTTAGTCTTCATTAAAAGAACAGAATAATATACTGAGATTTTTTTTGTTATCTCAAGAATACTTTATGTAAAGCATATAATATTTTTGGCAATCTTTTCTCTGGGAATACGCAACCAATTCGTGACTGTCAAGAAGAAACAGTTGTACTTGATTTGGTTTCCTACCTAGGTGCAGATAGGTGATTCATTCCTCACATGGTTCTTTCTTTTGCAAGTCAAAATCATGTGGCTATTTTTAGAGTACCTGGCAGTGCTGCTTCCCCCAGTGCCATGGTTTTGATTGACTGCTCGCTCCAGTAGCGTGCTCAGCATCAGGAGAAGACGAAGTTGGGTAGTGCTTGGAATTCATATGCTCTCAAAATGTGAAGTTCACTGCTGTAAAGCTCTTTGGTCATTAAACTCTGGCCTAATAAGCATACTGTTGTGCTGCTTTTTAGTTTTACTGTAAAGGTTTTGATTAAGTTGCTTATAAATTAAGTGGAAAAATGAACAAGAACAGCAGCAGCCAGAGGAGAGTAAGTGTCCAAGCGCTAACGTTGCCCTCTGTGCTGAATGATCTCACTGGGGTCAGGAATGACAAGTGACTCCTGCTTCCTGGGTGGACGTTGGTTGACTTAAATACTAAGTCAGTGTCTGGGAATGCCTGGATTGCTTAAGTTTGCTTTTTTTCTTCTCTGTGCAAAAGACAGATATAGAGGATATTGCAAGAGTTACTTTCCAAAAAGTAGCAAATTGATTGTCCTTGGCATCTTCCTTTTATATGAGTATTGCTGCAGCTAATAAAATCTGTAATCCGCTCCTTGGGCTCGGCAGAGCAGGCAGAGACGGACTTTTTAAAATGCTTCTTAGTTGGTTTCACTGGCTGGGCACCTCACATCAGGGAGTAGCAGCACTTGCTTGTTATATTTTAAGATGCTTTCTGTATAATTGTAAATGTAAAAGCAAAATTGGGTATACTAATTCAAAAATTTTTTTTTCTTTGTGGTTTTAACACTTGCTATCTAGCTTCTCTTTCAACTTAACTTTTAGGCCTTCGATGCATATAGGGCATGATCTAGTAGTCTGGTGTTAGGTGTGAGACTGTGTGCACTCTTTAACATATGTGCAGACAGTAAGCTTTCCTGTTAGCCTGTGAGTGCATACACGCTTTTACCAAAAGTAAGAATCCTTGTTTATGCTAAAAATGCCTACTTGCTATTGCAGGACTAGTGTTTCTTAGCCTTTATAGCATATAAAGGTTCTGTTGTCCTACACAGCAAATACCTGTGTAACATTCTTTGAGTAGTAGTTTTTATGGAATTTATTGCCAGTATTAATGCAGCTAATACATAGTGTAAGCTTATTCAGAGTGCTGGGAGAGGGCTCTTCAACTGCTTGTCAGATAGGCACATCTGGTTTTGAATTAGTCCTGAGGTATGATCATCCTGGATTATTTTAGTTCATTACCTATGGTTATGGTAACAGCTTTAAAACCCCAAAACTATTTTGGGGGAAACACTTTCAATAATAATCATAGGCTGCAGAAGCAGCAGTTGTTGCCTAGTGATTTCATCCCCAAAATAAAACTTGATAATGTAGGCTTCACCTCTATTTTGATAAACCTATCAGAGTGCTACTAAATGTTGTTAAAATGCTTAAAAAAATATTTATAGAAATTCTGCTCCCGGTTCTGTTCTTTACTGCTCAGCACCATGTGACAGGGTGTTGGCTTTGTTGCGATAGCATTAAACTGACCTGAAGAAAAGAGAAACTGTCATGAGACTATTCTGAAATCTGTAGAATAAATGTCGTAAATAGTGTTTTGTTCTACTGATGGAATATATTATCAGTGCGCTTTTCTGTAAGGCGGTTTGTCAGTATAGCTGACGCTCTACCTTCCCCCCCCCCCCCCGAAACCTAACTGCTTATGCATGATACCTTGTTAAATTGTCCGTCCCATTTTTAATAGCTTTTCCTCTAAACTCCCCTCTGTCGTCAGCCCCGGGAGGTCACGGAGCGGCACAGAGTGGCAGCGTGGTCCCTGATGGACACCTGAGTGACCGGCTGCTTCCTCGCTTCTTCAGGCAATTTGGGAGCTGCCGGGGGGGGGCTGCTCAGAATTAGATTGTTGATAGCGTCCCTACGAGGACTGCTATTAACAGCGTGCTACTCTCCACTTCTCTGCTGCAGAAGCCAGAGTGATATTTGTGTTCCCATAGCATGTTGTAAAATGCATGAGATTTTGCTCATCCTCCCTGGAAATGAGAATAGGAAAATGAGAGCATCCTGAACCAGAAGCTGTTAGAAGAGCATGCAGAAACCTGCAGTGATTTATGCTTTATTTTATCTTCCTAGCTATGGATTAGAAGGACCGATTTTTGCAATGGGCTTTTTCCATAATGGCATTCTTGTATTGTTTGGTCAGAGCTTGCACAGGAGGAAAACAGGCTGCTGAATTTAGTCACTGATCTCTATTAGCCGTGGCCTAAGGCTATGCTGAGATTTATATCCCATTTGTATTGTTGCAGCTCAAAAGAAGAATGTTCAGAGGATGACAAGTGTATTCTGAGTAGGTATGTTTGCTTCATTTTCATATGAAACCCTTTTTTTTTCTTTTTCTTTTTTTCCTGCTTCCATTGGTCAGAAATCAGGTTAATAGGAAGAGAATATAGTACAGTGCTGCAGTGTCCCTGCTAAGGTAGAACAATAGCATCAGAAATAGTTCTTTAAAAATTAGCTGCTTTTACTAAATAAAGCTGCATTGTGCTGGTGTGCACAGTGCAGTCTTTTTTTTTTCCTTTTTTTTTTTTAAACATATACTGCAGTCAGCGCTTCCCTAACGAGGTGGCACTATTGTTGAGTTAGAACGATAGAATCATCATATTGCTTTAGGGGACAGCAGGATTTAAAAGGAGATGCCTTGCAGCCCTGTCTTACAGATTGGAAGCATCGGTTTAAGGGCATTGGCAGAATCATTTCCTTGTTCCTAGCAGCAGCCACTGCTGTGTCGGTAGCGTGTGGAATGGAAGTCCTAGTTGGTAGTCTGTTATGGAAACGCTGTTTACTGTTATTGTAGTACCGTGGTGACAACATGCCATTGAAATGGAAAACGAGCTCTCCTGCTATCTGGAAATTCCCAGTTCCTGTGCTTAAAACATCCAGGTCATCGCCACTTTCTCCAGCATACATGTAAGTGAGAGAAATGAGGATAATAAGGTGGGATTTCTTTCGTGAGACTACCCTGTGGCAAAATACCCTGTTGTATATTAAATGACATTGGCACTCAGTATTTTACCTTGTTTTTCTGTGTGGACCCTCCGACTTTATCCTGGATGTTTCATGATGGATGTTGTGTCGAGTCTTTCCCTCTTTGTTGGAACGTAGAGAAATGTGCAGATTAAGCCATGCTCATAGAAATATCCTAAATGTTCATTTGCAAACTTCATGTTGATGTGAATTTGTAGAGCTGATCTTGAATTGATAAGTTGAAGCTTTGAGGCAGGCTTTATTTGTAGTGTATATGCTACCATTCCCTCCTCCTGCAACTGAGCATGGAATCACCTGCTGTATTGTAGTGCACTTTTGTTTCTGTGAGTTCTTATATTTAAAAAAAAAAAAAAAAAAAACTTGCTTTGGTCCTCATCTATTCTTTAAAGTCCTAGCCTTAATACAAATGTAATGTCTTATATTTTAAAAGGTTACAGTAAAAGCTTAAAACATAAATATAAATCATTAATATTTGAAAAATATATATATATAGCTTATGCAGGTTGTCCATGTGAAGAAGCTTAATACAAATGAGTATTTCGATACACATGAAAACAGTATGCCTTTGTTCATCTTGCCAAATCTTGGTAAAGCTTATATTCACCTTTTGTTGCTGTGAGCTTTGTATTAGCATATACAGGTGGCTTTTTCTTTCTGAAATAAAACTAAAAGTAGGCTACTCTACTTGCTTCTGTCTTTGTTTAAGGAAGCAGCTCTTTCAAAATGAGGAGGAGTTGCTTTAAAAACCACACATGTAATAGTGTAGATGGCTTCTGGTATCTGGAAAATTATTATAAAGGCTACTGCTTTCCAGTAGTATTCTAGCATAATAGCTACGGTATTTGTACTTTTAAGCTTATATTGTCTTTTTGTGAATAGGCTTTTGCTTCCTCTGCTGTAGGTACGTGTTGTAAGAAATACATATCATACGTATTTACAGGTTCTGTAAATATCTTTGTGTGTGTGTGTGTTGAGAATTGTAGTGTTAATCAGTAGGGCTGAAACAATACAAAAGGCACAACAGAAGCGTGGCCACTATTGTTCTCGGTGAGAAAGGCTGGCGATTAGGAGCTAACCTGGCTATACATAACCTGTGCTGTGTGTGCTCCGATTTTAACATTAATTTTCATAAAAGTTCTTCAGCTTCTTCTTTGGGTACATCAAACATGCTTAAGGCTATTAGAAAATCAGCTATTTCCAATAAATGGCTAGTTGCTATGAGTTTATTAAAATATGACTAAATGCAGAAAAAGTATCATGGAAAAAAGAGTTGTGAGGACTTGAAAGCTGTTTCAGGGAAATAATGACTTGAGTGTTGTCTGATTTTGTTTTTTAAACTATAGGATTTATAAAATGCAAGGAATAGACTAGTCTGATATATCTGCTGCTGAAATTGAACATTTCTTTCATGTATTGCCTTTAAATAACTAATCTCTTCTGTGTATGCTCCAGCATTTATTATAGGGATCATATGGCTGATTATCTCAGTGTGTTAAAAGTATGTGGGCATGTTTAGTAATCATGCGTGACTATATGATGCTGCCCTTATCTGGAGCATGAGAGCTATGTGATCAGCAGTCTTAATCATCTTTTTATAATGATATAATGCATCCCAGTGCTTACAGAGATGTATTTCTTCACTGATGCATAAGTCCTGACATTAGCAGGACTTTTAAATGTAACATTAAAATTATACCCCATATTATAAAGAATGAGAAACATTACAAGATGGCACCTATTTGATTAGATAGTATATATCGACTGCTAAAAACAGCCTTGTGATTTAGGTTGACCAGTAAAATAGGTGGTGTAATTTTTTTTTTTCTCTCTCATTGCAAAGATTACACTAAATTTGCTAAATGTTTTACGTGACATGCAGGGGCTTTTAACATTGGTATTCATAAGTTTTCTTTCATTAGTAGTATTCTATGTGTTGAGAAAAGACTTAACGTTTCAAGTAAGACTCAAAAGTGAGTGACGTGAAATGGAACATCTACTGATGTAAAATATATGACCATAAGACTCTTGCATTTACAACACTTCTATACTTTTTGGATCTAGAATATATAAATGTATAATTGAACCCTTAATCCCTTTAATACTTGGCATCTAAATCTTATAAAATAAGTTTGTAGTGCAATTTGGAATGTAAAATATATTGGTAACAGTAGGGTGGTTTTAAAGTATTTCACTTCTACATGAAGTGAAATTGCAAACTTTTCAAATTTTTCCTAGTAAGTTGACCTTAACTTTAAATGCTTCATCCTACTTATTGTTTATAAGCAACTTCTGTAGGGGTTAAACTGGTTGCCAGGTGCCCTTGATTTTATTAGTGGTTTATGAGGTTTGTGTACCTGATACCTGAACTCTGCCATAGTTTCACTGCATTGGAAAGCTGAGACTTGCGGTTATGAGCCTGTTCGGCTTCTTGGATGAAGCAGGCATCTATGTACAAAGCACCACCATAAAATGGTTATTTGCCCTGTAAGTCGTGTAGCTGGATCAGTTTACCTACAATTTCTGATTTTAAAGTTTGTGATGAGTTCCAGAGGTGCAGCGGGAAGGCAAGAGGGCTCATTTAGGAGAGTCTTCTGCTGGACGAGGTTTGTACCCAGGCAGCATGCGAAAGAAAGCACCTGTTTAAGCTGAGCTGATGAGTTTGTAGGGAAATATATGGTTCTGTTAGTGGGAAGTTGGCTGTTTTCACTGGTTCTGGTACTGCTTTCCTGGGAATGGAAAGGGGAAGCAGTGAATCGCTGCTTCTCGGTTGGTGCTGCTGTTCCCCACCAGTTGCAGGTACAGTTACAGTTCACAGATATTTTCAGAATATCCTTAACTGCAAGAAGTAACTCTTCACGTTACCCAGAGGGCGAAACGTCCCTTGCAGGGAAATGCAGACGTCCCCTGACTCCTGGTGGAACTGGTGCAGAACAGCTTGAGCGTTTCCACCAGTTGGGCGCGAGATCCGGGGGTGGTTTCTGGGGAAGAGCAGGCAGCGTTACAATGGGAGTGTTGGCGTGTGAACAACAGACGTAGGTACAACGCAGCCTGACTAGTGCTTGAACTATCAATTTGCAGATGCGTACTCCCGTGCATGCCTTTATCAAGCTATTTTACATTTTCTTTCATGGCACGTGCGTCACTGAAGTTTTGGATATAGATTCCTTTTGTAGAAATGAGTGCAACAGCTATTAAGCGAGTGTATGCTCCACTAGTGAAATTGTATGTTCATATCTGCTGTTGTGTTGACTATTTGGGGCAGACTTAGGTCACTTAATGTTAGTGTGGTCAGGTGAGCAGTTCAGCAGGTGAATCAGAGGAAAGGACAAAGTGAGTAATAGCGCGTAGGAAACGTGGCGTTCCTTGGAGTTGTAGGCGTGCATTGACGGCCACAATTTAAAAAGGAACAAAAAACCCTGACTGGCGTAATTAGAAGTTAAGAATTGAAACACTGCTTTAGAGAGGGTGGAGAACAGTACAGAGTTTCACTGAATAAACACAGTTTAAAGTGTATCAGAGTATGTGTCCTAATTATTGAATGATCACAGATCGTGTTGTCTAATGCATTACGAACTGAAGGGAGAATTCTCTTACTTCTTCCCAGCAGTATGTCCTTAATACTGTTTTCCAAATTTTCCATGCCATTGACGTGATTGAAGAGATGTATGGGGAAACTCTGGACACTGGAGTACTGTCATGCACTCCAAAAAAAGAATTCAATAATACAGAAATACTATTTTTGCACTAAATAGAAATGAGGATAATGAGAACTTCTATAATTCTGATCTCATGTGAGAATGATTGTTAGCTGTTTTCTGAAAAGCTAGATGTTAAGTGTTTTCAATCCTCAGGGTGCTGTGTTTGAAAAAAATAAGTAAATTTTAAATTCTTAATACAGAATAACTGGTTTGTAACCTCAGTGCCTTCTAGCTTTTTATGTTGAACAGCGTTTTGATACTTTGAGTGGAAACTAACCTTTGAATGTGTTTTCATAAATAACAGGCTAAAGTTAAGAGAAATAAACAAATATGGTGATACAAATATATTATTATCAAAGTGTTTGCAACAAAGTATGTCTATCCAGAGTCACGTGTTTTTAAATTTGTCTGATAGGAAATGCTGTACTGTAATGCAAATCAGTTATTATGTAGAAAAGTTGAAGAAATTCTTAATACTTGGGAGTGATCAGTGTTAGTTTCAGCTGCTTATGTAAGTTAAAGTTCTTGTGTCTTCTCCCAAATCTCTGATTTGCTCTACAATGAACTTAAATTTATACTATACAATGTTGTGTACTTAAAAGAGAAAAAATGTTTCTGCAGTGACAAATAATTCATCAGAGACCATCTGTATTAGGTAGTTTTCTTGAGACCACCCTACATGTCTCTACAGTTTTCGTTGGTCATATTCAGTAAATAAACCGTTTTGCTGGGCTTTTGAGCATTTGACAGATTAGCCCTTATTCGCACCAAGGCAAAGGCTCACCTGTCTTTGGCTGGGTTTCCATTCTGAGCAATTGCTTCCTCGATAGTTCAGATTTCAACAGACTGGAAGTCGACATGCAGGCTTCCCAAAATATTTTTTAAAATAATCCAAAAATGCATGCAAACAGCTGAATTGGGGGCGAGGGGGACTACAAGAGGGTTATTTTCTGAAAGTAGAAGGCAGCTTTTAATCCCAGTCATTTTCTTCATAGACTTCTTATTTGTGCTTGTTAATCTTACTTTTGCTGTTTTAAAATATTAGGTTTTTCAATAGAATATTCCAAGTTGGAGATGTGAAACTTTGTTGTAGCATTAAATTGGCAAAAACAAAAGAGAAACTGGTTGTTGTGAAGGTTCCCAGTTCCAGTGCTTTTTCTGTGCAGACTTGATGCTGTGGTTCTCAAAATCACTCTCTGCTCTTTATGCAGTATGATGTTGCAATATTGACATTATGTTGTGACATGCTAAAGTGTCTTTATTGGACTATCTTGAATATGTTGCTCAGCCCATTCTGCCAGAACGTCACATCTGCCAGTTTGTCATTTTTGCCATTATTTCCTTGCTATTGAAGGAAAACATTGTTGCGCAGTGACTGCTGTCACTTCCTACTCGCCAGCCTTTATTGAGATATGGTATTTTCCACTGAAGTTTGGGGGTACCCAGGGATTTTTGTAGTAAGCAGTTGGTGAATATTGGGGTTTGAAAATGAGTCCCTTGTTCTAAGTGATAATAGTGGGAATAGCAGTGTAAAAATGTGTAGACATGACATTAAAATGGAGGTGCACATTCATATTATTGCTGTATTACTTTGTCTAGCAATGACTGAGAAAAAAATCCTTGCAACACCTAAGTTGCAAAAATGTGTTTTTCATGGCATTGACAAATAGCCCACACTTGTTATCTGACATGCTTAGATTTAAACTCTTTATGATCTGGGGGGAAAAATATTTTACAATTTGAAGTAATAAAAAAAGGCAGGAGATTGTAATAAAGGAATGATAAAACAACTGTGATAAATGATAAAGGAAAAGGAATGGTAGAACAGACCTTGGTAGCAGAAGGAGCAACGGTTAAATAACAAACTGTAATGTCAGAATATTTTTGTCTTTTTTGATAGCTTTTAAGCTGTCAAAACTATCCTGGATAGCATATGGACAGAAAACTGTTCTGGGACAGAAAGAGGGGATATGGAAAGGAGTTCTAGGTCCGATACTGCAATGCAAGGAAATGTTTGACCAAATCTTGAATGCACAGATAACACCTTAGATAGACAAATATAGGTTTTAGTCCATTAATTTTGCTTTCATTCTAAGGAATCATTCTGCCAGTTTTAACAATTTCTATGTGTGTATATAAACTAAATTTAAAGACGTGTCAGATCTGTAATCTCCTTGTGAATGCCGAATGTTTTTCTTAAGTGTTTTGTACTGCCTGGGAAGTATTCAGCTGCCTAGCTCCAGTTATGCCTTGCGTTTTGAACACTTAAGAGTAATTATAAAGGGCAGAAGATTAGGCTGCACTGACAATGTACATCCTAAAAGTGGAGCCTCTGAGCGATGGCTGTATTTTACCTTTTCGAACTTCAAGGAAATTAAAGTAGTTCTGCTTCTGTAGAAAAGCTACAAAGCATGCGTGCTTGCCCTGCTTTTTCTCTTCTTAATGATAGAAATCAATAGCGTAACGACAACTTTGGCAAAATGTCATTAGAGAACTATTTCTAATTCAGAGTCATTAAACAATTTGAGTCTGCAAATTTGAGCTAGAAATGGCTAAATGAATGTAAACCCTTTGTCAAACAGATAAATGCGAATGTTATATTAAGGGTCCCAGAGAGACTAAGTACTGTTAGGAAAAAAAGCTTTATAGCAATGACTGCACCAACTATTGCTTTGTTTCGGTGGAAAACAAATTTGGTTTAACCGAGGGGCCGTAATTATGCAGCAAACAGTTTGAAACATCTGATGAATTTTGATTTTTTTTTTTTAAGCAGGAATTTTGAGGAGAATCTTTTCTGTGCGTGTGTCCTTGGAAATTACACCTGAACAGCCTGGCTGTGCTGTGTATGAGGGAGTAGGTTGTTGTTGCTGATATTATTGCTCAGTCCTCTCCTGCTGGTTTTGTGGGACCTAATTTTGTGCTGGCTTTGGTGCCATCGCAGACTTAAAAGGGGTCGAGCAATGTGGAGAATATCCTCATTTCTCTCTGCCTCCCCCGCTTCCACACAGATCCATTGGCATTTGGGACAGTCATCACTTATTTAGTCATCTGAGTATTTCTACTAGCTTTTCTCACTTCTGTGTACATCATGAGCCCGTGTGCTTGGGTAGAGACTTTACGCCAAGACTCATGATTTCGTGTGGCAGTCCAAAGAGACCTCACTATAATCTGGAGGAAAAACATAAATTCAAAATGGCTAGATGTTTCTGCACTGGTCCCCAAACTCGGTTTCTAGAATAACTTGCCTTGAGCCCGACTGTGATTCTGTGTCCGAGTCGCTGAAGCCCAGGTCTGAGCGTGTCCTTGTTCCCCTGGTGGCTTTGATACCTTCAGCGGTTGTAGTTACAGGGCTTCTCCTTGAATTCTGATTTAGAGGGGCTCAGTATCGGGTTACCAAAGAAAAGCTTACATATTCTGCCGTTGTATGCTGATACATAAACAAGTTCAGGTGTAAAAAGTGTGATATTCAAATACAAGCTCTTAAATTCACGCCGTAGTAGCTAACAGCAGCGTTAATCCATTGGAGGTAATGATTTGTTAACTTTGGGTTGTGGCGACCCTTTTCAAGTAAACAGCATGAAAATGCAGTTTACTTTCTCTTCTACATGAGAGAGAAAAGGTAAGAAATGCATATCAGTAACCTGACAAATGCAGAGTATTTCTAGGTGAACTATCACATCTCTAGTTCATATGTTAAAAAGCATCCTTTAAATTGTTCAGTAAAACAGTGACATGTGAAGCGGATCGCATGTGACTAGTGCTCATCGTAGAAGCCTTATGAGTAGGAACTGGGGTGTGTTTTAAGTGACAGGTGACTTAGTGCCTTCCAGTGCTGCTGTTTTGTCCATCCTAATTTCAGATCATCAGCAGCAAAGGATACAGAGCATGAACCCGAATGCGCTGTGCCAGTACCCGTATGCCCCCAAAACAACAGCGGGAGCTCCAGAAGCCTCTTTGCTAAACATTTTGGCTGATCTGTTAGACAGATCAGCCTGTCAACCTCTCGGAACAAAAATTACCTTTTGTCTTTGTTTTCTCTTCTGGCTGGAGTCATGCATATATTTGGAAAATGTAAACTTAGGTTTCCTGTGCAAACTTCTGCTGTATTTTTATAGTAAGTAATTGTGAACAAATGATAAATGTGGTTACTTTTACTGATACTGCAGAAGAACGAAGTTACAGAAACTCCTGTTGAAAAGTAGTAATAAAAAGATGAGAAGTTATTTTAGGGGAGGACAAGAGTAAGAGTAACTTTGCTGGAATAAAGAATTTCCCGAAAACGTATGGGTAGAAGATGCAGAATGGAAGAAATGTGAAATGCCATGATTATGCAACTTGTTCATCTGCATTATAATAATATTTGTCTGTCTTTATATCAGCATGCATGATGAGATATTCTTTTATACAACATTGCCATATCAGTTACACTTATTGAGCTCTTAGGTGGTCACGTAATTTATCGGGGAATTCCTAGATTCATTACTCAGGAAGCTGGAACATCTGTTCATAAGGGGAAGACAGTGAGATACTCAATACTTACATTATTTTTTGGCAGACTAAGCATACTAAGAATATATTTTGGCAGACTAAGCATGTGAAATAAAGAATTACTATATATTCTAGTAATAGCTGGAACTTTCATTGTATTTCAGTTGGCCTTTTCATTAATAGTTTCATCAGCAAAACATATACTCAGTTGCATGTACTATAGCCCTGTAATATACCAGATTTTTTGATAGAATATAAAATAATAAAGATTTGTCCTGTGATAAGATCATAATATGAAATTGAAATCCAGTTCTTCCTTTGATAAATTCCAGAGTACTGGCACATGCCAAGAGTAGTTTCTGAAGATGCCATTTACCAGTGACCAGAACACTTGCAGTCATGGTTCACTGGATAGTAATTTGACAAAGAAAATAAGGTTATAATCCTTTCAGAAACAAGCCATTGAGCATTCACCAAATTAAGAATGCTCTGTCTGGGCAATATTGCTTTGGTAAGCTTGTACTGAGTTAKGCAGAGATTGTGGGTTTTAAAATAAATCAGGGAACATGTGCTCTGAAATATCTGTAGATGTAGGCTGATGCTCTTCTTTTTGCGTTCCAAGACCATGCACTGTACTCTGACCATTTCAAACAGATCAGTGATTTACTGATATAAATGAACAAGTTCACTGTAATAATTTCCGTAGTCGCCTTGTTTCTGTCGCATCAGAGTTCAATTTCTTACTACGAAAACATTAGAGAATTGTTTTATTTCATTCCTGTCACTGAGCGCTGTACAAAATGGCAACTCCACACCTGAATATTTTAGTTGAGAGTAAAAGAGTTTCCACAGATTCGTGCTTATCAGAAGTCACTTTTATATGAACTATTTTAACAGGTTAATATTTGCTGAGTGCTTTAGAAAGCAATTTGCCTGCTGCCTCTGTGAATCGGGTTGTAATTCAAGCCAGCTCAGAAATATTTGTCGGTATTGGCTGGAAAGTTCCATTACTTAAGACCAATTTTGAAAGAAGATACAAATTCTGGTTGTATCCGAGATGGAGACAGATACCTCTGTCAGCCAAGCCACAGGTACAGATCGAGTAAGGTTCAAATTCTTGGTCTGACTACCGACTCTCGTATCCTGTCCTGACCGTCAGGTTATAGCCTCTGCTGCTGTACGTATTTCTGCTCTCCTTTTGAGGTCAGTCCTTGCAGCCTACATAAATCGCTGCAGATACTCTAGGGAAGTGGTATACAGAATTGGGAGTAGTAACGGAGAGCAGTCCTGCAAATGCTTTTGTCTGCGTATTTTCAAATTTCTTTAATATATTCCAGAAATACTCAGCTCCCTAACGCTTGTGCTGGTCCAGATGCTTACCTGTGCCTCTTTTCTGCCTGTAGGTGCTAGCAATTAAACTTAGAAACTCGTTATGAAGACCCATTGCGATGATTTTCACTTTCCAGTCATCTTTTCATTAACGGAAGCTGCTTCTTGTTCTTGTTGTTATCCCTCTACATTTTGTCCTGCGTTGTGATTAGATTTAGGGAATTATATACCTGACTGACTAGCGTTTAAAAGCCACTGAACTTTATTATCTCTTTTGAATAAATGAGGTGAATGTAGAATGATATTACTGAATTGTTCTAATTTAAATTTCATCTTCTCCACAAAGGTGATACTTAGCCATATCACTGCAGCATGGTTTTCTTCTACCTGAGCTCAACCCCCCCCCCCCCCCAAAAAACAAAAAACCACTATTTTAATATTTTTTGTAGCTCAACATTTGGCTTAGGGTCGTCTTTCTAGTTCTAAAGTTCTAGTTCTAAAGCTAATTGCACAAACCCTCTAAGAGGGTGTTCAGGTAACTTCTAGTGGATAAGCAAGATTAAAAAGGATACATGTAAAGAGAAAAATGAAGAGAATCTAGTTGCTCCTATAATTATGATGGAAAACTGTGCAGACCGAGTGTATATGTTGAAAGTGGTGTTAATATCTGTATTTGTAGCAACATTTTGTGAATTATCACTGCATGCTGTTGTAGTTGTCTCCTCCAACTTTTTTTCACCCTGATTAAAAATGCTACTGCTGCACTTCTTGTTTAATGACTTCTATTGATCAGAACAATAGAATTAATTAGAAAATGAATTAGCTTTCTTCTTTGGTAGTATGCTTAATAGTGATATACTGTACTTACAATACAGTACAAATCAATATATTTACATTCATTATTATCTAATTAGTTATAGTGCTTGGCAGACCTGTGTTAATGAATATAAATAATGCAGTTGGTAACAGTGCCTAAACAAGGCAGATGTACTTACTGTGTGTGCACTGGGAATTCAACTGGGTGTAAACTCACGTGAACCTTTGTGGCCTGGACGTAAGTGGCAGAGCTGTTTTTGAATATTAGCTTTACAGCCCCCAAAATGGAACTTGTACTTTGAATAATTTGAAATCTCTTTAGAGGACAGTTTTTTAAATGAATCTTGTTATATATAACGTACTATTTGTCTTCATTTCTTTGTCTACTGGTATCAGTGCAATGTGTAAGCACTTTTGCATTTCCGTTGTCTTGCAAAGATGAGTAGCTTCTATTGTTATGTGAAGATAAATGTTGAAACTGGTACAATGCCAGTGGCAAATTCAGAATATCTGTCACTTTGGGAGTGCTGTTTCCTTCTGTATGTACGTCACAGTACTGGGGTTCAGCAGACCGGTATACAGTTTCCAGGTCTTATTGCTGACTTGCACTGTAACTTTTGCCAAAATAAACTCCTAAATGTCACTTTCTGCATAATGACAGCATGTGCTGGTCCTTCCTAAACTGTTAAGCAAGCTGTAGGTTAAAGATGCAGTGTATATAAAACAACATATTTTTTTTCCTTTGGATGGGAATGAGGGGGGATTTAAAAAATTGTTTGTGGATTTTATTTAAACTTGCAGTAACCTTCCAGAAAAGAAAACAATGTCATGATTTCAAAGAGACAAAAATCCCTAAATGTTGAATGGGGTGCAGCTGAGGTAGAAGAGTTGATTTGTTTGATTAGTACAATGCATCTTTACAGTAACTTGTTTTTGTCTCTTTAATATGGACTAGGTCTCTGTGTTGGCAGTAGACTGTTAGAAGCATTTGTGTATTGCAAACATTAAAGGCCTCATAATAGCTGTTTAAATATAAAGCAAAGACTAGTATTAGAAGAACAATATTGTCTGGTTATCTTTAAAATTATTCTCACTGAGTCAAATGCAGCCAAGTTAGCATTTGAGATTAGAACTGTAACATTTATATTTCTGGATTTTTATAGCATTCAGGTTTGCATTTTTAATGTCTAATTAGCGTACACAAGCTGTATTATATTCCTGTACATATCTAACAGCAATTGTAGAAGAGAAACAATGAAAGTGTCTTCTGCAGAATAGCATCAAGGCAATTCTGTACAGAGAGGCTTGTGAGCTGCTGAGCTTATATGTATGATAGAAATATTAGACAACTGCCCATTATGTATTGAAAATCAGATAGGAGAAATAATTGCTTGAAGCCAAATCTCAGCTCTGTTAAATGCATGGTTTTGTATTATAAGTGTTTTAAAATATATTGTATTCTCTCTATTGTGTATGCTATAGTAACAAGGTATCATGTTAGAGGTGCTTTTAGGACAAAGCTTGGAAAGTTTTATGTAATTTGTATTCAGAGATGTGTATAAAATAAGCTGTGTGCTCTGTATTGGCAAACACTAGTGGAGATGATGCCAAATCCGCTACCAGGGAAGTGCCAAATAGACTGTCGTTTGCCAGGATATGCAAGTTGCAAAGTGCATGCTCTTTCCAGTATTTACTAGTCTCCTACTGGTAGGAGTTCAGATGCAAGTGGGTAAACACCTTAATGAAATGTATTTTGGGTAGGTTGCTTTTTCTCATTTTTCCAGTATTTCGGCTCACTTTGTGGTAGCAATGTGATATTTGGCCCAGTCCAGGTGGGGAAGTGCTTGTGGTGATGGTGGCTGCTGGGTTGTTGGACCTTCTAGAAGGGAGCTGTGTAACGGCGACCAAAACACTGCTGCTTCCTAGCGGCCAGTCCAGAAAAGTGGTCTCATTATTACTGCTGTTGTTGGAATAAATGCATCACGGTCAAGGTCTTTGCCTTCATTTGCAAACATTATAAAGTACGCTAGCTGTTGAGAAATGGAAATAGCATGTGGCAGCCATGGTAAAAAGTTCATGCCAAACTGGCAAGCAAGTTGGTTTGCTTCCCCCCAGCCCTAATGATTGAGGAGTGCGTTTTCTGAGTTTAAAAAGAGTCTTGTAACAGCCTCTTCATATAATGGCTATCTGATTTGACATTTTTGGAAGACCTTCAAGAGCATATGCAGTCAAATTAATGCTAGTTGAATCTGCAGCTCTTTCCCGCCCACGCTCAGAAGTTTCCCAACGTTATTTTGTGTTTCTTCTCTTAGAAAGACATGTAAACAAATTTAAAGACTGAATGTCCTTTGAAACCACAGTAGACTTTCCTTGATGTTATTATGTTCGAACTAACAAAGAACTAGAACAAAATGAACAAAAAATCTTCTGGGTCGCGAGCTAGCAACTGCTTTGCTGCTGTGTTATGTTGAATGATGCATTTATTGTATGCCAAGGATAGCCTGGAGAACACTTTTCTGAGTATGATATACTATGTAAAAAATTTTATTTAAACCACACTCTGGATTTGTTTTATGAATTGGAAATCACTCTGTTTTTAAAATGGCTGAACTATTGCATCCTTCAGTACCTCCACATTTAATGTAATTTTTTGGATGTATGAATATTGGGTTACTGCATTAGAAGGCAAAGCTATTTAGCTGTACCCTTGTTCCTACAATGTTATGTCTGTGTGCATAAAATCTCACTGTTTCAAACCCATGTAGACTGTTGAATGGTGAATTTGTTTTGAGTATGTTTTCATAGCTGACCTTAAGTAACCATGGGTTTGAACAAGGCACATCAGTGCTATCAGAAAAATTCATAAGTTTCAGAAACTGCTATAAGTAGTCAACATACCAAAAAAAAGGGGGAAATTAAATTATTTTTTCATCTGCACATTCCCATTTTGTCCTTACATAGTGATCCCAGTCAAATCTTGGGAGGAAGGAGAGGGGAACTAATTTAAACGCATACTTGTCGCTTATTTAAAGTAATTTCTGAAACTAGTTTGGAGGCCAATGTTTTTACCTGCATGTAAAAATTTGGAAAGCTTTTTGTATCTGGGATTTGCAGCACATATGTCAAGTTGATATGAATCTTTTTGGAAATATGGAGTCTTTATTAATAATGAAAATTCCCTCATCTGTGAGTTAACAATGTATGCTTGCTAATTAATATTGTATATATGCACATCTGTAGAGAGAGCATGCATTATGTTGGTGTGCATGCCAATAGGTAGTATATTAAATCATGGAAATTATGGGAACTAGTTATTAATATTTCTAGAGATTAGGTTTATTTATATTTTACAATAATTACAGGTTAGGATAGATAGAATTTTATATGCACATCTCTTTATGTAAATCTACTTTACATCTCAAGATTAAAGCGATAGGTCAGTAACAGTGCAGTAATTTTTTTAGCAGTGCTACTTAAAAATAGCCCTTCCTATTTAGATTGGAGAGTAATTATTTGGGATCAAAATCACATGTACTGATTCTTCACACTAACAAATATTAAGTGAAAATTATAGGAAGTGGTTGCCTGCAATAGTCAAGTACTGAATTTCATATCCTAGAAGAGTTCTTCTAGTTATGTATTTCTAAAAGTAGTTTAACTTACTGTTTGAGACTCCACTAGATATGTTTTCTATTGTTGTTTTCATACTTGAGCAAGCTGATACAGCCCATAAAAAATAAAATTACTTAACTTTAAAATTGCCTTTAATGTTTTAATCTTTTGGCTTTCCATGGCAATCTGGCATGGTGAGATACTTGATTTTGAATGCCGAATGCCTGAAAACATCCTAAAATACTAGAAGCACAAATAGAAATAAAACAGTGCCCAAGTTTCTTAATCTTGGGGGAGAAAATATAGCTGAAAATTAGAATTCTAAGTTAGACTGCTTAGATAGTCTAACACTTCCCTTTCTTAGGTTAGGTGATGGGGACCAATAAGGACCGGTTGTGTTGCCTGCTGATTTTGCCCCATAGCCTCTATGCTGTTACCTTTTACCTGAGAAGACTGTGGTTTTAATACACAAGGGCACTGAATGAAAATGAATTTGCTCTTAAGGCTTCTGTGTTCTCATCTTCTTAGATCTCTGGTGGAAGAGGAGGACCCTCATATGAAAGTATCTCTGGGGAGCAGCGATATGGGCGTCTCTGCCCATCTACAGTCTTCGAAGACAGGGACCACGAGATTTTTCACCAGCAATACGCACAGTTCTGTGGTGTTACAGGTAATTGCTTACTCTTGTGTTGCTAATGACCTGTACGGAGAATTTGGAAGGCTCTATAAGCCATGCCTCCACTCTACAGCCTTTTCAGACTAGCAGTTCCTGAAAAGCCTTGGAAAGCGTGTGTTTGGGTGCTGTGCTGACGGTGCCCCGAAGCATCATGGCTTGTCATTTCTTTTCCTGAGAGTTAAAGGTTCAACTTTCAGCAAAAGCTTGGAAAAACTGACCTTTGGAAAAACAGCCAACTGCCTGCAACTTCTGCACGGCAGCAAAGGAGCCCACACATTGCTGGGAAGCCTGCTTTTTCTGCAGAAAGAAAGATGCTCTATTTTCTGAACAGATACTTTATTTTATTTTTATTTTTTTGTCACTGTATGTTCTACAGAACTACCTGTGAAATGGCCTGCAGTCTGACAATTAGCTAGGCAAACAAGATGTTAATAGCTATTAAATCAATGAGTTTCATGTTCTTGCAGTTAGTGTATATTAAAGAATAGCTGTTATGCTGCAGGTAGCAGGTGACTTTAATTTTTGTCAGTCACGAATGAGTATCCCTCTTTCTCAAAATGCAGAATCTTCCCTGTTGATAAATCTAACACTTTCACTGCTCTGTATTTCTTTTTTAATCTTCAAAAGTTTTGTATTAAAAAAGAAAAAACACCACCAACAACAGAACTTTTGACCATGTAGCAAAGGTGCTGTAGAGCCTACAAAAGAGAAGAAAAGGAGATGAAAGGTGATTGGTTGTGCTCTAAAATCTGACCAAAATATATTCATATATTCAAAACTGTATCAGCTAACTTCCACGAAACTTTATTTTTCTAACATTCTTATATGTTCTGCAGATTAGCGGTTCTGCTTGTCTGTGCTTATGCTAAAAAAACAAATTAACTTTAAATGGTAAGATCATTTTAGTGTAAATGTGTAATTGCATAAAACATTTGGCGTGCTTGCTGTTAAACTTGCTAACAAGATTATTTTTTTAAGGTTGGGTACTTTTTGTAAAGCCTGAGGTATTCTGAAATCTGTTAGATGAGTTACTAGGTCTGTGATGATCTCTTTCTTCCTGTGAAGACTGAGTAAATCATCTGTTTTAAATCCATGTTTAGTGACTATTGTAACTACAAAAAATTAGCTCAGAGAAATTAAGATGGTTGTAGCTCTGGCTTTTTAAAAGTCCAGTGGTTCCACATAGCCACATCTCTAGCAACACTTGGAAGCAGCCCTGAGCCTTTCCATGCGGGGGACATTACAGGTTTGCACTGTGCTTCGTGAAGCCTGTGCAGATCACTGCGATCCTGCTCACTTCTACATGAAGCGCCATTCTGATTGGAAGATTGTAGCGGAGTCGTTATCTTGAGGCGCGACGTCTTAAAACTAATATCCTGGTTCCCTGTTGTACTTTTGTGTCTGTTTAGCCACAAGCAAACTATGGAATTATACGGGGCTACCGTATGGTAGTGCTTTCTTCTAACAGATAAAAACGTTATG
Source organism: Apteryx rowi (assembly GCF_003343035.1). Classification (NCBI taxonomy): domain Eukaryota; kingdom Metazoa; phylum Chordata; class Aves; order Apterygiformes; family Apterygidae; genus Apteryx; species Apteryx rowi. The sequence goes on from NW_020448752.1 coordinate 145,638, forward strand.
CCCTAAAACTTTAAGAATCTAAATATAAAAGCATTTTATCTTCTTGTTTCTGCTGGGGATTTTACACATCGTACAAAACCAAGCTTAAAACTTGGATGGTTCTGGCTACTTTCCAGCGCAAGCTTTCTCAGGAGCGCAGACTTAGGTATGCATTGAGTATGGCATAATTCCTTGGAGAGCTGCCATCAGCGAAGGAGAGTAGTGGGGAGAACAAAACCATAAAACACCAGATGCAGGGTTGTGCTGTGCTCAATTTGCACATTATTAGAATGAGATTCTGTCCTCAGTTTTCTAGCAGCAAAGATATTTGCTTTTAATGTGGGTAAGGACATAACAGCAAATAAGGATATTGGGAAGCCTAGGCCAAGTGTTGAGATCTTATTTCTTCCTCATCCTAGTCTTTTCTTCACAATTTGAGCCAATGGAGAACTAGTAGTTGTAAAGCTGTGTTTGTAAAAACTACAGGGTTGTTCAAGTCCTTGAAATACATCAGTTTTGTAAGAGCTGAGAATAAGGGGTTTGCGTCTCTGAATGCCTGAGTTTGTGAATTGTGAAATATCTGATTCTCTTGTGCATCAGAAATGAGCTGTTCTGGGTGAGGTGGAAGGGACTATAAGGAATGTGGGAGGTCTCCATGTTTCTCTGCAGTTGAAGACTGCTGCCGATAGAGGAGTCCTGCTTCCCCTGTTTATTGCCATTGTCTTGCAAGCCTGATACCATAATTACAGTCCAGTTTCTTATGACCCGTAGAGAGAGTCCTGGCTTCAGTGCAACGCTGTGTCGTGAGTTATGCTGCTGATTTGACTTGGTGTGAAAGCTTGGCAATAAATATCACACAAGATGCTATAGAACATAATCCTGTGTTGGCTTCTCGTATTTATTAGAGCTAATAATTCACCTCTTCATTTGTACTCTGTCCTTTTCTGTTTGACAAATTTGAATGTCCTTCTCTGCTTATCTTTGTAGCTTTAAAATACAGCCTTTCTTTAAGGTATCTTAAATTTTATATCCTAGGAGCTGATGCCAAGACTTCCTCAAGTGATAAATCTATAAAGGCAATATTTGCATGTTTGTTAGTACTTGAAAAAAATCAGATGATATGCCTGGCTGAAGGAAACTGTTTTATGTTTGAGCTTCTGTTCTGCAGTGCATGAAGGAGGCTCATGCCTCCTCATGAAGGAGACTCATCTGCCAGTATCCCCAACCAGGCGTACATTTGGAGGAAGATCTTTCTTTAGCGTACTGTTGCAGACGACTGTTTCTTTTATTACAGTTAGCACTGTACTTCAGTGGAGTAAGTACTTCAGAAAAGGAAGCAGAGCAGATATACTAACGTAAGAGCATATTTTGGAGCTTGGCTTGGTAACATTGGTAGTAAATTTGATAATGATGTAACCAGGTGACTGCTTTCCTTGCAAGCCCCAGCATTTTGCAGCCTCTTAGGTTGCAGAGCACTTGAATGGTATGGAACAGAAATATATCCAGGATGAATGTGTGTCCAGAATGGGTAGGTCACAAAGCGATGATATCTGTCCCTACCTAAAACAGCTTATGGAGTATAAGCTGTTGAAAAAAACTCCTTCTTGAAAAGAATGTATGTAATGAGTAAGGCTACTTGTTTAGGCACAGTACGCTTTGCATTCTTCAGTTATTTATGGAAAATAATAATTATTCTGTTTAAGTTTTCCAGTGAATAATTACCATTTAATGTATTAGATACCATGGTATGTAAGATGACAGCTTATTCCTCTGTGACTTCTTGGAACTGTAGTGTGTATGTGAATAAAAGTCAGTAAATTTCACTTTTTACTGAAGGGAAGCAAGGACTCCTGCTCCCCCCTCAAATCAAATATATGCTTCACCTTATGCTCTTCTTGCAGGGTTTTGACCAGCTGCGAGTGGAAGGTTTGCTCTGTGATGTGACCTTAGTTCCCGGCGATGGTGACGAAGTGTTTCCAGTTCACAGAGCAATGATGGCTTCTGCAAGTGATTACTTCAAGGCCATGTTCACAGGTGGTGTTTCTGTTAAAGTAATTTGAGTGGCTATCTCTGAATCGCCATCACTTAGACACTCAAACGCATGCTCAGTGTTGAGAGTGAATCAGTCCTAATCAAAATGATCATATAAATTTACTTCCATGTCTTTCTCAGGAGGAATGAAGGAGCAGGATTTAATGTGCATTAAGCTTCATGGTGTGAACAAAATAGGCCTAAAGAAGATCATTGATTTCATTTATACTGCAAAACTTTCCCTTAACATGGACAACCTTCAGGACACTCTGGAAGCTGCCAGCTTTTTGCAGATTTTACCTGTTTTGGACTTCTGTAAAGTGTTTCTTATCTCTGGGGTAAGACATTGACTTAATGCTACTTGTGTCTGTCATTCAAAATGATAAAGGTCTTTTTTGTTTGATTGGGGGTTTTTTTACAACAGTGACTAATAGGCAAAGTTAAGGCCTAAAATTTGCCATTATTCATAATTTCTATTCACACAGATCTAGAAGGAAAATTTCAAGAAAATTATGAAAGTCTTTTCTCTTTTGAGTATTATGTATAGGGTGGATTTGATATGAATATTATACCATATTACAATTCTTTTATTTCCTAAGTGCATTTCAGTGATGGTGGTAGCAACAGTAATTATAGTTCACAGATTCCTTACTGGATTTCTTAGTTCATGCTCTTACATTCTCTATCTTTCTATAAGAAAGCCACTTGTTGAGTCCAACTGAAAAAATACTAGAAGAGCGAGCTGTCATTGTGGTTGCCCAAGTTAATATACTTTATGCAAACCTTTTTGTTTTGAGGAGTGAAATGCACAATTGTAGTGATCCTCATAGAAACCTTTACATCGTCTTTTTTGAATTGGTGAACTTGGTCACGGTCCTTTAGTATAATACTTCTAAAGGGATTACTAATAGGGATGTTACTGAAATGTCAGTTATATGAGAAAAGTAGCTACAAGAGTTTTATGTTGATTGCCTTATTATTCTAGGACTAAAAATGGCCCCATGGAAAATATTTTTTTCACAATGAACAAAATAACTTTTGTTTTGTAAGCAGGGGACAGCCCACAAGTAGCAACCCTCTGCTCTTCCGCTAGTACTGTTTATTTTAGAAGTGAATGCATATGCAGCTTGAATCAGGGTTGCTTTTATGCAGTGGAAAAGCTTGCCTTGCAAACAAGCATGGTGCAGTTGCAATGCAATACAGTCTATTTACAGGTTAGAGTTGGCCTGCTGATTTTTATTTATAACTGAGATTAAAAACTCAGGTCCTGAACCCGCTCCATGAGGGGTGCGTTAGTAACACCCTTTTCTTCCTTCTTCAGCGCCGGTGTCCTGTTCTGTTCTGAGGTGGTGCTTTGGAGGAGTGCCATGTTCCCTTCACGCTGAATGTTTAAACGGTTTTGCAATTTTCCCTGTATTAAAGGACAAGCAAGATCATTTCTTCCCTAACAGCAAGAAAGATTTTAAAGATTCAGCTTAAGTGGTAACCCAGCTTCTGCTTGTGTAGGCTTTTTCCTGGGTTCAGTCTTCATGGGTGGAAAGAGGCATGTAAGCAAAGAAACCTGATGTGAAATATTTCCTTTTTTTATTGAGCTGCAGCCTCTTGTTAACAGCACTGTTGAATACTCCACTGTTTAATCTTGTTGTATGCTAAACATCAGCTCACGTAGGTGTTTCGTCAGCTTAGGTTGTCTTTCGGAGGTTTTATTTTTCAAACACCCTTTCCTTTTTAAATCTCAGATATCAGAGGCTTCAGGGTCTCACTGTATGACTGTGCTCCTTCTAGCATTACATTCAGTGGACTCATTCCGTAAATTTTGTATGCTTCAATTATATTTACTTAAACAGTGCAATTTCTTAATACGGGTGGAGTTATCTGTATTCTATCTTACACACGGGATGTAAGCAATGCCAATATATGCCGCTTCAGTACCTTGCCTGGCTGCTGCTCTGCAGTCCTCTGTAAATATAACTTTGTCCTGCCTGCAAGTAAAGGGCACCTACTCCGTGGGGATGCAGAACGGGAGAGCTGCAGAGCTGTGCTCTGAAAGGAGTTTTGCTTAGAGGGACGTGCTTCAGCATTATTTCTAATGTTTCCTTAAGCTTTTCTGATAATTGCTTGTATACCTTACTAGAAGTCTATCTCAAGACCTTTAGCAGGGAAACTGGTGGGTTCTGCATGAATTGTAACATTATTTGGCATTCAGTGTTCTGTATGTCAGTAATGACAAATAAGCAGGTTATCTCATAGTTTCACAGGCTACAGAAGTGTGACCTATTTACTAAAGACACGTACCTGGACTTAGGCAAACAAGAGGACTCAGAGATGCAAACAACAGAAATCTGCTCCATAAGGAAAGTGTTAGACGCAACTGGGCGCTCTAACACTGCTTTTTATCTTGGCATGTTTTCTAATTGGCCAGTTCTCAGAGAGCTGAGATAATGTTTCCTTAATCTTAAATCCGGCACCATCTATTTTAGGTTGCTGTAAACACCAAGGTGGAATATTTGGCGCGGCTCCCTTGGGTGGGAGTTGTGTTCTGGTTTTCTGAGGGCTCTTCCACTTAGCGTTGACTCAATCGTTGTGGTTCAGATAAGTAACCTTGTGTTTGATAGTCCCTTTTGAAAGGGGTTAGCCTCAGAATCGTGAAGACTTTATTTGTTCTCTTAATTTTATTCATACTCTAATCTTACATATTTTGATTTATATTGATGTCTAAGGAGTGTAAATCTATATCAATCTCTATTTCAAATTGTCCTAAAAGACTATTATTTAAAAGGGTTTTTTTGAAACACATTAGTATTGTGGGGCTCCTGACATCTTTCCAGATTCAAGAATACTTGCAGAAAGAATGCCTGTTTTTCTGTTAAATCTATATACATTGCAGAATGTGTTTAGAGGTTAAAACTCAAAAATACTTGGCCTTTCTTGAAACCAGTGTACATCATTCTTTACATATAGGGATACATAACTAATTTTTTGAGCAGAACAAGAACATTTGGAGTGTAGGAAAATAGTCAACAAGATTAAAATGTAGAAATCTCATTCATTGTATAACTGTAGGGAAAGAGAACAAAACTGAGTTTGTACGTTTAGCCTAGTGATATTCTCAGCAGTCTTGTACAAAGAATAATTTTTGAATGAATTTACTCTAAAATTTGTTTGAACAAGAATTGATGAGCAAGCTTCAGGGTTTTTTTTGGTTTTGCTTTTTTAATTACCGTATCTTAGCTTTGCAGAGATTATGTCACATTACACTAGTTTCGCTCCATTCTTGAATTAACATTTCTAATCTAAATGAGTTCTCTGAACAAGTCTGAGGGTTTTTTTTCCCCTCCTGAAATTAGCTGCCTGAAGAGCAGCGTCTGAGAGCTGGGGTAACCATTCCCGGACAAACACCTGATTGTGTTTGAATTGTCTGGGGAGCCCATTACTAACAAAATCATAGAAGTCAGTTTATGTAAAGCATTAATGTAACTATATTGCTTTATAAGAGGATATTGGAAATATTTATAAAGCAAAGTATAAGCGCAAGGTAACAACTTAATTTGTGTAAAAAAACAGTGAGACCTTCAAACAATGATACATGTTTTAGCTGGCTTGTAGATGTTTTTATTTGTTGTGCATTTACACCCTTCCTGTCAAATAGCCCAAACTCAGTAGTTCTGACAAACTTTGCAGACCTGCTCTGCAGCTGAATGGGCTCCCAGTGAAAATGCTGGAATTTCTCCTGAGGTGCTTTCTGTCTTATTTTTAGTATTAGTTTTAAATATTTATAGCTTTGCAGAATGCTACAATAGGCTAGGATTGCTCCCATGTTCATACCTAAAGGAGCCATAATGTAATGAAAATTAATAAAATAAATAAATAAAAAGGCAGGGAAATGTTTTCAGAATGGAGTGCCAGAGAATACACAGTACTGTTTTGGTAAGAGTAATAGCAATGTATAAACTGGAGAAAGATTAGAAACCTTTCCAAATAAATTACAACATTCAGAGGAGAGTGTAACAGTGTAACAGGAAATAGAGTATTATACTGTAATTAAACAGCAAATATTCCAAAACACTGGAGATAAATATCTCAGCTTTACCTTTGGTATAGTTGCTTTTATAATTCTGTTTTACATTTTTGTAACAACTGGCAAGTTGTCAAAGATGGTCTTAATATTTGGAAGCCTGTCTTATCACAATACCTTGCTCCCAGTTATCAAGTTCGTCTCAGTTTTGCGGACGCGTGGGGTCTAAGTCTTGGGTGGAAGCCAAGGACTGAGTCTTTGGTCAAGTGATTTACCTTTTTTAATGTGTGTGGTGAACCCTGCTAGCTCTCAGTCCTGCGTGGAGAGGGGCGTGAATATGATTAATTCCCATTTCTGAGCTGGTTGAATTTCTGTTTTTTTATTTCTGGACTTTTGTGTATGGGAGCCCACAAAAAATTGAGGATTTCAGGGGAATATAAGCTCTTTAAAACGTGAAAAAGGGGTGCATATGTTAAGTGCTTCAATGTCTAATAGTCTTTGAAATATAAGACTAAATGTTCTGTGATACTGGGTTTGAGGACATAGTAAAAATAACTTGCGCAGAAAGTCAAGTTTTATTCTGGGGTTCTCAGATTACTTGCTATTACGTTGCTCAGCATCTGGTTTTATGGTATAGTATAGTCAGTTAAGGGTGTGGGGGGGTTTTTGTTTTTTTGTTTTTTCTTTTTAATCAGAGCTTGAGAAGCCCTTGTTTCAAAATTTCCAAAGAATTAAATCAAGTGCTTTCTCAAGAAAGCATTTTTGCTTATGCATTTGATTTTTTTTCCAAGCCGTGCTTGACACTTATTTACAGAAAAGCTTTTTTTTTTTTTTTCTGGAGGTCTTGCTGCTTCTTTGTAGTGAGTAAACATTGTAAAAGAGCAGCTCTGTGCTGTAGTGAAAGTGGAGTACTAAGTAAAAAGCCCAAGTAAAAGAGAATTTACTGAAAAATCTCAACTTCTTTACTAGTCACTGGATTCTTTGTACAAAGCAGTCTTTTTTTTTTATCTGGCATTTCCATTCCTGCCGTTCACTTCAGTAGGATTCCTTCCTTTTGAGCTCCTGACTGACTGGCTTCCATAGAGAACAGACAGTTTCTGCACCTCTCATATGTACCATAGCATGTGTGGGATTGTTTGGTTGGTTGGTTTTTTTGAAAATCAACACTTCAGTAACTTCTTAAGTGTTTAAATAGCATTATTGTACTTTAACCCTGTTCAATTTAAAATATTTAGGTAGAAGTGACTATTACATTTCATTCTGTTAAAGGATTATATTTCTGTCTCAGAATTTAAGAATCTTTAGATACTTTTTATGACCATGGAATAATTTTTTGCAATAAATTTTAGCCTAGTTTGTTGATTATTATCTCAAAGCACAGTAAAATCAGTAATAACACGTTTGGCAAGGAAAGTAAGTATTTTTAAGAAAATACTTAATATGGTACCGTAATTTGAGATTAGTGATGCAATTGTTACTGAGCCAAACAAAGTGCACAATTTCATGAGCATAATGAGGACTAATTGTAATCATAACACAAAAAAAACAAAACCAAAACACCTGTGTACAGTGCAATACTGGTAGATTAAGGCAGTGTAAGGTAAATTTTCCGAGAGGAGTAGGGGTGATTGGAAGCTGCTGATGTGATGGTCATCTGTCATTAACAGTGTAAAGTTAGTGAGACCATTTCTCCAGTGTAAGCATTGCAGGAATCTACAGAATCACAAAGATTTACAATATAACCTAGTTATTTATATATTGCACAGATACTTTATAATAGAAATCCTGTTAGTCTGCCACGCATTAACCTCATAGATTAATCTTGATTACAGGATTAGCGTTTATAGAGATGAAAAATAAGATATGGAGCCTATGACTCTCCAAAGGCATTTCAAGACATGTGAACAAAGACTTCTGACTGCGAATATTCACTCTAGGAAAGTTAGATCAATTTCCAGTGAATAAAAAGAATATATTTACTATTCTCATACTCATTAGACCTTTAGAATTGTCTGGTATTAAAGGGCAATGATCAGATTCAGGTTATGCAGTAGAAAAATCTCTGTCATGACCTTCAGGTTTTTGAATGCTGAGGCTACAGTCAGGTAGCAGTCCTCAATCTTTATAATCTTTTTTAAATAAATGAGATTTGGAAGCTTTAATTCTTTTGGCCTAACAAATATAATGAGAATCATGAGAAAATTATGGAAATTGTTGATGTTGAGTATGGCTGACATACTGTTGGCCAAGGTGACTAGAAAGCATGTACTGAAGTTTGAGTTAGCATAAATCTCAGGACTGAATGCAGAAGAGCTGCAATTCTCAATGAGAAGCCTCTGAAAATTGGCTTGCCATGCATCTGTGTCATAGAGCTAGTTGAAGTGGCCAAGTTCTTTGGAGTCCTGTTTTAAGTTGTGTCCCATCCTTTCCATTTCCCTCCGTCCCCCTGCCTGGAATCCCCGGTGACCCCAGATAAGAGAATTTAAGGAGCCTATGATGTAAGAAAAATAGATGCAGCAAGACCTAAAAGATACAGTCATGGGATAAACTGTTTTTAGAAATGCCATCTTCAGTCAGGAGCAGATTGCCCCATCTCTGGAAAAACAGACAATGAGAAATGAAGTAAGCAATAAGGAAATAAAAAATTATATTACCTTATATTGAATTCAGTTAGGGTATGATTCATACTGGCAAAGCATTGCATTTACTGGGTGTTTCTAGAGTGAATCCTCATATAATAAATAATCCAATAGCTTTGATGAGTGATTTTCAACTGCTGTGTATTACTATGTATGCTATGGACATATTCTGTAAGAACACGAGTGTGGTTTACTTAAGATGCACTCTTCATTTGTAAATAATATACTTATGGGATTGAGCACTGTAAATAAGTTGCCTGAAACATGGCATTGGAGAGAGGTGGCTACTTCATTTTCTTTGGCTGCATTAGGACAGTACAAGTTCAGTAATGTGTTAGAAAAGTGTAATGGCAAGTCTTACTCTTGCATCATTCTCTCTAACCTTAGACTAATCACCTCTCCTTTGACTGTATTTTCCACATTTCTGACTTACAACGATGTTTGCAGAGCATTCAAAGATGAAGTGCTATATAATTGCTATGTATCGTCGTTGTATAACGCATCTGACATATAATTAATATATACCATCTGCTTGCTACTTGTCTCATTTCTTTCTTCAAAATATGGAATATATTGGGTCTCCCTTTGCAGTCATGAATATCTATATCACATTGAATATTTATTTGCTCATGTGTAAATCACCTTGAGCGTTGCAAAATAATGAAAATGTTGCTGCTTCTATAGTATTCATTAAAGTCTACGTTATCATTTAGACACCAAATTAAGAAAGTGTTTTGATTCCTCTTTCTATTTACTTAATAGGTTTCTTTAGAAAACTGCGTTGAGGTTGGGCGAATTGCCAACACATACAATCTCACAGAAGTGGATAAATATGTTAATAATTTCATCCTGAAGAACTTCCCTGCATTATTAAGTACTGGTGAATTTGTGAAACTCCCCTTTGAACGTCTTGCCTTTGTGCTTTCAAGTAACAGCCTTAAGCACTGCACTGAGCTCGAACTCTTCAAGGCGGCTTGTCGCTGGCTGCGGTATGAGGAGCCTCGGATGGAGTACGCTGCAAAGCTCATGAAGAACATCAGATTTCCACTGATGACACCCCAGGATCTTATTAACTATGTTCAGACAGTGGACTTCATGAGAACTGACAACACCTGCGTAAACTTGCTTTTGGAAGCCAGCAATTACCAAATGATGCCGTACATGCAGCCAGTCATGCAGTCGGAGAGGACTGCCATCCGGTCGGACAGTACTCACTTGGTGACGTTGGGGGGAGTGCTGAGGCAGCAGCTGGTCGTCAGTAAAGAATTGCGGATGTATGACGAAAAGGCCCACGAATGGAGATCGCTCGCTCCCATGGATGCACCAAGGTACCAGCATGGCATTGCTGTGATCGGAAACTTTCTCTACGTAGTTGGCGGCCAGAGCAATTACGACACGAAAGGAAAAACCGCGGTTGACACGGTCTTCAGATTTGATCCTCGCTATAACAAGTGGATGCAAGTTGCATCTTTAAATGAGAAGCGCACCTTCTTCCACCTAAGTGCCCTCAAAGGACATTTGTATGCCGTTGGTGGTCGAAATGCAGCTGGTGAGCTGGGTAAGTGCTTCGCCTGAAGTAGGACTTGCCTTTCGTTTTAGGCCTTGAAATATTATGCTGCCCTGTGAACGGATGGAGAGAAAACAAAGAAGCTGGAGCTGTCACACTGCTGCTTTCTAGATGTACTGGAATTACGCAGAAAAATTGCTGCGGATGTTGTTAGCAGTTACTTGTCTTTTGCTTGTGATCCAATTGTATCTTGTGACTACATAGTTAACTTATCACTAATATGAATGACTCTGTCTTGCCGCCTCCTTTTTTCCCTCCTTGCCAATGATGATTCATTTTACTTGACAAAAAAATCTAATTTCAGGGAAATGGTTGGAAACAAAGAATAAATACATGGTAACTTTTAATTTAACGAAAGTTTGTAATGGATGGCCCCTATTAATCAGCTGCATTTTCCTAAAGAGGTAGTGTTCAGCATTTGCACTCGAAACTGGGAATATACAATCAATTATGAATTTGTCTCAGTGCTCTAAAATTGAAATGCTACAGAAGTTATGCTTGACATATTAGAGTATAGACACATTATATTTAATATGGATGTAAAGTTTTTCTTTGGTTACTTTGTTTAGGCTTGCTGCTTTCATCCAACTACTGAGTCATGGCTTGTTGTCAAGTCTCTTTTTGTAGCAGTATCTCTCACTGCTAAGATTTGCTTTTTACAAATGCATTGTGGTATCTTTAAGTCTACTGAGGGAAAAAAAAACTAATTTGTGCTGCAGCATCTGTAGCTTTTTTTTCTTAATGCATCTCAGCCATTCAGATAATCCCCTCTTTGTTTCATGGTCATATTACAAACTTTAAGGGACATACAGATTTTATATTTTTAGCAAAAGTAACCCAGTTTTGAGTAGTAGAATCAATCTGAGAGATGATGAAATGACATTGAAATGCCTCCTGTCCCAAAAAACATTGGAAACTGTTTTGCAGTAACTTGTTCTCACCATACAACCTTTTTCTGATTTAAATCTAGATGGTTTCTAGATTAAATGTCTAGTTGTCGGAGAGGAAAATTGTTGATTTCTAGTTAATGCTAGTTTTCTTACATGTCACTTCATCTACCTGAAAATTCATTCTAAAAGTAAGTGTAATGCCCTTTAAAAGACCTAATGTACAAATTAATGTGTATAGGTTATCTTAAGAGTATTAGAAAACCTGGCCTTCACTGAGAAATTTTCTAATGATTTGAATTAGCAGATTATCTACTTGCTATTTTTGTGTATTGTATGAGCTGAACAGAACAGGGTTATGGGAATGTTGATGAAGAAGTTGCAACAGTTTAACAAAATCAGTATGGAATAATACTTTTACTGAGCCAGTGCAACTTGAGCGTAAAGTAGGCCTTAAACGCAGTGTTTTCCTTAAATCAGATCAAGCAGTGTCATTCTACTGACCTCGACTCTTCTGCAGCTTTAATTAAAACATAAAATTTATCACCTGTCTAAAGTTCTTCTGTAAAGATATCATTAAAATGCTGCGGTGATTTCCACACGGACCTGAAAAATGTCATTGGATCATTCCAGGGGAAAAGCACTCCATAAATGCTAAATAGTCTTAACTGTCTGATGCTTTGATTTGGGGGTTCGGTTTCCTTTCCTGTTAATTGTGAGGCAAGTCACTCTTCATTTTCATGTTTCTTTCCTAAATCTTGACAGCTGAAAAATGAAATCCAGCTTAAACTTCCCCTTCTCTTCAGATGAGAAAAACTCCAAGCTTTTATACAAGCGAAGGTCAAATGTATGTTGGACAGGTATTAAAGAAGTTGCCCTTGGGTTCAAACTAATTTCAATCTCTTGTTGTCATAGAGGGAAAAATTCTGAAAACCCTGAATTCAGCTTTCCGGAAGATCAGCGCTATATGGAAAAGGGCCAAAGGATTAAAGTTGCCCAAATGAATTTCTGTGGTTTTGCTCGTCCTCCTGACAAACTGCAAGAATAAAAATTAAACATTTTTATAGGGCTCTTTATTGAGCCTGCCCAAAACGCTTTCCCAATGTTTAGACTTCTCAGAACATTGTATCGCTTTCTAGCTCAGTAGGATGTACGTCAGCAGTAATACATGGCTACTTTATTAATGCATCATGCTTTTTGAGAAAAATTTGGTTCATCAGTAAGGAAGGGTAAATTTGCAGGTGGATGGTGCCCGCGTCAGAATGTGGTACACATCTTGGAAACTTAATGTGTTATGAAATTATTCAGATTTCTCTCCCTGAGAGCATAGGGCTATGCAAAAATTTACACCACTCGTAAAACTGTGCACAACTATGCGTTTGCTTGGCGGTTCTTAAATGTGAAAGCAGGCCCCTGCCAAAGGCCTTAGCTGAAGACAGGGAGAGCAGCACTCTGCGACAAGGAAGAGGTCAGCCAAGTGTGCAAAAGAAAAGGCAAGGCTTTTTGGAAAAGCAAACAAAACAAAAAAAAGTCATTCACAGATACGCATGGATCAGTGGTCATAGACATTTTCCGGTTATGCTGTTGTGCAGACCACAGGATACTGTTTCTCCTCTTAGACAAGTAGATTTTGGGGTTTGTTCTTGAGAGAGTACAGTTGTGCTTAATGATGGCAGAAGCTGTGCCTTTAAGTATTACAAAATTTAGTGTATGCAGATTTCCAAATACTTCAGGCTCTGCTGTTGCTAAACTTGTATGAAATTGAGATTTTGTGTATGCAATTTTGCTAAACACTTCTGGGAATGTTGGGTTGTGATTAAAACACAAATTAACTGATACCTTGTTCATCATGCTGCAATAAAGGCAGCAAGAGAAGGCTCTTCTCCTAGTTTAGGGCAAGACAGTTGTGATTAGCTGAAACCTTGTCCAAGAAATGGGAAGGCATTTGTTTTACAGATGGCCTGCATGATGCTTAACTCTCAATTCAAGCAACTCCTCATTTATGTAAAAACTCCTCTTGTGGCTATATATGAAATACAAAATATTGTTGGGTTAGGATGAAAAAATTACATCATTACTCAACTGGGCGGTCTGCTTGCTGCCTGGTCGGTACTGTGAACATCAGAGCAAGGTTTGAACTCAAGGACCCTCGCATAGAAGTTTATTTTGAGGTAACTCCTTGCTGTGCTGTGGACAAAGATGTGTCGTTACACAGAGCTCTGTTTAATTGAACAAAGTAAGCTTTCAGTTCTGCAGAAGCAAGCTGTGTTACAGAAATAATACAATAAAAAAAAAATCCCAGGTTTTGAGATGTAACATGCACCAGCAGTATGGTTGCTAAGTGCTGCTGTAATAAACCTCAAGACACATTAGAAGCTCCTGACAGAGGAATGGTAAATACCTGTATACTTCTCAAATAGTATCACAGATGGCACTATAAAATGAATGCGGACTGACTATCCCCTGGGACTGCCCAAGCATTGTGTCTTTTGGAGATTGCTTAATTCTGTTAAAAAGAGGCATGTCCTCCCTGGGTTTATGGGTACAAACAGGTCAGAAGTTCCACTGTTAAAACAGAGTTCAAGCTGATGGAATCCCTCATGCTTTTGGGAGAATGAATCCATCCATTTTATAGTCTATGTGTGTATATATAAGTATATGTAAAGTATATAAGTATATATATAAAATGTATATTAGCTACGATAAGGTAGGGGTTCTTTTCAGTGTTTTGTGGACTGTGCTCATTATAAAGATGCTATGTTATATATCCCTGCTTTATTTTTATTAATTTTTGATTGGACAGATACTTTGTATAATAGTTCAATATTGAAAATTTTTTACTTTTCAGTGCAGGGGCTGATCTTGTTACAAGAGAGAATATGAATGACCTTGCAGGGAAATAGGGAAAACAGCTATACACAAGGAACAAACAGAACAGCGGGTTTTTTTTCAGCTTGGCAATACATTAGCTTTGTTTTAGAGCACAGTAGAGGCAAGATATGAATTGAGATGGTTTGCCTGAAACACTCTTACACGCTGCTGTGGCCTCACTGGTGATCTTCGAGGGAATTCTGGGGCCACATCAGAAAGTGAGGGATCTTGGACTTGATAATGGCCTTTCTCAGATGACTAATGTCTCCTTAAAATGGTTCTAGAAAGGTTTCAGTATAGGTAATGCCTACTCGTTTCTGCATGTTGTATCTTCTCATCTTTAAATGATATGTTATTTCGGCCTTAGGTTCTCTGGATTCTCTCTTAAATGCAACCTCTAGTGCAGAATGGGATAAACAGTTGTCCAGTGTTAAATGTGACGTTTTATTTAATTTCTTCACCTCAGTATGGAGTGGAAGGGCTATGGGAAAGAGGATGCCTTTGGTTATGAAAGCAAATAGGATGGTGCTACTGGTGCATTATAGCAGTTAACAGCAGGTTAGAAGGGTCTGCTGGCAAGGTGGAACTGGGGCAGCTATAATTACTTGCACGTCAAATCTGTTTTCCCTCTGTGCTTGAAGTTTCTGCACATCTCTGTTCTCCTGATTGCTAAATAGAGCAGAGTAGAAATGAAGATTCCTTTTTAGAAAAGAATATTGGACTGGATAAATACATTTAGATGAGAAAGAGCGCTGATTTAGGTGTTGGGCAGATACTAGGCATGATGCCCAAGACTCCAGTATGCCTAAATGCAATGTGCAGATTGAAGCTTAGGTGTGGTTTGTGGAGTCGAATCTTCAGTGTGCCTTTTAGTTGGGCAAAATGCTTTCTCCTGCACTCACTGGCGGTAGTGGCCAGTTATGACAGTATAAGTCAAAATTTTTTAAAGATAGATTTTGGACTTAAAAAAAAAAAATCAAACTCAAATTCAGAAAATTTTTTGCAGAAGTCGTGAAACTTGCTTGAGTACCTTTTCATAGCTTTGCTTAGCGTATTTCTTTCTGTCTCTCTGTACACACATGTAATATTAAAGGCAGCCCAGGGTTCATTTCAAGTGGCTGAATTTAGAAATTGCAAGTAGCAAGAAAGCTAGAATGTAGAAAGTGTTTAGTGTTTACTGATCTCCTAGAGTAAGTTTATTTGGAAACTTGTCCGTTTTGGGCAGATTTTCTAAATCCGGGTGTATGTATTCAAGGCATTCTTACAAAAGCAAAAGCATTTCAGGCTGTCGTTACCTTTTTTTCTAATCACTTTGAAAAACACAAAATTATTCAGTTTATAACTGTAAATCCTGTAAATCCTGTACATCAATATGTACAATTTCTTTCAAAAGAAAGATTTTGCCTTATCCCACAAACTTTACTTTCTGGACTAGCACTTCACAGTATTTCTTGTGTTTAAATTTCAGTCCGTGGGTGGAGGAGAGCTGAAGAGAAATCCAAGGTGCCTAAACAATTTGGCAACTTTTGTGTGTAGCAGGTTTTTTTAGCCTTAGATGGTGCTGAACCAGATGTCAAACAGTATTCCTGACACTGGGACTAACTTCTGTTTTGAGCGTGTATCCACTCAAGATACCACTTGCATGGAATTACAAAACATCATCCTGTTCTGCAGCAATAAAGAGATTATACATGGCATAGCAGTTAAAACATGGTTCAGAAAGTCACTGTTTAATGCACTTTTTGCTAAATTTTCCTTGACTTGGGAGTCTTTTGGAGGTAGTCTGAAGCTTCCGCATTCAGCCATAGCTATAGTGTACTCTTCTAAAGTGCTCCAAAGGATGTTTTTTGAAATGAACACACATTTGAAGCTAAGGCGGAGGTACTTTATAGTCATTGTATGGTGTCATTGACCAGAGGTAGTACTAATGCTGCTGGCTTGCACGAACTCTGTAACCAGTTTCTGCACCTTCAGAAGGCCAAGATTGTCCGCTTATGTATTTTTTCTCTCATTCTGTTGACATGAAATACTGGACTGTAAGTCACTATCACTGATTCCTGAGAGCTGAGCTCCAGTTTTCTACATTTGACTGAATAAAAGCTTGTTCTGGCACAAGTAAAATGCTACTTTCAAAGACTGATTAAATTTTCTATGCATAGCCCATGAACATCTCTCCTCAGCTATTAAGCACTGTATAACAAGCATTAGAATCTGATTCTTAATTTTCATTATTTAGCATGAGTTTTAATTTGCCTTTAAGGTAATCCAGTTATTGATAATTGCCTTGTGCATCGTACAGTCGCTATATTACTGGGTGTTTTAGGATCTTTTGCTCTGGTCATATTGTACTATTCAAATTGCCAATCTCCATAACTTGCTCGATCCATTATTTAAATCTACTTCTGTGCTTATTGCATAGCCCTTCTCCTGGGACCTTTGCATCACTTCCCATGTCTAAGAGAGAAATCCTTCCCAGAACTGCCTTCTGCAAGGACATCTAGGATCTGGGCTTCTTTTGAACTTAGTGCTAACCTCGCAACTTTTGATTTGATAAATCTCTTGATTGTTTTAACGTTTTAATCCCACAAAGAAAATTGCACAAATGGAGCCATGTATCAGTACGGGGACCTCTCCTCTCCATTCTAAACTCAGTGATGTTTCATCTTGTATTTTTTCAAAACTCAGCTTTTGTAAACTATTTGAATTAGTGACTTGCATGTGCTGTGCTGCATGTTGCTGTACAAGTACTTAACAAGAGCTAAGGAGATAGAAAATTCATAGTCAACAGCTGCTGTCCCCTTTTGAGGGCTTAGTAGCATTTCAGTACAAAATACTAAGAAAATAATCTAGCCTATTTTCTGCATGGGTGGGACATTGCTGAAGATACGGGTCTGAGAAAAAAGTTCTGGTGGCCAGATATAGTGACCCTTTTTGAGACAGGTTTTAGGTGCATTTCTTACCGATCTACAGCAGACATTGGAGAGGGTTGAACAAGAGAAAGGCATAGAAAAGCTGAATGCACCCAACTTTGTCACCTTTTTCTTCTCATGTCCTACCACTGTACCTCTGGCAGGGTACATGAGCTGGGGCAGGTTAGTTGTTGGGTGGGAGTGGGAAGGAGACAAATGCAAGGCAAGAGTGCAAGAGGGTTTTTTCTTCCTTTTTGTTGCTCTGGGACAAAGCTTGAGGTTTTTCTGCATTGTCTCTAGACATAATATTCAGTAATTCCCTTGACACTTTCTCAGCTAAACAATGTTTTCTCATTGATACTTCCTCTGTTTATGAATATATTAATGTCAGTGCTACTGTGTTGAAAATCAAATCACTGCTAGATTCAACATTTTTATATTCTTGTTTTAAACAGCTACTGTGGAGTGTTACAATCCCAGAATGAATGAATGGAGCTATGTCGCAAAAATGAATGAACCCCACTACGGCCATGCTGGAACTGTGTATGGGGGATTAATGTATATTTCAGGTAAATAATTCATATGATCAAATCATCTCACTTGAAAAAATAACTTTTCCTGTTTCAGCAGGAGATGATAAGAATTAGACTCTAGTTCCAGTAGATTGTTGCTGTTGTATAAGCAATGACTCAAATTCATATGAAGCCAGCCAAATAACATACATACTGCAGAATCTAAGACAACAGTTTTAGATAATATTATGCGTTTACATATTTAAACAGCAGCTCTGAATTGCAAAGCAGAGTTATGTGCTTTAACTGTCAGAATATATTTTTCTGGCAACAGCACTTGAACACTCATATAGCAATAACCATTAAATACATCTATTTTGATATATTTTGGAAAGCATGGGAAACTTTAATACTGTAAAGAACAACATCAGCCTTTACTGAGCTAAAGTGAAGGCAAAAGTTTTAATGTTAATCAGAGTAAACAAATAGTATCCTTAGCATCACTACTCTTTAGTTGTAATATGCTTAGTCCTGTATGTTGCCGAGGTTATAGTTTATTGTCTTTTTTTTTGAATTGGAGGGCAATAAGCTTTCTGAAAATCTGGTATCTGCTTTGTTTTTAAAGAGGATTCAATCTCAGTCTGTCAGTGGTCTCTGCTAGACCTATTGCAGTGTCACCACTGAGGGGAAAGATTAGACTTTGCACCCATGTTGCTGCATCATGTTTGGTTCTAAATATCTGCCACTAGGTTTGAACATCTGGCAGCATCAGCAGGGATTTTACTTTCCATGATCATAGCAAAGGTGAAAGGAGAACACAGCCTGGTTTATGTTCTTCTGGCATGACTCTCAGAGAAGTCCTCCAAGGACCGAGTTGAAATTCTGGGGGACAAGGTGGTGGGAAAGTGTTTAGCTATAAACGTAACTGATGGGGAGATCCATTGGAACAGACTCATCATCGAGGTGTTTTGGACTGGAGGCTTGTGCGGGTAGAGTAGGGGTTTGTTTTAAAATTTAACAGAAGGTCCAGCTTCTTATTTATTTTTCTGTGCCTAAGTCTGTTTAAATTAGCTTCTAATCACTGTTCTGCCGTTTGTATTTTTGCCTGTTTTTTCTTGTTTTGCTGCAGGCAGCACATGTATATGCTCTGTGCTCTAGTTGCTCCTCTAGTTGCTGTGTATTTCCCGCAGATTTTTCTTTCCCTCCTCCTCCTGTCCCCTCAGATATCCCCGTGGGTATAAACAACTTGTTTCTCCGAACGTGGGATGAAAGGCTCTTTGTCACTAAGGCGTCTGCTCTTTCACAGGCTACCGAGCACTGTCGCTACCGTGGCTGTCAATAAATGTCAGGACTGTGCAGTCCCCTCTATTTTTCTTATGTTTAATTTTTACTGCCCAAATGAAGGGTTAAGTACTTTCTCCTGTTAACTCCTGTAGACACCATGCACTTGCTCAGTTAGTTAATCCAAGTGAGTGTTTAATGCTGAGCGGCTGGACGGCAGGAGGTTGTTCAGTAGTGGTGTTCTCTGCGCATTTTATAGCACCTCAAGTATAGTTGCAGTATGGTCTGAAGCAAACCATAGTTAATAAGCCTACAGTGTCTGAAGTGGGTGTGATTGCTTTCTGACCTGCCTAGTGACCTTGCAGAAAGGAGGGACATTTCATCCACTGATGGGAAATCCCTGAAGCCACTCCATTAGCTTTTGCAGGGAACCATTGAGAAGGTAACTAGCCAGAACCATAAGCATCTATTAACATAAGAATATTTGAAATCTGCATCCTCTCTCTCTTTCTCTCTCTCTTCCATTCAAGTCGATGAGAAAAGTTTTCTGAAGAAAATTCTGCGGTGTAGTAGGACTACCTAGAACACAACACTATTGTATTAAAATTTGAAAGGGAAATTTACTCCTAGTTTCATGATGGTGAGAAAAAGAACTAGCAAACTGAACAAATGTAAATGAAGAAATAATTTTGGCAAAACGAAGCATAGGTAGTAATTTCTGTGCTTTTAATCTGCCAATATCTTCTTATATATATAATAAAGTACTGAGACATGGGTCCCTTCCATATTCAGATTTGAAAGAACAAAGTACATTAAAACATAATTTGAAATGTAGTAGATGTGTGTGAGACTACTGTAAGTTAATGTGAAGAAGTTTTAAGGCAGATTGAATTAATTCGCTAAAATGTATGTTTTTGCTGTTTATTGCTCACTAGAGTAAGTACTACTTTAACATGTGTTTTCTTCCTTTAGGGGGAATTACCCATGATACTTTCCAAAAGGAACTTATGTGTTTTGACCCTGACACAGACAAATGGACTCAGAAAGCCCCGATGACGACAGTCAGAGGTCTGCATTGCATGTGTACTGTAGGAGACAAGCTTTATGTTATTGGTGGAAATCACTTTAGAGGAACAAGTGATTATGATGATGTTCTAAGCTGTGAATACTACTCCCCAACTCTAGACCAGTGGACTCCAATTGCCGCCATGTTACGTGGGCAAAGCGATGTTGGGGTTGCTGTCTTTGAAAATAAAATCTATGTTGTTGGAGGATATTCATGGAATAATCGGTGTATGGTGGAAATAGTTCAGAAATATGATCCAGAAAAAGATGAGTGGCATAAAGTGTTTGACCTTCCCGAATCACTTGGTGGCATTCGAGCCTGCACTCTCACTGTTTTCCCACCGGAGGACAATACAGGGTCACCTTCTAGAGAATCTCCTCTTTCAGCACCTTAGAAACATCCTTTGACTTACGATGTTGTAGTAATACCTTTGCACTGCATCATGGAGTCTATTATTTTTCTTCAGTAGTTTCTGTTAGGCTTAGCCTACAGCAGTTGGTACAATTACTGGAAAAAGACTTTAACATTACTTGTGCTGTTTGTTTGGCCTAGAATGTTTATCAAGTGGTAATAAAAAAAAAAAAAGTACTCACCGGAGCCAAATGTTTAACAAATGAGAAACGAGATATTGTCTATAAAATGTATGAATTAGGGTACGTTTTTAATGTTGTGTATTGGGTGTGAGGTACCTTATAACTTACATCTGGAAGCCCAATGAATGAATTTGGAAGGGTTTGTATTGAACATGTTCTTTCACTAAATTTCATAATTGAAATCCTTTTTCCTTTTAATTTTTGACTGCAGATTACAAAGGGAGGTAGACTGCAGCAAAGTGATCTCTCACAAACGGTTGCCAACGGACCTGAGCTACCTCCCTCTTTTCACAGAGTATTTTTGACATATCTGTTTACCCACCTGACTTTGTGGGTGCTTTCAGAGCATATGGAGTTTCTTAGGCAGACAGGAGAAATAAAAATAATTTTAAAATATTAATACTACAGGAAGCGGACCTTGTAGAGGCCGGGTGTTTTTTATAACATATTGAGTGTTTTTCCTGAGTCAGTTGAGTGATGCTTCAAACAAAAGATTTAAAATGTTTGGATTTTTTAAATTTGGGGTTTTTCAAGAATTGGCTTCCGCTTGCGTGGGAGCAAACACTATTAACAAATGGGAATTCAGTGCAGCTGTATATCCTGCTGTATGCCTGTACTGAATGTAGGTAGATAAGGGCTAGAAACATTAACTTAAGCCACTGAATTTGACCAAATCGTTCCATCAGATCAAATTTAATCTACCTTTTCTCCTTTGCTGTTGAGATAACTTGCATATTGTGTCCTCTGTATAGTCTCAGTTAATAAGGTTATTTAGCACAAAGCGCAGCTTCAGTGGGAGAGCTGCTTTTGCTCAGTGAACTTGGACTACCATGTTTTACCTTCTTTTGTTCAATAAAACTTTTAACTGCAGTTATTCAGTCTAAGCTACCTCATTAATGTATTTGGTTTTCTTCCTCTGCCTCACTGTCGCCAGGATACGCATTACGTGTATCTGTGGGTAGATTAATTTGCTAGGAAACCAATGCAGAAGTGATCTTGAATGGGTATTTTGACCTACTTTTAGGAAACTGTTTTGGCCAGACTTACCCACTTTATTGTTAAGAACTGCAAATACAAAAACTGTCTAATTTTTTTTTTCTTGGAGAACTACTGCTTAAATGTTCAGCAGTGCAAATGTACAGAAGTCTATTTGCTCCAAAATACAGCGCGCTGTTGACAAATTGTAGCTTTGAGTGCTCGTGTAAGGCTATTGCCATCGTGATTGCTCCGAGTTTCCCGTCATATATTGCAAGTGTTTGTGCTCGTGAACATGGTCATGGGGGCATCATCTGGGGAAAACTGTCTAAATCAGTTTGCTTAGTTTATCATGCTACCTATTACCAACAACAATGTAAAGCTTAATAGACTTGCTGGTAGTATGCTATTTGTATTTTGTCCCTGCTTGCTGCATCAAACAGCAGTATTGTTATGGTGTCAATTTTTGAAATACTGATATTTATTCTTTATGCAGTTTACCAGTTATGATCACTACCAAAATGTGTATATAAAAGCTTTTGGTTTTATAGTTGTTTTAGTTAAAATCGAAAGCAATTCTTCCTCTTTAAAAAAAAAAAAAAAAAGTCTTAATTCTGTGTAGCTGTGCAAGATATCACAGGTGGGATAGTGGCACCAATGGATGTTCTTGGAGATTAGCCAGTTCAGATGAACTGAGTCATCACCTTAAGTATACTCTTCTAAAGTTATGGAAAGTACTAGATAGGAAAATATTGCTCTGTCACGTGTGTCATATGATACAGGGTGTTTTTTTCAGCTTAGATACCAACCTTTTAGAAACTACTTGAGGTTAAATCCCCTAAAATGCATATTTCACTTACATTTTATTAATAAACCTGAAAAGTAGGAAGTAGTTGCAACTCCTTTTGGATATTTGTAAATATATCCTGCTGCTGACATGCCTAGGGGTGAGGAAGAAGTGCTGTTTAAAAGTGGGTATCTGCACTGGTATTCTCCATTCAGAAGAAATTTCGGGTGGATTCAAACCATCATCACATGGTTACAAGTCAGGATGTCAGTCTTGTGTCTGAGCCTTGAGAATAGCCCAGGAGCTGGCCACAATTTAGAGGTTTTACTTCAGTGACACATTATCTGTTCTGTTTAAAGTGGAAGAATTCTTTTTGAACATTGTTTTGTCATCAGTATTGGATACGGCATAGTGGATTAAATGTAGCGCTTCAATAAAATTAATCTTTGAGGTTTTTTCTTATATCTCCCTGTGGATTAAAGTGTTCATAATGACAATAGTTAACGTCTACTCACCAGGATTGAAAAGCAAACATCAAAGATTTGCCAAAGACTTGAAACTATTTTCTTTTGTAATGCAGTGTGAAATGACTTGTTGCTCATTATGTCCTTTTTAACCGTAGCATACCAAACCCCATCTCTCTCTGAATGCAGAGTTGTAGCTGTACATACAGATGTAGCAGATATTCAATCTTCATTTTCAGTAAGGTTGCTTTTATGAAGAGAAAGCCCCTCATGGTATCTCATGCCAACAGCATGCAGATGATAATCAGCCTCTTCTTTCCCATAAATCTTGAGTACTTTCATTTTGCAGTTGTACCTAAGTGAGAGAAACATCTGGATAAAAAGCAGTTAGTTGATACTTGACCAGAATGAGATGAAGACTACATTAGCGTGCTAGGTGGGAGAGCTGCCGGGGCTGGCTGCCCTCTATCGATTATGACAGGCCCACGCTGCAGTATCAACTCACCTGGGCTTTTCTTTTTTTGGTTCCCAATTAGCAGCAAATGCCAGAAGGGTTCTCTTCTGTATAAAGCTGTCTGGAAGGCCTGCTTGATATCCCAGCAAAGAAACGCAACACTCCGAACTACTCAGTACTTCCAGGGTGATTTTTCCCTCGTGCTACATTTGAAATAGAAAAGAACATTGGGAAAACCCAAGATATTTAATGTTTCTTTACTCAGTTCACATCATAGAGCTGATTGTCTGCAGAAGTCCAATCTTCCATGGTTCCCTTTCCCTTAGAAAGTTGCATAAAGTCTGAGATTTTGGCCTGGTGAAAGGAATTCAGGGGAGGAACCCACCCTGTCTGGGGCAGTCTGCAGCCTTGGCATTCTCGGGATGATGGACCTGTTGATGAAAGGGCAAGAGCTGTGGCAGCAGAAGGCAGCTGCTGGCCTGCAACTCTAGAGCTCCCTTTGCGGTAAAATGACTATAAATCTTCACGTATTCCCAGGACAAAAATGTAGTAGCTTTCCCTAATAATAATCATCCCCTTCTGTTTCAGAGACAGGAATCTCCAAGGAGCAACATTGTAGTAACAATCAAGAGAAGTCCAACCAAGAGTTGCCCGATTCTTTATTGAGATACCAGAAAGCTTGGATTAGGGCAGTTTGCATACAGACAAATACCATTCTCTCCCATGGCCTACAGCCTTACTGTAGGATGAGCTGGTTTGATGTTAAAAAGTGGTATGACACCACAGCAATAAGTGCAATAGAAATGTCTGGAGATGTTCTGGAGTTGTTTTGAGGGAGTTATCTGATCTGGAAAATATACAGAGCAGTCCCTTTGCAAAGTTCAGTCTTTAGCTACTAGAATCGTCGTTCCTTCTAAACTTACCATCTAGCTAGTAATTGCTATGGCTTTGCAGTGATGTCTGACTCTGGTTGTCAGTTTTCTGCTGCTTCCTTTTATAGCTGACATCTTCGCTACTTCCTCTGCTCCTAATCAGAATTGATAAAGCTGATGCTTTTGTAGTGACACGATCCTCACATCAAGGCAGAAAGTAGCCCATTGCTGGTGTGTAACATTTTTCTGATGAATGTAATCATAATTCAGCTTGTGCATACTTGGAAATCAGTTACATAAACAGTTTTCTCCTAATAAAAAGTGCATGCTTGTTGAAGGAGTAATACTTGTCCTGATTCCTACTCGCTTGTACCTTCTGCAGCATTTTAGATTGTGCATGGTGATAGCTTAGCCCATGATCTGGAGGTTGAGTAAAGATCTCATATGTAGCACTTTATGCTTTCCAAGCTCTGTGTAAATGGTTTTTACTTGCACAGCAGATACAGTTTCTCAGATTTTTCTCTTCTGTGTTTTAATTAAAGTAAAATGTAGGTGATTGTTCTTTGTGAACAGATATGGTCAGAACATGTCTGTTAAAATGCAAAGTTATATATGCTTTGCTTGATGATAAAGGTTTTTTTTGGTTCTGTGAGTATTGCAGGACCCGTTGAACTGAGAAAAGGTGATCGTAGTTTTGAAAACAAGCCAGGGAATTCAGATGACTTTACTGAGTGGCGGCAGTTCACAGGTGCTTGTTGCCAGTCTTTTACTGTACTTGGTCACTTGCATGTGAATTAGGAGTAATATCAGCTGCCTCGCAGCACTGTGCTCTGTGTTTCAGGTTACCTCCTTCGGTGTTTGGGGATTCATTCCTTCCCTGCTGAAGGGAACTTCTCTCCTCGGGCTGTAGGCTGCATCTGTTGGTGTCCTCTGCCAGACTTGCCAGTTACATACTCCGGGGAAAATGCTGTGGGCTTTATCTTCCGTGATATATTTTACCTATTGTCTTCCCTGGTAAAATAACTAGCTAGTTGTAACTAACTAGCAATACCTTGCTAGTGGGGAATTGCAGCATCAGTGATACACGGGAGTCCTCCAGCATGAATCATTTCACAAGCGGACGATTTGCAGAAGGTGCAAGCCCAGATGGGTTCCCGAAGGCATGGTCTGGAATGGGGATTGCCTCCTTCTCTGTGTAGTATTTTGAATCTCGGGTGCTGTTTTTTCTCATCTTTGGGACTATGAAGTTTATTGCCGCTGTTTTGAGTTTTTCACTTTTTGTCCTCAAAATGAGTAACGTCTCTTTGAATTTGTGGTGGGAGCAAAAGGTTATATTGGTTCTTTTTGAGCGACATGCTGTCAGAGTGTCTGCGTATTCTTTAAGAATTTGCTATTCAGGGCTTGGCATTTGGGAGAGGTCATTTTAAAATGTGAAAAAACCTCTGATGAAAATATGTTTGGGACTGGAAACACACAAAGCAAGCAAGTATACTGCTTTTCAGTTTGCAGAGAGAAATTATAATCCTGGGCAGAGAAAAGCTTTTCTTAAAAAATTTTTTATTATTATTGGTATTAGATTTTCATGCCATGGTATTGCCATGTTTCAGAGGTTCTTTTGGACACTGAGCACTCTCAGACTGTCTAGAGCAATTTTTAATACCTTGTAGCTGGCTCAGGCAGACCAGACCTCAGTTATTGATACCTGCTTAAGCTTTTGACTCAACTATAGCTATGTGGCCATTAGGTATTCTCCCGGAGACGGCAGCATTCTGCACTAGGTGATGTTTGTTTACATCTAAGCAACCGTAAAAACATCTCTCATCCTACATATTGAGTTCCAAAATAAATTGGAGCTTTTGTTCTTATTCATGAAGTACGTGGTGGCTCTGGAGCTGTGGGATGAGGACTGTGGCCTTTGGCAGCTAATTCTGCTCCCCCCTGCTCCGCAGGTGAATGTTCCCAAACCTGGCTAAAATTTGTGTACAGGAAGCAAATCTCTTAAGGTTTCTGACCTGAAACGTTATTTACCCTAGAATCTAAAAACCACCAGACTCTCCTCATCCTCTTCCCAAGGAAGACTATGTCCCAGAGCTGCTGAATCTGCTGGACAGGAGTAAATACAGTAACTCTTTGCTATGCACAACGTCTTGCTTGGCCATCGCTTCTGCCCTTTCGCTTCGTGGCTGTAGGGGAATTGCGGGAGGGATGGTCAAAGTTGCATCAGTCTTTCTGGCCTCAGTAGAACACGAGTTTCTTTACTCTCATCTGGCAGCCCAGCCTTGCTGGAAAAAACAGCTGTGGGAACTTGGTTTTAAACACTAACTCACAGAACAGTATGAATTAGTTAAAAAAAAAAAAAAAAATTGGTCCATTTTTACTTGTGTCTCCCTGTATCCAGTTATTGTTCCAACATACTTGGCCTCTGCTGTATTAACAACTTGCCTTTGCCTCCCTTGTTCAACATCACTGTAAAAAAAAAAATTGCTTGGTTTCTTTTCCATTTGTTTTTCATTGCTTGTAACTTTTTCTTAGAAGTATGGAAATAATTTTCCTTACATGTTTTGTGCACCAAAATAAACAACACCGCTGATCACCTGACTTCCCTCCCCATGTTTCTTATGCAGTGCCTACCAGTATATCTTTCAAAATTTATCACGTAACTGTTAAAATTTTCACTCCAGTTTTTGACCATTATGAAGGCATGTAACTTCTGCTAATGGGCTCAGTCTCCCAAGCCGCATCACACGGTAAAGGTGGGTCATCCTTTAAAATATATATATATATATACATTAGAAAAAATGTTTGGTTGCTCTGGAAAAACAGATCTGGATCAGAGCTCTAAGTGCAGTTAACTATAGCCTGGTGCTTTCTAACTTCCTTCAGTTCTAAATGTTTCATTCTTTCAGATATTTCTGCAAATAATGCCTACATAGCTTTTTTCATAAATAGCGTCTATTCCTTGCTAATAGGTAGTTACAGCACTGGCTTGTGATGCTTACTCAATTTTTGCCTGTAAGGCTCCCTTTTTGCCCATGAAGACTCTTTGAGAGCAGTGCTGCCTCTCCCAGCTTCAAAGGAACAACCTCGTGCAAATAAAGAACTGCACTAGGGACAAGAAAGCTGAACTTGGACGGAAAATCAAAGTAGCTTTATAATTGCAGTTAAGAAAGAAAAATCAGCGTCTGGGGTTGAAAGCTGTGCCTCTAGAAGGGGGCGGGAGAGCTGCTCTCCCCCGGGCACGTTTTGTCACGGGTTCAGGGTATTAGCAATGGAATGACTGTGCTGTGAATAAAGACAATTAAGCAAATCTCTGAGTCTGTCCCCAAAACAGAGACAGATTGCTTCTGTCAATATGCAGCACTATTAACATTTGACTATACGTATGTGTGGATATGTGTGTATATGTGTGTGTGTGTGTGTGTATCTATCTCTAAATGAGATGTCTCAAGTGCTCATATGTAACAGATGCCTCACTTGTCTGTTGTAATCACATAAATGATGCTCTAGTGCCCGTAAGTCATAGTGTTTTCTTTAGCTGCATCTGAAAATTATATGCCGGACAGAATATACTCTTTTTTTGTTCTTCCGTAACTTGTTTAAAGGCAGTTTCCGCATCTAGCTACAATAGAATTATTGCATTTAGCTGAACCTGACAAAGACAACGTGAAGTGTCAGGGCTTGCTTCATCAGCCAGGCTTGCTGGCACTGCTGCTGCTCTTTTCCTGCAGAGTTTGCGGGAGGGGGTCCTCTTCTGGGGCAAGAAGAAACAAAGAGAGGGGGCGAGGAAGCACCGAATGCCAACTGGATTGTCGGATATGCTGTCAGCAGCCCTGCAATTTGGGACAATTCTGTGATTTATGATCCTGTCAGATTTATCTTGCTTAATAACCCACGAGGTTTCCATGTGGCCTGCAGTGACACAGTGCTGGGAAAAGAAAAATCAAGCGTCTTTGCGTTATTCCCAGAGCTGCGGCTTGTTGTCGTGCGTTGCCAAATAGCAGCGCGCACTTGTCTGCACCGAGGCAGGAAGACTCGAATCCGGTTTCTGCACCTGCCCCGGGGACAGGTGCCCTCCCTGGCCCCAAGAACAGCAGGCCAAGGCCGGGGACACGTGTGCAACTGCCTATTCCCCAGCTGAGGCTCGAGCCGGCAGTGCCGGAAAGCTGGCGGGCGGTGGAGGGAGCATTAGTGCATGGAAGCACCGTGCCAGCTGGGTCTGCTCCTCCATCCCTCTTCCCGCAGTGCCGTCGCGAACAGGGCAAGCGAGGCAGCTCCTGGGCAGAGAGCAGAGCCCTGAGAGTCTCTTCATCAGGCGAGGTGGAAGAAGGGTGGGTGGTTTTGGTTTTGTTTTGTTTTTATCCTTGATTGTTCATAAGAATAATTTGAATTGTGGCTCTCCAAAATGCAGGTCAGACTCAAGCTGCAGTCACTACTTGTGGAGGTCATTGCAAGAGGATTTCTTGATAAAGAAACTTAATTTTAGCACTTTCCAGCCAGTACTTTAAATACTTCACATGCATTTTTGTCTGTCTTATTCCCAGTGCCCTGGGGTGTGCAGAGGCTAAGCAGTTAGGAGTGTGACTGTGCCCCCCGGTGTCACCAAGCATGAATCCGGTGCTTAGTGATGCTGATCGGGGAAAAAGCTGCAGCTCTGCTTGCTCTCTCCCTCCTTACCTCCTCCCCAAAGAAAATCCATCCTATTTGCAAGCATACATTTTCATTACATCATGCCTTAGATCTGGATATTTTAAGAAATGTTTCGCATTCTACCTCTCCCTCCTCCGTTTTGTATCTTTTCCAAATTAAGATGAATTTTTTTAGGCTTCCTTCAACACCATGTGGTGTGAGAAATCACGCCATTCAATAAACAGCTGCATCTTGCAGTTTAGGGTTACTCCAGAGGATGCGGTTCTTAAGGAATCACATTTCCTTTGCCTATTCCATATTTATATACATATGTATAAATATGAGCTTTTTGGAATTTAGTTAACTTGATGAAGATGACGTGTGCCATATGGTTGCTGGGACAACTTCCAGCTTCATTAACAGTCCACCAGGCTGAAGGGAGATGAAATAGTGGTTACTATTTTGAGATGTATCGAATACATCTATCAATTGGCAAACAAGTCAAAAATCACAAGAGTTTCTCTTTACCAGAAGTCCCTGCTCTGGCTCTTCCCACACACCCCATGCCCTGCACTGAATTGACTTTGCAATACCAAGCCATTAAACCACGTGTTCATCTTACTCCACAGCCATTGGAAAGGGGTTAGAATGAAGCAAAGGTTGCTTGATACATGTATAAAGTGCAAACATTAAAATTAATGGACAAGATAAATCTCTATATTACTCAATCTTACTGGCAGAGCCTTGGTTGAGAGCGGGGAGAGGAGCTTGCAGGAAAAAGCCACAAATCTGTTGCAACTGGTGGGCAAAGCCAGGGCACTGAAAGCAGGAGCATCATGAATCCCTAGTGGTCCTGTATCCCCCTAGCATGTGGCTCTTCAGAGCCCAGTAGTTTGTCTGCAGCTCTGCAAGACGGAGAGCCAGAGCCTGAGCGCGGGCTGGAGGTCTGGGGAGAGCAGGGACCGCATCTCAGAGGGGACGTTGGCCCTGGCTGTCCACGAGCTGAGTTCAGGCACTGTGTCTTGGTTGGAGTGTGTGATATATCTTTATTTCCTTAATTCCCATTTGCTAGATGAAGACTTTTCTCCTTCCTGCTCCTTTTTTGCCACCTGGAAAGTCTGTGGTTCCCTTAGGCACGAAATAGCAGCTAATAACTTACCCTGCTCTTCCTTGATGCTTGTTACTATCTGGGGTTTGAAGGACTTGCATTCTCTGGCTATTTATTGGATTTCTCAGCAGTCCTACCGCCTCGTGACCTGCCTGAAGGCAGCCTGTGGGTCAAGTTTAGACTCTTTTGATAGCAACAGCAAGGACAACATTGTTGAGTAGCTGTAATGGCCTTCCACAGAGGGGATATGAGTCCCTTAGTAGGAAGCATTGACTATTTCATGAAAACCGTTCTTGAACTGCTGCGGATAACTAGGCTCGTTACAGGAGAATAGAAAAATTCAGACGGAAAGTCTGGTGTCATGCAGACTGCACATATGTGACATGTCTGGTGCAGGATGGGCAGCCCCTCTTGGTGCCAAACCCTTCCCCACGGAGCCAGGGGCTGCAGCCCCTCAGGGTTTCTGTTTGCCTGGTGTTGCGTTACGACAACACCATGACATGGGGGGTGGGAGGACTTGCCCACCTTCCAGCTGCCTGACTGCCAAAAAATGGAGGGGCTTCTTGGGGAGCTCAATCCTGAGTCAAGAGATGCTCGTCGTTGGTGGTTAATGCCTCCAGCAAAATGCTGTGAGTGTCACCGCTCTGCGATGTGAACCATCCCCGAACCCACCTGTGCTATTGCTGCAGAAGGTGGTGTGCCCCTTGCTCAAAAGCCAGCGCCTGCTTGCTAATTGGGCTCTGTATCCATGCTATTTGACAGTCTTTATTAAGAATATTCAACACAAATATTAAGTAATAGTCTAAACCGGTTCTCGATGGCTATAGTGGAATTGAGCTGAAAATGTTCCCGTTTGAAAGAGCTGCTCTGCAGAAGGCTGGCTACTTTTCCTCTGTGATCCAACAGAAACTGTGTATAATCCTAAACGCAGTCGGTTTTGAAACCTCACCCTGCTTGGGATTGCAGCGGTTAATGCCCATTCACTACTTTCAGGTAAAAACTTCAAGAGGCTCGTAAGTATTTTGAAGAGTGCACAGTGGCTTGCCGCCCTGTTGCAGGTCTTCTGCTCTGCTGTCTGCTCCGCGTTTGGGCTGTCTTGTCTTGCTAATCGCGTCACATTCGTCAGC
Source organism: Apteryx rowi (assembly GCF_003343035.1). Classification (NCBI taxonomy): domain Eukaryota; kingdom Metazoa; phylum Chordata; class Aves; order Apterygiformes; family Apterygidae; genus Apteryx; species Apteryx rowi. The sequence continues at coordinate 176,401 of NW_020448752.1, forward strand.
CGTCTGCTGTGAGCAAGCTGTCGAGGTGCAGTGGGATGAACTGTTTAAAAAAAGGGGCAAAAAAACAGACCACCTTGAATGGCTCTGTAGAAAACTGCAGCAGCTAAATAGCAGTGATGCCCTTTTTTCTTCCATTTTTAGTGCTTGTTCCATCATAGATAATGGATGATGGTTTATACATTGATGTTAGTTGTAAAATTGTGCAGTACAGTCATAAATACATAGTGATTTTAGCCCCGGTCCTTCCCATTGCCTGTAGGAAGTGGTTTACTGCTGCTAGACGAGCTCCTATCGTTTTCTGTCATTAAGATGCTACAATGAGACACAGTAGCTCATAATGAAGACTCGTTCGTGGAAAACATACATCCACAGGAGCCGCTTCACCAGCAACATTCATCCTATTGAGACCTTTGAAATCCCCAGTATTTTTGTCTGTCCTTTGCCAGGTTTGCTAATAGGAGCACTCTGGTCCACAGACACCACAAGAGCAAAAAATAATCTGTAGGCAGGCAAGGAAGACTTACGGTTTACGCGTTCAGTAAAAGTAAAGTAACTGGTAACTTGCTGGAAGATCTGTCACCAATAATCTTACGTTCTCAGCTGAATGAAGTAATGAGCAAGGACGGTTTGACAGGGGAACTGATTTCCCTCAGTTTATTTGGAGAAGACGCAACTTTAAATATTCGGATGCAACATTGAATGTTCATATAAGGTCTCCTTTCCTCGCAGCTTTAGGAGCGACGTGGAACAATCTGAGATGTGTGTTGGGGGGGTTCACAGGTGAGATTTCCATGGCCTGAAAAGCTGTTTCAAGCAATACTCTGCAATGCTCGGAAACAGCAGCGGAGCACGCTGCTGGCGGTCCTGCGGGCGCAGGGTGGTGCAAGAGCTGTTCATGGCCATCTGAGTGACCGCGGAACTGGTTCACCAAAACAGCATGATAAAACAATGGGTAAAATGAGAGTTTTGAGAAAGTTACCATAGTTTTATAGCACTTTAGCAGAAATACTTCTTACCTTTTGGTCCATTTGCTAGATTCCTAGGGCTTTGCTCCTTAAAGAAGGTGTAAAGGCGAGGAAAGCGCTTGGGCTTTGGCATAGCCTTTTGCTGCAGCATCTGCGCAGCTCCTGCAGCAGCCCGGCTCTCCTCCCAAAGCCGCAGCTCCTGCCGCCTCCGTCTCGTAGAGGGGATCGACTTCAGCACTAATCCGCCCCGCGGTTTTGGCTCACCTTGGCTGGCACTGCCTGCTCCTCATCCAGCCGTGCTGTTTGAATGGGTGATCTCCAAACCGAATACCTTCTGGGGATGTAAGAACTACTTTGGTCACTTCATTTTCTCAATATAAAAGCTAAATGAAGCAGAGAAGGCAAGCGAGCTCTTGCATGCAAAGTGGAGATGGCTGTCTAACCAGATCCCCGAGAGGCCCAGTGTCAGACAAAACTCATAAGTCTGTTCTTTTTAAGTGCTTTTTTTCTCTTTCTCCCAAAGCGTTGCAAGGCACTTCAGAAAGCATCTTTACATCCGTTTGCTGTGCACTGTCCTTGTCACAGCAACAAAAATAAACCCGTGGCTGTGATTGTTCCTGACTTCCCAATGCTATTTCACAAAGTAACTAGCTGTTTTCTTTCTTGCCCATAATTCATCTAAACAAACAGTTCAGTTGCTGGTAAATATGAAGGAGCTGACTTTGAGAGACAGGGAGGGAAAGGTGAATACGGATTTACACAAGAGGCAAGAGCCCACACCAGCATCCTGACTTCTGCGTGGTCTTAAGAATTTGTAATCGCTTATTTTGTTAGTTCTGTCAAACTTATGGTTTTGCAAATCGAGCCTTTGTGTGAAAGGGCTGCACAGGGCTCTGCTTCCCACAGGCTGCAGGATTTCTGCAGGAGGAAGCACCCGCTTTGGAGAACCTCAACCAGCAACTGCCTGTAGTTTGGAGGCCGCTTTCTCGTAGCGAAGAGATATCGGAAAGCTGCAACTCAAGAAACCAGAAGGAGCCAGAGGTGGGACTGGAGCCCTTTGGGGAGCCGGGCTGTTTCCAGGTGCCGCGGTGTCGCGCTGGGTCACTAAGGCTCTCTTTGAGGGCTCCTGAGAGGGGCTGTAAAGGTGATGAAAGGGTATGATTGTGGGGCTGATAGGCGGTTTGAGCACAATGAGGAGTAATTCATACTTGGGCGAGATTATTGCCAGCTTTTGTAGGTAGTGGTTGGGGGGGGGGGGTTGGTGTTTTCGAAAGAAAATACCTGATCATTTTTACTATTTTTTGCTACTCAGAAAGGTATAAAGCTATCTTCTAGTTTCTTTGATCTATTTTTCTGCATATATTAGCCTGTGCTCTTGTGTTAGATAAGACTAACCAAGATTTGCTAGTGAGAATTACTGTATTCCCAGAGACAAACCAAGAGTACTTTTAGCCAGAGGATAGACCAGCAAGAAGACCAGAGGATATGTATTTCCATTAACTGTAGCTATTTAATATACCTACCTTTTGCACAGACACTTGTAAAGCCAGTACTCTTTCCAAGTAGGATAAGTATCACTTTGAAATTATATTTAATTTTCCACTCTAGACTTTTATGTCATTTAGTGTGTCTAGCCATGCTATTAGTGACTTACGTCATCGAAAGCCTGCTGTGACCTTACAATGCACAAACCTCTACACAGTCTCTCTCCATCCTTCTCTCCAGGTAATCTGTTATTCAAGGAATAAAGGCCAGGAATAAAGGAAAACTAACTTTAGCTGCACCAGTGGGGTTGGGGGAGTGGGAGAACCTATTTTTATGTGTAAAAGCAACTGTTGAGGCCAACTTTCTCGGTGTACCTGGATGGGTCTGAGAGCATGGGGCTCCTTGAGCTCTGGGACCAGCCTGCCTTGGAAAAATGCCCTGAAGCTGCTGCTGTAGAGAACAACCTGCTTCAAGGCTGGGAGGTCTCTGGGCAAAAGTGGCGATGGGAATGAAAATACTTAGTTTAAAACAATTAAACGCAGAGGTTTAGCAGTTGCTGCAAAATGGGTTAATTCCCAGTTGGAGTTCCCCCTCGCTAAACGTCTCCGTCGGCGGGAGAGCCAACGCACAGAGCTCCCTCTGAACTCTGCTAAATGAACTCCTGATGGCTTCTCTCCTCCTCCAGGATTAAAGCCTGCTTCCCCAAATTAAAGCTGCATTTTTCATGTAATGAGTGCAGCAGCAAAACTCACTTGCGTGGCAAGCAAACTGAGCGGATGACTCATCGCCCCGGCTCATGAAAATGCTCCTGGAGGGCCCATTTCAAGCGCAGAGTGATGGCAAGCAGGACCATCTCGAGCAAAAGGACCACCTGGCTCCTACAGCAACACACTGGCCCTGAGGCATGGGGTCGCAGCTGGTCCCCATGGGGAAAAGCTTTGCTCCTCAGGGCTCTGCAATTAGGGATGGTCCCCAGATGGGTGGGTTTTCCAGCTCTCTTCGCTCATCTGGGTGCATAACCTCGCTGGTTGAGCCAGGGAGCTCTTGGTGGGCAGCTGACCATGTGCATCTCCCTGACCATGAGCTCTAAGCAGAAAACCTGAACAAAAAGAAGGTTATATTTTCAGCAGGATCAGAAGGGTTTGCACTGAGCACCCAGATTCACAGGACTTTTGGGGAGCTGAAAGCCTAGAGGGTGAAGGGGAGAGGGGTCTATGGGGAGCAAGAGCCTCGCATCTGCCCGGGGCTGGCAACAACAAGAAAACAGCACCCACTGCCGCGTTGATCTTGTGGCAGTGCTCCAGCTGCACCCGTTGCACGGACAGGCATAGGGAGCAAATTCACTGGGAGCATGAATTTTAAATAATGTCAATATTTTCTTAAGGCAAACGATGGCTTTATATAATTGATGGTAAATATCAGTGCGATGATGTTTCCTTGCAGCACAACAGCCGAGGCTGGAAAGATTGGGCTGGAGGGGGGAAACACAGGACGTGATAGAGCTCTAAAATAGCAGAGGAAAATTGAGTGCAATGAGGGTAAGGGAGCCTTCAGCAGAAGGGGAAGATGTGCAGAGAGAAAAGGCGCCTTCGTGCCGCTCCCAGGGGGTGCTGGGTTCCCAGCACATCCTCGGGTGCTCCTTCCCCTGGTGGGACACCAGCTCCGAGGCCACATTTTGGGCGTCGATGGGCTGTGTTTTGGTGCACGGGAGGGCAGGCACTATGCTGCATTGCAGAGCCGCGATGCCCCAGGGCAGCACGGACCGGCCGCAGCTCCCCAGCTGGGTAACTGGGAGCAGAGCCGGCTCCTCTCCGACCTCTCTGCAATTGCCGTGAATCTTGCAAAACGCCCGTGTCATAATGAGATTGTCACGCAGAACAAAAAGTGGCATTAAAGAAAATTAATAAATGTCAAAGTCCATGTAAAAAAAACGTTCCTCATTACTCGCATGCGGCCTGACACCCCCAGAATTGTAATTTCCAATTTCATCTTCTCTGCACAGCCACAGATAGGAATTCATTCAAATAGCAACGAAGGAATTAAGTGCTAATTTAACAAAAAGAAAGGGCTACAGAGGAATTAGATTAGATGCTTAAATTAAATATAAACCTGTAAAAAGGTTTTCCGAGTGTTCCCAGCTTTTCTGCTTGATAATTCTCTGTAGTAATAAAGCAAAATGCTACTGAGTATCTGCAAAGTACCCCCAAGCAACAGGACAGGAGCACACTGATTTTATAATGAGATTTTTTTTGAATAATCCTGCAAATTTCAGTTTGCCTCCTTGGTTGCCCTGCAGCGGATTGCACCAGCGTGGCTCAAGCCCGTCGCAGGTGAAACCCAAGCGCTGCCCATCCAGAAACGTGGTGCACCGCTGGCGCCTGTCTCTTGTCCCTTCCCAGCGCAGCGGAGATGGCTTCCTGGACCTGTCACAACGGGGATAAAGGCAAAGGCAGATTACGATTTAAGAATTTCTTCTGGGACCCTTCTAGGCAAAAAAAGAGATTTTTAATTGCTTTTCAATTCCGTGGCAGCCAAAGGTCTTTAATTAGATTTTACATCATTCTCTGGTATTGCTCTCCCTTTCTGCATTTAGCCCACCGTGATTTGGATTTCTTTAAACAGATAAAAATACGCTATTTATCTTTACATAAAAAAAAAAAAATGAAGGTGCCGAGTCATTTCATGCTAAATAGCAGATGAGGTGTCAGAATTAAAGCCTGCTCAAGACAGTGTTTTAGTCTGATGCATTTAGCTACTATATTTAGGTTGCATGATGAATACAGTATCGAAGGCCTCCTAACTTTATTCTTAATTGTTTTCTCTCTTCCTTGTATTCTTTAGCTGGTGAACAGGCTTTAAAATCTATAGCTGCAGTTCTTTTTGCTCCCTCTCCCCATTTTTAAGGTCTCTAATTACAAATATTGCAGAGCTCCACTGCAGCAGTGACAGTTTGCTGAGTTAAAGCCGGCACACCTAAAACCACGGCTGTCTTCCTCACCGACTTCTCAGCCTTTTCCTCTGGTCGATCATGCAGGAGCTGGTGTTTCTCTGCAAGCTCGCCCTAATTTTTTGGCTCGGTGGAACTGCACTTTACACCTGTATGTAAAACAAACCCTGGCCTCTGAAAAGGTAAAGGATTTTCATTTGTATAATCTTTAATCAAACTTTTTCTTATTAAGTGGAGCCCCTGCTCAGGAGAGCGATTGCTCAGTGGTTTCTGGCTCCGTTCCCTGTGTCTCCAGCAAATCCGGGTTTAGACTCAAATCGCTTCAATAATCTAGTAAGAATCCAAATGTTGACTTGTTACTTAAGCCTATTAAGCCCATATTAAGCAAAATGTCCGGACACTTTAAACAACAGATTTGTTTAAAAAAAGAAGGAAAAAAAATCCAGCAAGTGGAGAATGGTGCTATCATTTGTTTTGACTGGCTGAATGTAAGCTCACTCTTGGGACTGAATTATTTTCCGGGTATTTTCACTGGTTTAACTGGAATCATGCTAAGACCGAACGCTGCTCTGTTCTACTGCAGGATTGTTCTGAAAGAAACCCACAGCTCTCTTTAAAGCAAAACCAAAAACCAAACAGCAAAGCGAGTAGAATGATTCAGTAGATTCAGAGATTTTCCTCTGTGTACTGATTTGCTCTATCGTCAAAATACATTTTTACCCCCAAAATCTGAAGCGCTTTTTGGCATTCCCTGCTGTGCTCATGTCTGCGTTTGGATGACGCAGCGAGGGACGTTTCCCAGCGACGCAGGACCAGCCCCGTGCTGAGCTGGATGTCCCTTTCCTTGCTTTTCGCTCCCAAACGTGGGCGAAAGGGTCTCTCCGCTCGGAGCGTCGCTGCCGGCGCTCCGCCGCCTTCTCCGGCGAGCGGGCGGGTGCCCAGCGCGGCGGCTGCTCGCAGGGCGCCACGCGGAGCAAAGCAGGAGGTTAATCCTGATTAAGGACTTAGGTTAATAAACGTATGATTATATAGGGGCTTTAAYCAGGGGGGAAAAAAAAACAGACGAACGTGTGGTCAAATCACATTAGTTCCACTATTTAAAATTTTTATTATTGTTATTATTCTCTTTGCACGGGAGATGTTGCCATTTCTGCTAATAATTGCTAGGAAGAAGGGCCTCTTCCCGCGAACCTGTATGCCGCCGTCTCTGAAGGGAGCCCCTGCCCGCTTCGGCTCTGCGGAAGCGGATGGTCAGCGTGTGTTAGCTCTAATTGCTCGTTTGCTGGATAAGAAGTCGCTGGTAGTCAGTCACCAGCTTTGGCTGTGCGTTTTTTTCCCACCCTCTCTYGACAGAGCTGCTCGCTGCGGCTGTTTGCTCTTAAGAGGAGCTCGGCTCCCAGCCGGGGAGCTCCAGGCTGGTGTCACCCAGCGCTTGGAGCCGGAGCAGGCTGGGTGCTCCCGGTGCCGCGCCAGGCGGCTCGTCGCTGCCTCCAAGCTTTGCCCGTGCGTCAGCCCCTCCTCGCCCGTTATGGGTTGCGGTCCAAATCGGCATGAAAACGGTTAAAATTGTTTGCTTTGCAGGGGAAAAGCTCTGACGGTCCCATCTTGACATCCCCGTGACGTCGTCCCGAATCTCTGCACGCAAACAGCAACCGTCGGGCTATTTTTGCTGTTTCTCATCGCACGGCGGAGCCGAGCTATTTTATGTGACATTCCTGTCACATTGGCTTAGGCAACCATGGTGGACAGTGACTGTCGCCCAACGGAGCCGGATGGGGCTTTCAAGCGGTGACAGAAACATCGTTTTGCGCAAGGTTTGCCAAAGTGACGCTGTTTGACTCCAGCCGCCGCGTATCTCGGGTGACGGGGGAAAAGCAAAGTGTTGCCGCTCGGCAGCCAAAGCCTTTGCAGCGCTCTTCCTCGCAGCCGCTTCATCCGAAATGGGAAGGGATGAAGTTGGTGGGTAGGTTCGCTTGGATGAAATTTAGCAAATTCYGTGTGTTGGTGTCCACGTGCTGTGAAGGCTGCGAGTTTTGTTTTCTCGCCCGCGAAGCGTTTCTGGAGGAGCGGATGCTCAGCAGAATCCATTGCTCACTGCTGACTCTACAGCTGCTCCAAAATAACAGCAATTTTTCCCTAGATGTTTATAAAAAAATTTTTGTGTTTAAAATTCCTGCGAAARTACTTCTATTAACTTATGTTTGTGCACTCACTGGGAAGATATTTTTTGGGCCGCCTTTGAAAATCATGGTATTTTCAGTAGAAAAATTCAACAGGAAAAGTAAAAAAAAAAAAAACCCTGCCTGTTTTTTCCTGTGAAAAGTGCAGTTTCTGATGAGTAGGCATCCTCTCATCCACATGGGGAAGGGGCTGATCCGGTACCCAGGGAAATGCGGCAGCGCGGAGGTGCCGCTGCTCTTAATCAGCTGCCGTTTGAGCCAGCCTTGGAAGGCAAATGGAGTGAAAAAGCATGACGACTCCGGCATAAGCGGGAGAGCGTTAAAATTAACGCAGTTTGTTGATGCAATCAGGAGCTAATTAAGGTGAGCGCTCGGCTCTGCTCGGCTCGCTTGGCCTCGGCACCGTGGTGCAGAAGCACCGCTGGCCCGTGCACGCCCTTTGCGGCAACGGGATGCTGTGGTCCATCCGTGCCACCCTTCCCGGCGCTCTGACCATCCTGGCTGCACTTAGGAAACCCTGGGACCTCTGAAGGTCTGGGGACCACGAGTGAGTCTTTGCAAGGAGCCGCTTTCACCCCGGGGCCACGAGAACTGGCCCCTCGCCTCCGCCCCGGCAGCTCCTTTGGGCAGAGCCTCTGCCGCCAGGCGTCGGGAGCTGCTCTGACAAAATCCCTTCCTCTCCACCGCTTGATTATTTCGACGTGGAGTTTTCCTGGGAGGCAAATGGGAGCATCTCATCCTCTGTGTCTCGCMCAGCTCCCTGCGCAGAGAAGCTCAGGTGCCGTCTGGGGCCTCCGGGCTCTTCTCRGCACAAATCGCGGAGATCAGCCAGCGATACGGCCGTCCGAGCTGGGCTGGAGCGCGTGGCTGAGCGCAGATAATAAATGCTCCGTCAAATGCGTCAGAGGCACCTCGACCGCAATGCCGATGGCTCTACAAGAGGGACGATACTGGYGGAGGGGCTTTCGATTTGTTCCCGGCGCACACGTCTCCCCTCTTCAGCGTGGCGCCAGAAATTGCTTCATTATAAACCCTTTCACAGCGGCAGGCCTCGAAAGTTTCTGAATTAGAACCAAATTGCATCTTTGATTACATTTTTTTCAGGTCTCCATTCCTCAGGAGATGAAACACATTTCTTATTCCTTCTCTCCCCCGTGGCAGTCATTACAGGAGCGACGCGGGGCAGAGGCGCGACGTGTCTCTTTGCAGTATGCTCCACTCTTTAGTCAGACTAGCACCTCTAATAAGAGCTCTGGCTCTTGGAGTGACTGTGTCAAGGTAAAAAGATTTAAAAAAAAAAAGGAAAAAAAAAGCACAGTTGTAGAGTGCAGTTTTATACAGGTTTGGTGTTACGTGTTCCTACGGAAGACAGCTATTTCCACCAACACGAGCCCGGCACTTTTCTTGAACGTCACACCTGCTTCTTGGGCCAGCATCCTTAACGGCCGCCATAAACAGGATCTTCACCCCTGGTGACATCCCTCCTCCGATCCCTTCCAGTGCGGTCTGCCTGTAATTCCCATGGAGCCGGTTCCTGCTCTTAATTCCCGTCCTCTCCATCTCAGAGCAGTAATTCCCACAGCGTGATTTGCACTGACGGCAGGCAGCTTGGGGTAGGTGAGGACAAGCGTATTTCCCGGCTCCAACAAGATAGGTATCTTATAAGGACTGATGTGGTATTGGTTGGGCATGATTTCCTGGGAATAAAAACCCGTGGCATTTTATTCTGTTTTCCACTCTTTTTTATCCTGTTGTCATACAGCTGATTATTATGTTTTGATAGAACAACAAAATTACTGTCCCTCTGTAATTAGATTTATCACAGATGCCCAGCCTTGAGAATCGACAATTAGAAAATGTTCTTTGGAGGAAGATAATTGTCCAATACAATAACATAGATAAAGTGGCAGAGTGATTAGCAAACACTGAAAATGCATGGATAAATCAGAAGCTGTCCAGTCTGGGCTTTCTCACAGTGAGCAAGTAAATAAGGAAGTTAGTCAGAGGACACATTCATCACCATCATACGACCAAATTGTTTTTTATAGGATTGGGTGATTGAAAAGATTCTTGGAGGCTGATCTGGCCGGGAGCCAAGGAGATATGATTGAAGGTAGTCAGGGGCAGGCAGCTTCCTTGTAGCTGCAGGCAATAATTACTTGGAACAGGAAGGTTAGTCAATACCTGCATACATCTTTTGTTCATATTGCCTCAAATTCATCTAATCTCACACCTGCATCTTTTCAAGGGTATTTTTTGGTTCCCTGCACTGTGATGGGGGAACAACAGAAATAATACGCCTTAATGACAGTTTGCATTGATTCTTGCAGCAGAGGATGGCTGAGCTGATGGTATGCTGTATTAGTCAACTGTTATCATCCACGAAAGAGCAGTTTGTCATATTTGGGCGACATGGCACACATCAGTATTAGAAAAAAGCAAGCTAACGAAGAGGCCTGGGTTAACACTGCTTCTCCCCAGATAAAGCTGGCTTGTTATCTGCTACTTTGGTGGATGCTGTGCCAGATATCCRTGGCCTCCGGAGGCCTCAGAGCATGTCGCTGCTGTGTACCTAAATGCTTAAAGGGCATTTCTAGGTCCTACCTACCTCGTGAGCATTGCCTGTGTTTCAGCCCGCAACATTTTTTCACTCGATGCCGGGCGCAAAGGAGAAGCGTAAAAAAGCACCACCTGCGTGTCCATCTGATCCCCGCTGTCGCCTCTCGGGAAAGCTAAGGAGGTGATTGCTAGTGTTGGCTAATTCTCGCTGATGTCTCTGTCTTATTTTGTTCCTTGCCAGCTGTTAGAAAGTGGGTTGTTATTGTTTTAGGCTTCTCTTTGGAAGTATCAGTTCCATAACTAATTACGTATGAAATCCGACTGATTTTTTAAACACTTTGAAGTTTTTACAAGCATGACTTTGAGTAAGAATAATAAGGGAATAGACCAATATTTCCCCTTACTTTGAAGTTATTAAACCAGATCTAATTACAAAGTGATTAAGACTGAGTCACCAATTGTGTCTCTTCTGAGCATAGTTTTCAAGCAGTATTATTATTCTTAAATATAAAATATTTCATAAACAGGAGTGCAGAAGCTGCAAGGTTAGACTTTCTGTGCAGTCTGAATTTCATGATGAACTCCAAGTTGCCTTACAGTGAGTGACGGCATTACATAAAACATCAAAGCCTTTCTGTGTGCAGCACGGGAAAAAAAGACCTACCTGCTTAAAAAAGCAAAATCAATGACAGAAGACGTTGCTTAGTTGTCTGTTTCTACAACTTTTCCTAGCCTTTTTTTTTTAATATTAATTTATTTATAAGCTGTAGGATTAATGTCTGAGCTGCTTCAAAATGAGGGCCTGGCACTACTCCAAGGTGAGCAACTGTATTTTTATTTTCATAATGTTCTATTTCAGTTATTAAAAGCTATTGCAGCTGGTGATAACAGTTACTCAGAACAACAGATAATTGAATAGGTTTAATGGAGCCTTGATTTTTAAAATACTTGCTCTGAATGACAATGTGCAAAGTTAAATAAATGATGGATGAGCTAGATTAAATGGAACAGAACTCTAATCTGCCTTACATAATATAAGAGACATTAGTGTAATTCTAAAATACCTCAAGTTAAAGGCTATGAATGTCACAGTGAAGGAGAACGCGGGTACCGGTAGGAAATGAGATGTTCAGCATCCAGGAGCAGTTTTACGTATAGCAGGAGTCACTGAAGAAGCTGAGTTTGGAAGTTTAATGCCTGAATGCATCTGAAGGAAGGTACATTTGGTGCCAGCTCGGTTGCAGGGGTTGAAGGTGGTTAGTTGTGGAAATGTTCCTGCGAGCATCTAGCAAACCCTCGGTAGGTTGAACTTCTGTGCTTGTTGAGTGAGTCTCCTCCTGGTATGTGATCATTGATGAAATGTGGACCRTGATCACCAGGATTGCTGTTGCTTCTGAGTTCCCTCAAAAGTACCTGACGTGGGAAGAGGGCAGCAGGGACAAGGTGGCCTTGCCCCACCACCAAGTCAAGCAAAGGATCTCAGTGCCAATTTGTTGAAAATGATGCTAGATTGGTGAACCTGACAGCACTTCGAAACTACTTTAAAGGGACACATAAAGGTCATTTAGGGATGTAAAAATCAAACAGATGTTAGTTCAGGTTTGCTCCGTATGTACAAGCCCAGTCAAGGGAAAAGCCTGCATCAATGACCACTGCCCTCCTCGAAGGAAGCAGGAGTAGCTTAATTTGCAGTGCTGGCTCAGACGTGCTTGTCTCATGCTATTACTCTCGTCTCGGGGAGCTAGCTTTGATCTTCTAGCTCGTCTGGGAGATACTGTAGAAAAAGAGGTACTCTCTTCATATCATGTCCTTCCTCACGTCTGACAGTGGGTGAACGTTTTGTAGATACAAATTAAAGCGATTTGCAGAGTAACATGGGTTTAGAAAGGTGTTCCTGCTATCTTAACAATCCAGAAGAAAATAGTGTCACAATAATAATGTGTTTAATAACATGTAACACAATGTCCCACCTCCTCTCTGCATGGCTGTGGCTGGAGAACAGGAAGTTGACCGGAGTCCTCTTAGGGTGAGCAGATGACTGTTTATTTGGTGTGCTCTCCTCCGGGGAAGAAAAAGGTCTCTCTTTTCCTTTGCAGGTAATCAGCGTTTTCTGAGCAGGCAGGCGAAGTCACGACCTCGGGAAGTTTAAATACTGCAGAAGCCCGCATCAAGGTAGATAATTTTTCCAAATGCTCTCTAAATGTTTTGTCTTCGTGAGCACTCCCATTTTGTGTGAGATTAATTGATCTTAATCAGAAAAGAAAAGATATCCTGCTTGTTCTTCCTCCCAAGACAGCTTTTCTGCTCGGTAAAACAGGCATTCTTGTCATGCGAAGCTGGGGCTGCTTTTTTTCTGCCCACCTTGTTAGGGATTCAGTTTAGAGTCGTATTGCTTCTGCACTGAGTCATCTGGATCAAGAAAAAGGCTGTTTTCAGCCACCAGACTAGAATGATAAACAAGTCTCATCAGACATTTTTCAGGGTCATGGGTTAATAAGACCATAAATCTAAGGGTAATTTCCCTGAGAGGCACAATGAAGTCATAGGCTTTGGTATGAAATGTCAGCTTGATTGCTCCAACATTATTTATCTGAGAAGAGGAGTTATAGGTAATTTGTGGATTGTGCAAAAACATTAACTCATGCATAATAATCTTTATGGAGCTTGTTTACATCTTTTTTCTTGTGCATAATTAGTAAAACATATGATCCAAGTTGTTCTTCTCATCTACAGCCCTGTTTTGGCTGGTTGACATCACGTAGTTGGTGTTGCCAGGAGCTATACTGAATAATGTTTTCTGATAGATTTAGTGTGTGATATCTGTGCACAGCAGTAGGATCTGCAGATCTATGATAAAAAGATTGAGGCTATCGTAAACAGGAATATCTGCTGGAATTTAAAGTGGTGATTCCAGCACTGGCACTTCCACAGTGCCGTGCACAAGTGAGAGTCATCAGCTGGGTCTCCTATAAAAGCCTGACACTGAGTGACTGATCGTATCACAGCCTTGAGATTGTGCCTCCTCACTGGAGGTGCAGAAAGAATAATTTTAATTCAATTAGCTGTTGCTGGCTGGGCAACCAATAGCATTTTGCATGCCTGCACAAAATACTGTTATTAATGTCTTCATGAGCTTGGTTACTGACACTTGGTTACTGGAAATCAGTCTTTTTTTTTTATTTTAACTTTGGCATTATTTTTCAGCATCTGGCTGAATTAGAAACAGCAGTAGATGTTATTTAACATCTTTCTGCACAATCCACAGGAAAGGCAGCCTTGTTTATATGGCTGTAGTTATGTTTTACCTTTTTTTTCTTGTTTTCAAGCCAATTCTGATTCATGCAGAGGTAATAAGTTTCTGAGAAACTGTCTATGCAGCCTGTTCCAGCAGAAGACTTATTTGCAAGTAGTTCATCTCGACTAGTTACCTCTACCCTATTCACTCTTCATCATATTGCGAAGTGCAATTCGCTTGCTAATTATGTTGTTTGCTCCCTTCTTGGATTTATGCGGGTCTTTCAACAGGAAAAAATAAGTAGGATTGAACAACCTGGGTGGATGGGCTCTCCAGACAGCGCCAGTGAATAACCTGCCCTCTCTGTGAGCATCTTTGGTACGGCTCCTCCATACACCGCAAGGGAAACGGTCAAACTGCTGCAGTACCTTTGAGCTTTCACCCTGCCGCATGAGCTCTCCCGCTCTGCTTTGGCGCCGGCATCTTCAAATGATCACTGCTCATTAGCACAGCCGAGCTAGGCTCTAATTTTTCCAAATCAAAAGCCTTTTATAGCTCTGCAGCACCTCTGGTCTGTGCAGAAGGTGTATCTGCTTAAGCTTGAGAGAACTGCTATGCCTTACACGCAGCAGTTTCACACGTATAAGCAGAGAAATTGCTCATCATGTCTTTCCTACAAATGAGGTTCTTGCGGGTAGTTACCGAGTCCAGCATGGAGCTCTCTATGAAACGGAGAGTCTCATCTAAAACCTTTCGCTTGTGGAGCTTTCTGGTCCCACTGAGCCCTACTGGTGTCATGCTGCAGGACCTGCAGCTCTGATTCAGCTGCAGGAGCAGGTATCCTGGCCAGGTTTTTGCCAGTAAGGTGCAGTTCGGTTAGGGATGCTTTGATGCGGAAAAGCATCCTGTGGCAGGCCGAGCAGTGAGGAGCAGTTGGAGCACGTTTCTGTTTGGGCGGACACCTCGGGGGAGGACGAGGGCTCCCTTCGACACCGGCCGAACCATGCTGCTCCTTTGCACTAGCGCTCTGTTCCTTCCCGAAAATGCACAGATCCTGCCCAGCACAGTATTTCAGGAGATGCCAGGCTGTTTCTTTGTGGTTGTTTATCTCTTCAAGTGGTTTTTCCCTTTATTGCATACTTCAGATGCAGTAAAAGAGAAATGAAAAGGCCAATAAAGGAAAATATGCTTCTCTGGCATTCACCTTGTCTGTGGGATGTTCCCGAGTTGCTCCCGTGTGAGCACTGCCTGCTCTCCTGCACCACTTGCCCCCATTACCTTGCACCTGATGCTCCCTCTCCTTGCCAGCACCCCTTTCCTGTGGCTGGTTTCCCACCCAGTAGCCTGCTGTGCCATGCACGAGCCCGACTCCGAGACGGAGAGCCTTGCCAGCGGTAGGATTTTGCTGCCAAAAGCAGAGAAATATCAGCCCGTGGCTTGGGGCAGTGCCGCAGGTGACGCACAGCCGGTGTTCCGGGTACTTCTGCATCTTTTCCAAACCAAAGCAGCTGGTTTCAGCCCTTGCTGAAAAACTTGGCAAGATGTTACCCGTTTCCTTAGCTTTCCATGTTCTGGATAAGGGTGTGATATGTCAGGAAGCAGGCCCTGAAGATGCAGGTCTGACCTAATTCTTATGGTTTGTGAATATAGCACCTTCTCAATACAGGGACCATGAGCCAGCTCTGCAGCAGGTCCTCCTGCTCCTGCATGAAACCAGGGACCCAGGGGAGAAAAACAGTATGAAAACATGTAATTAAACAGTGCTAACGCATGTGCACGTGGAGCGTTTCTTGGAGTGCAGGTTTCCTGCATGCACTCGATTAGGCATTAGCGGAAGAAATCCTAGAAATTCTGCATGCGCTCTGGCCCTGGTCCAGACCCGACCCCAGGGAT
Organism: Apteryx rowi; assembly: GCF_003343035.1. Classification (NCBI taxonomy): domain Eukaryota; kingdom Metazoa; phylum Chordata; class Aves; order Apterygiformes; family Apterygidae; genus Apteryx; species Apteryx rowi. The sequence continues at coordinate 191,665 of NW_020448752.1, forward strand.
TTGGCAGTATTACTTATTAAAACAGGCAAAGTGACATAACTTCCCTGGCTTCGGGCCTAGAAACAATGGAGCAGTTTGGAAATTTCTGAAAGAAATGCTGTGGGGGGAGCACCTTCCCCGAAGGCCTCTTGGGCAGGAGCTGGAGTTGTCAGCGTTAGCTAACCAGAAAAGGAGTACCCTCAACATCAGCAGAGACTCCTCCTTTTCTTGTCAATACAATCTGGGAGGTATTAAATTATGTGATTGCTATTGATTTATCAATTATAGGTCTTGCGTTGCGACTCCTGTGATCTACTAGTTGGGAAGGTACCTTGAAGGCACCTTTGTTTTAAATCCTATTTCACAACTGGTAAAAAATTAAAGGTGGACAGGATAACCTTCCCAGGCAAATTTGATACTGGTTTTCTGATTTTTTTTTTTTTTATGATTAAGTTCACAGGCTTGGTTGATCAAGGTAAAAGGATTATAGGAGAGAAACTCCCACCTTGCACGTTACCTACATTGCAAATACCAATCACACGAAGCATTTATAAACATCAGCAGCATAATTTATAGCCAGCACCGGATTGCTTCATGTAGAATAAGCAAATTTCAATACAGTCAAATATAAGGGGACTACATGGCCAAATAAACATAGACTGAGTTGTAAAGATAGTCCGTGCTTCAGGAGCGAGCGGCGACTGCATGGCCCTCCACACCACCGCCCCGTTACGGCAGCACCCTGCTCCTCCGCCAGCCACCGCAGATGCTACAGCATCATCCTGGGTTTCCTCGCTTGCCCGGAGGTCGCTGTGCCCGCCGTGAGTTGTTTTTCTTTTCAGTGTAGCCAAGTCTTGCAAAGCCTTAAGCTTCCGAGGAAAACCTCTCTTTGTGTTTAGTGCTCGGAGCAGTCAATGGAGGCTTAATTCGTCTTTCACAACTTGCAGCTCCCTGTCGTTGCCCTGCTCTCAGCATGACCCCGTCCAGGCTGCATCGATGCTTTTGGTGGGTGGAACCGGTAGTGCTGCTGGGAAGGCCAGGAAAAGTCTGTCTGTGAGCTTGTCATCAGGAGGATGCTTTAATATTGCAACAGGTGAACGAACAAAGAGGAGAGAAAGAGCTGGCGAGGTAAAGAAAAATGTTTTTCTGGAGTCTGCAAACGCAGGGCTGAGCAGGGAGCTGCTGGCGATCAGAGCAGAGCACCGCGGAGGGTGTTTATGCAGCACGATGCACCATGTTTTGCCACCATCCAGAGTTTACCTCTGTTTAACCTTGTTTTAAGCCTTCCCTGGAACAAGGCAGTGACAGCAAAACCTGAAGTTTTCTGTGCGATGGTCTGCAGAGCCCCCATGCAGGGATATATTCAGCTTTGCAGCAGCTGCTGCGCAGCCCCATGGGGTGTTGGGTGCTTGAGAGCAGCTGGCAGCAGGCTCTGGCTTCTTGGGGTCTCTAGATTTCTTTTTGTGTAAAAAATATTTATGAGTGTTTTGGCATGTTCCCCTTTCTGTTATTTGTGGGGTAAAGTAACAAACAGAGAAGTTCTTTCTTTCCTTTTTTCTGGTCGCTCCACAGCCCTCCTAGCTCGCACGCAGGTAGCAACCATTTTCCTGTGCGTGTTTCTTTTCAGCCAGGTCCGTCGATAGTGAGTGTGAACAGGAGTCCCTTGTCGATCTCTTCCTGATGCTCTGTAAGTCTCCCAGAATCAAGATTTTTTTAAAAAAAAAACTCTGAGGACTCTCAGGATTATCACCTCCCACTGCCCCGGTCAAATGAGGCATTGGGAGTATTTATCAAAGGCATTATTGGAAACCATGCTAACGATGACATGATTTTTCTCATGAGATACTCCAGAGAGTTGTGCAAAGCCTTCTGAGCACCAAAAAGTATTATCAGGGTTTCTTTCATAGGGCTCCTTGTGTCCCTTTGTGAAGCACTGCAGATGCTTGTGGAGAAATTAAAGGGAATTCATGGATATTAAGAAATGATTGAATGGCAGGCAATGCAGAAAGTCGTTTTGTCCAACACGTGCTCCAAGGCAGGAACCCACCTCCATAAAGAGCACCGGTGACCATCCTGCTCTGAGATACCCTGTGATGTGTCTGGTCCACGTATTTGACGGCTGCTCTTATGTCTCCCCCCACAGCCGGCGTTCCTGACCATAGCTGTGCCGCTGACTCCCTCTGGGCTCCTTGGCTAGTCCCCTCGCTCTGTTGGTGCTGTGTATGGACACTGCCATGGGTCTGGGCTCAACTGGGTGGTCTCGGTGCTGCTTGGGAAGCGCTCACCAAGGAATCATTGCAGGTCTTGTCCTCCAGCTGTGCGGAAAGGCACATCTCTGAATTTCCTTCCCAGGAGAGCGGGGCTCTGCGTCCGCGTTGTCTGCTTGGGCAGCACCAAAGGCAATGTCTGATCTCCTGTCCGTGCTGTGCTGACGCAGGGGAATGGATGCTCCCTTCCAGCGAAGGGGGTTACAGGGCAGGGGGAGTCTTGGAGGGTCCAGATTTCTGCTGGGGCTCTGTAACACCGGGCTCCCCCTGCCCTGTCTGGAGAGGCGGATCCCCATGTGGGTGCCTGGTGGGCAGGTGGGACACAGAGAGCTGAAATCAGTGCCCCCAACTGCAGTGCTGTGCAGAGCCTGGTGCTGACATGGGTGCTCTCCTGTCAGGGCTTGTGCCGCTGGTGTCAGCGGTGCACACAACGGCAAAGCCCCCTCCGCTGCCCCAGGAAAGTCCTGGCCGTGCCCTTGGGATCGCGGCGGAGCCCATCCCTGGGAGCCTGAAGGAGCAATTTCCAGAGGTCACGGCTGCAGCCTCCAGCCCCGCGGTCCTCTCCCAACCCTCCTCCTGCCAGGCGGAGACATCAGAAAGTGTTCATCCTTGCCAGCTTTCTCATGGTCTGCCTTACTGGCATGCAATTTATATTTTCTTTCCTTTTTTTTTGTTTTTTTTGGGAATTTGCTTGAAATCAAATTTCAACCCAATGAGTCTTCCAGGACGACTCTGAATTCATTTGAGGCTAATCAAGGTTGACCCTCTTGAAGTCACAGGCACAAAGTTGCTGCTAATATCCTCTCCCTCATGCTTCTGGTTCATGCACTGAAGTGGGAAAGTTTCACACTGATGCTTCTTTGGGATGACTGAAGAAAAATGGCATCTTCCTTGGCTAGCATCCGCCGCAGGAGTTTCTGCTTTCATTTCTTCCCCTTCGCCACCTTCCGACACATTTTGAAACCCTCCAGCGACTGTGGGCTGCCGCTCCGAGTGTTGTTTGCGCCTGTGACTGTGTCACCAGAGCACTTCACAGGGCCGAAGCGTGAAAAGTTGCGGAGCGATCCCAAATCGCCCCGTTCTCGCGCTGTCCGCAGCTCCGGCGACACAAGGAAGCGGAGGCGCTAATCACGTTGTGCAGCAGACGTTCAGACATGCCTTAGCAGCTTAATGATACGGATCGTTATATCGCAGGATAAAATTAGACTCCGGCCTTGAAATCTGTGTCACAGCAAGGAAACAAGAGTTTTAAAATATCTTTATCCCTTCCTTTCTGGTGTCCTTTTCGCCATGCTTCTGAAGAGCAGGAGGCGGAGGCCTCGCCGTGTTGGCTCCCCTCACTTTCCTGCGGCACCGATGGACGCTGCCAGTGTCAGCAAACACCGGCGAAGGGCCCCAGCTGCCAGTTCCTGCAGAAAAAGCCCCTCTGTCCTTATCCTCCCTCTCTGGCTACCTTATTACTGTATTTTTCTAACTCTGACATAGCCTTGAAGCCGCCCTCGTCCCATGTCTGACTTCCATTCTGGCGAATTTGAACCTTTTCCTATGGTGTGAAGCACTCCTGCCTTCTTTTCCAGGCTTCTTCTCTCTTCCGTGTGCCGTGCTGAAAACGTTTTCTCCTAGACCATCTTCACCATCAAAGAGCTTTTTTATCAGGCATACGACAGCGTGAAATGGAGATATGCATAAATTGTCAGCTCTTCTCAAGAGTTACTGCAGCCGGTATATTTATCTCCCAGTCTCTGCCTCCCCAGGCAATAAATTCACGAGTTAAAAAAAAAAAAATCAAAATTGAAGAAGTGATTGTAAATAATATCACCTCTCTACAAAATCTATCTACTTAAAAAGCAAGCAAACAAACAAAAAATCCTAACAAAGAAATCCTATCTTTCCTTTTGTCTTCTGAATTCAGGCTCGCTTCTCTTGATATGAGGGTATAAATGAGCAAACTGTAATATAATCAAAACGCTTAGAGATAATGAATGTTTTGGTACCTGTGTTTAGCGACAGTGTCAACTGGCCCTCCGTTAATAATAGGCCTGTTTTCAGTTCGGTGGAAGTATAATAAATCTATAGCAAGGCAGAGCAGATAGATAGCGCTGATTTCCACTTCAATAGAAGCAGATAGCGAAGTCAGGTCTTTTATGACACCTAATCAATGACAAATCACCGAATAACRCATACATACAAAAAGTGATATAAACTCCAGTAGCCTCCTGTGGGCCTCACATGCCTTAAACAGGCTGGCTGGACTTTATCGGGATACCTGGAATTACCACCAGGTGTAATACATTGTCATTTCCACTTAATTTTATGCAAATTATAATGGGCATAAGGCAACAGGGTCTTGCATCGTAAAGCAGTGTACAGAAGGATGCTTTTTCATCGGGCTTTGCACTTCCCCTTGCTCTGTCGATTTGTTCATTAACAATTGCGGTAAAAAAAATCAAGTTTTTGAAAAATGACTTTAAAAATTGTACTTTTCACAATAATTTTTGGACATTTTTTCTCTTAAGTTTTTATTAAAATGAATGTTGAAATTATTTAGCCAGGTCTACAGCTTGGTGGAAATACTAATCTACATCATAAGAATAGGTTAAAAAGAACACACATCTATTCTGGATCCTGCAAGTTGAAAGTAACTTTCCAGTCTCTGCCTTTTTCTGAAATATTTGTTTTAATTTTTAAAGCTCAAGGCAAAAGCAATGATGTCTGCATATTTAAAAATGAAGGATTTAGTTTCAGCTGAAAACTTTAATTGTTTTTCCTTGTGAAGAGCATGCTTTCATTGAGAGTAGGGTCTCTCCGGTGACTGTAATGCTCACTGTAAAACAAGGTGAATGAACCCCAAACTGGAGTGCTGGAGAGTGTTTCCGTTCTCCCTTTCTTCCTCGGCAAATCATTTGACGATAACAAGCACTCTTAATATTAAAAGTATTTTCCCAGTTGCTGGAGGTGGGGAGCCTTTCTCACTCAAAAACCCTAGGACAACAGTGAGCGAGAGGCTTGAATGAGGCTGGAAAACGTTTGCTCTTGCAGAGAAATGATTAAAATCATCTCCCATACATAATACATTATAAGAGCCGGGGAGAGTGCAGGTACCCTCCTGAGACAGCCARAGAACTCTTTAATAATGAAACACTTCACCTGCGACAGCAAAGGGTCTTTTGAATTACTGGGTCTTGGAAGATTAATTCCTGGTTTGATTGAAAAGATCTATTTTACACCCAAACAAACGCCGGACCAGCCTGAAAATGTTTCTTCGCTCCTTGGGCATACCTATGCCATCCTGGACAGCGGTGTGGGAGAGAAGATGGCTTTGGGGCTGGACTTAAAGGTATTTTGGGTGTCTCTGGTMACACACGGGAGCCTAGAGAGTTTGAAAGTTCGTTAGAGGATACATTTCCAGCCCCACTTTCTCTCCCTCCCAGTCTCATGACAGCTCCTTGTCTGTTCTTCTTTCTTTCATTAGCACTTTATATCATTTGACACTTCATCAGGATGATGGCCTGTTTACTGTATGCAAATAATTCCTGAATTATGCATGAATAATTATGAATTTGCACGTYGGTTTCCTGAACTGGCATCTTGCCATGTAAAATTAGCTTCACTTGAATGTGAGCACAAAAACACGTCGACACGGTCAAATTAAATTGAAGGAAGAGCTCACCTTGAAGTGAAGGCAAACTGTTGAGCTGCTGCTAGGAAAGAGTAAAGTAAAGCTGGAGTTTGGGAGATGCGGCTGTGATTCGAGCACTGGGGGGGGGGCTGTTTTTGCTCCCGTTGCATGCTAAAAAGGAGCCAAAATCAGGAGTTGAACCTCTTTGAATTTCCCCAAGATTTCTATTCTGAATGGCTTGGGTCCCAATTTAATCCCAGGTGTAAAAGCCTTGCTTACTTGGGCCGGTGTGAACGCTCCTGAAGCCACACGTGTGTGTCCGTCTCTGGCACACTGATGACGCCAGGTCACATCCTAGCAGAACTGCTGATAAATCAGGCTGGATAACTGCAAACACAGGGGAGGGAGGGGGCTTCTTTTGACCCAGGCAATTTATTAGGACTGCATTAATATAGAGGTTATGCCCTATAAGAATTAAACTGAAATGGAATATTTAAATTTTACTTCTCTGCCCTTATAATCTTTTACAGAATTGACTTCCAGCTTACCARTCTGCCTCTAATGAGATGAACTGACTTGCTTAAAAGATTTCAAAAGCTGAAAGCACCTTTTTTTTTCTCTTGCTACCAAGCGAAGGCCTGGGGTGCCCACCGCGCTCCACACTTTGACATCATTGTCTTAAGAAGTTTTACTGTGCAAAACCTTGTAGCAGCCCTGCTTTGTACAGAAGATCTAAGCAGGGAGCCGAAAGTGGTAGCAGCCATTTCACAAGAAAGAGTAACAAGGACTGCAGAGTTTTTTTCCTTTCTAATGTTTCTCCCAGACACCATGGCATATGTTTTGAGGAGGGCTGAAAACAGTGATACTCAGTCTTTCTAGCTTAGGCACAGAAAAACCATTCAAGAACTGTTCTCTGTTGGCAATATGTGCTAATTCTAGCTTGATCCTCCAATATGCCTTCTAGTAAGCTCTTTGCTAGGTCTGCATGTAATAGTTGCAAGCTCATGTGTCATTGCATAAAAGTTCCTGTCACTCTTTTCTCTTTGAATTTCCTTCCAGAACAGGGCTGTTGATGACAACCTACTTCAGTGTATGTAAGCAAATCTTAAAAAAAAATCTGCATCAGCCTTGGCATATTGGTATTACTGTGCTCTGTTCTGTGCTGCTTGACAAAGGTTACTTAAAAGAACTTGCATTATGTTTTCTGAACTGTTTTGTCTGTGCAGGTACTCTAGGACAAAGGCATATTGCTGTCCCGTAATTGCAAGCATCCTTGGCTCCACTCAAGGCTTGGTGAGTGCTCTGCTGGATCAAAGTCTACTTTCCGGTGGTGATTTGTTTAAACTGTTGACTGAAGTGAGCAAAAGGTTGGTATTCACACAAATGTCAGTGAAAAAAAAAAGTCTTTTTTTCTTAAAATCAATGAAATCTGATTACCAGACACATTATTCTCCCCCAAAGCCTGTCATTCATCAGCAATGGACATCACTGTAGTTGCTTCTTTTTTTTCTATTAAAAAGAGAACCAGTAAGAAATCAGAACAGTTTTATTAGTTTTTAGTGTGAATCTGCTTTCTTAGCAAATGAAGACGTTATACTTGCCTCACCTGCCTTGCATACTTAGTGCAATTTCACGGGGCCATAAAGCTAGTGTCAGCTGTAAGGGGTCAGCTGGCGTTGCTTGCTCCATGCAGCCCATGCTGAAGATGGCTCCAAATGAATCTGAGCAAATCCCCAGCCACAGCCAAAGTCACAGGAGAACTTAATGACTGATTCAGCAGAATTGGCACAGATATTCCTCCRATAGGATATTTTGTTGGTCCAGTACAGCTCCTCCTTCAAATTCCAGGAGTTGAGTAACTCCAGAGTGCTGCTTCTTGTCTCCCTCCCTTTTTAACCATCCTCCTAAACTATGATGCAGGATAAGGACCACAGGGAGGGAAGAGAGGATTTGGGGTTCCCACCAGCTCAGAATGACTAAGGCAGGCTATGAGCAGGCTCTTCCCCGGTGCCACCAGGCACAGTTCACTGCAATGCTGCTTTTCCACCTGCTGACTGTCTGCCCCTCTCTGTCAACCAAATCGGGGTTTAATTGGTAAGGAAATTAGCCAGCAACATCCTAGATCTTCTTTCCTCTTCCTGGTAGCACACAGGGAGGACAAACAGGGATTTGAACTTTGCAGAGATCTGAAATTTCTTTTTTCWTCCAAACACAAATGTTCAGCGTACTCTGCTAGTACTCTGTCTTTTTATGATTTCTCTGTTTTTCATCTGCTTTCCATGTTTTTCTTATCACAATAATGAAGGTAAAAGATAAACACTGCAACCAGCAATGCTGTTCTAATATAGCTGCAGTTAAAATAGCAAAGAGAATGCAAATTAAATACCGTAATCATTTAGAAGCTGTAGTTTCTATTAAATGTAAGTACTTTCTATCTTGGCTTTAGAACGTGGGTGGATTCTATTAAATTTAATTATTTTCCCAGAGGATTGCAGGGTAAAGGTGCTTCACAAATTCACAGCTAGCAATGAGGGTGATTTCTTTTTAAAATGCCCCAAAAGATGCAGTCGTTAAATATATGTAAGATAAAGACACATTATTATTGATATAGCCTTTCTTTTCTCTTTTCAAGTCTGTTTTCTTCTGATGTTGCTATTCTCTAAGACCTCCCAGAATGAGTCTTTCAGAAATATTAAGTATACGCTTATAAATATAAACACCAGTAAAGTTCATTCCTTAGTGCATTGCTCTTCTCTAGTCTTGGTCCCGTGGAACAAACTTTCCCTTTGGCTCCAGTCAGAGCCATACTGAGTGCCCAAGAGCTGAGCCACAGAGAGCTCTCAAAGTGGGACTTAGACAGGACTTTGCTGAAATTCAGCTCCCTGCTCGGCTGCTGCCTGGGTCAGGGGACAATGCTTGTCCATAGATGCAACAGTTTTCAATATTTACAGTTTGCACCTGGTTGTGTGAATCCTGTGGCCAAATCTTAGCCAAGAGGAGACACCTGCCTTTTTTCTATGTCTTTGCAGGCAGCTCCCATATGTGACCTCGTGACAGTCATGGAAACCATCCTGGGGTGACCTGCTCTCCCCAAGTGCTGTGCTTGAAACAGAGTCCAGCACTCAAACCCTTCTGTGGACCTGGGCTTTGGTGACCAGTTCCCAAGCAATTCCAGCTCTCCAGGATGCCCTGCTGTTCTGTGTCTCTGCATAGCCAGTAGCAAAATGCCATTGCTTGCTGAAACACTGAACAAAGCTGCTCTCCACAATTTTCTTAATGTAGCTGAAGGCTGGCTTTAGCACATTACGACGTTGTGCCCCCTTCCAGGGGCTCCTCGGCTCTTGCTGAGCCATCCTTTCTTGGCCATTTCAGCTGTCGGTGTTATTCCTCTGGAGCACTTGTGGYGCTCTAGGAGGGTGGGGACTCGGCTTTGCCAGACGCTCTGATGTTTCCGTAGCTCTTTCCTGCCGGGGGGGTCTGAACCACCTTTTCTGTTTTGTTTGTTTTGAATTTCCCTTTGGAAAAAACCTCAAGGACTCAGAGACAGGAGATGGCTGAGGGAACATCCCTGCCTTTCCCGCTGCCCAGCTCACTGTACTGTTTATGTTGCTCACATGAAGACGAGGCTATACCCAAGATCCTGGTGCTCAGCCATTCGGTGCCCTTGAGGCTGCTCCACCACAGCCATACRTGGCCCCTCCAGTGCCTTTTTCTCCTCACAGAAGAGCTACTCCTGCCCCAAGAGCTTCCTCTGTGAATGGAGGTGTCCAGAGAGACCAGGGAAGGCCACGCTGAGCCTGGGATCACAGTGAAGCATCTCCTTGCATAGGTATCTTGTGCAGCAAGGAAAGGCACAGAATTGCTTACAAAGCAATAAGGGGGAAAAAACCTTGCTCTGCAGCCCTGCAGCACACTGAAAGTGCTCAGAGTCCCTCACCCGCAGGGTTTCTTGGGGCACAGAGGGTTCGAAACCTGTGCTGGTTGTCTGCCCGGAGATACCTGGTGGTGCCTGAGTTTGGGAAGGTCTCCTGAAAACCTGGAAAACCTTTACGTGTCTCAAATCAGGGTTCAACTTCAGTAGACACTGTGGATTCGGTTTTGTWGCAATCCACAGTGCTCCAGGAAGAAACCGCAGGCTCACGTGCTTTCCCACTTACATGAATACTGCAATTTTGCTGAAATCCAGGAAGCAGAGCCTGAGATAGACAAATGTATGTGAGAAGCAAATTAGCGCCCAAATTCTTTCCTTCCATGTAGGCAAAAGAGTAAAAGGACCTGAGGAATTTTGTTGCTATTTTATGGTGAAAATGGAGTGAGAAAACAGATGCTGGGGACTGTTGATGCTAAACCTCACTGTGTTTGCAAAGACTGGAGAAGAGTTGTTAGTGTTTCTTTCAAGGTTAATGTAACTGATCTTATTTTGTTGATTGAATAAGTGATTATTTCCAGAGGCATTAGTTATAATCCAGAAGTTAACACTTCATTTCATCTTTGATGGTGTTTGTACAAATCCTTCACATGACCTTCCAGGCAAATGGTCCGGCTAGCTCAGCACTTTTTACTGAGGGTTTTACTGCAGATCAGACTCTGCATATCTTTATGTTAGAGCTACAGGGGAATATTCTGACGAAGCACTTTTTCCTTTGAAAGTGCTAATTCATTGAAAATGAAATATTTCACAGAGCTTTTGTCAAGATGCATGACCTTTCCTAGTAGTTTTGCCAATTGACTTGCGGGAGTCCAGGCTTTCTACACCCCCTTTCCCTGAAGAGTCCTGGCTTGCACGTGTCCTTGTAAACATCTGTTGCAGGTAGTACAGGGCAAATTCTGCAAGCCTCATACTGAAAAATCCCTCTGTGAGACCTTGTGTGTATGCAAACGTGACTTGGCACATGTGAGGAGTGCAAAACAGGGGCTAGGAGGAAAGAAAGCCATGCTATATCAGGAAGCACATCTTCTCAAGGAGCTCCTGTTGTATTGGCAGCCCACTTAGCTGGAGCTCAGCTGGAATATGCTGCAAGAACAGAGTCACCTTTGGCTCTATGCACATGAACCAGGAAAATATATTTAAAGGAAGGCATCTTCCTGAGTTTTATCAGCCAAAATATTTTAAGCCTCACCAGTCCACCTTTTAAACTTAATTGGCACTGTTAAGTTTGTAAGGAGGAGGAGGATACACAATAATGCAAGTGTGAATGTAGAAACATCTTCAAAATATTTAGGGGAACATCAATTTCAGGTATTAGTGAAAGCGTATGGCCTGCATAATGCAAAATCTTCACCTTCTCACCAGGTTGTGCCAGAGGAGTCACAAACATTAGAGAAGCTGGGGAAGTTGCAGCATCACTTTCCATTAGGTTGGTGCTTTTTCATCTTTGCAAAAGTCAATGCATTCTGATGTTGTAATATATCACAGTTTGCTTTCCACAAATGCAAATTTCTGCATTGCAATAGGACATCAGAGAGCTGGTAAGTCTTTCTCTGAGTTTTGTGACAGGTGTCATCCAGCCTCTCATGCTACGCGGTGAGAGCAGCCAGAGACATGGATGGATGCAAAGTACCTTCTTGCAGGAGTGGGGTTTGTTGCACAGATCCAGGTAATGCCTGAGCTTGTAACTCCCATGTGAAACTCAGAGAGCAGCTCCCTGGAGATCTGCGCTCCCTTTTGGTACCCAACACCACTAGCTTAATCCGGTGTAGTTTGAGTTGTCTCTCTCTCTCTCTCTGCACGCAGCAGATGGCCGGGCCCAGGGAGACAGACGTGTGCCCAGCASCCAGGTTTGTGCTATAATAAGCCCAGGGGCTCTTGGCAAATAATTTGCCATGGGTTGCACGTCTGAGATGCTGTGCACTCAGAACTAAGGTGCATTCTAGACACTTATACGCTTCAGACTTTCCTTTTCATGCGGAGAAAATCAATCTCCCCTGTAGCAGGCTTTGCCTTTGCCTGCTGGCAAATTAACATTCCTCTGAGTGCCTCTGTGCAACTGCATTATTGTGCAGCCCTCTTGGAGCTGCCAGCAGCATCCTCCGCCTGTATCTGAGGCCAGTTCGGCTGTTTGGTGGACGGTGCGGCTTGCTGCGAGCGAATAGGGGAAGGTGAGCCTTTGGTGCAAAGCATTGCTGCTTCGGTTCCCCCGGGTTGTCACACAAACGTGCTGATCCCGCAGGGCAGCGGACGTGCTGCAGGGCTCACTCCTGCTTCTCTCCCACACTGCTCCGTGCAAGGAGTCCTCTGAAACCCTCGGAGCAGGCAGGATGCCGGCTGCCTCCGCCGGGGCTCTCCGGGGCTGGTGAGGGCTGACTTTAGATCACGGGCCCAGATTTAATCAGTGTTTGGACAGGCTGCAAAAAAACATTGCTCTTGGCACAAGGGATATGACAAGTCCCAAGCAGGGCCAACCCAAGAAAAAGTGCTTGTCTTGCTGGGGGCTTTTCTCTCTGCTGAATTTCAGTGTCTGGCAGCCAGTGGCAGAGGTGGCAGGCATCGTTTCTAATAGAAAGGATTAGCCAAACTCAAGAAATGCGTTCTAGGGAAAGGTAACTGCTCTGAGCTGGTTTGCTTTCAAATACAGTTCCCATAAATAACAGCTTCCAGGCTCTAGGTACGGTAACGATTTCAGTGTTCCTGTCAAAGACCGAATGAGCTGAAGCCCTGTAAGCTTCACTCCCTGGCCTTACACATCTAATATTTTGTAAGATGTAAAGTTTTCCCTGGCTCTTTCTGTTTTCTTGTGCCCATGAATAAGACATTACATTTAACCTGTCATATTTGTCAAGATGCAGTCCTTGCAGGCAAAACCCCTGTGTAGGTGCGAGGACGTGCTGAAGGAAAACAAGGCATTTCCAAAGAGTGCTGTGTTGCTCTTCTTTTCTTTATGGAACTTATATATTTTTATGCTCACATTTCTCTTTACTGTTCTGGGATATCTACCTAAACAAAGTTGTACATCTGTAATACAGAAGAGTAAGCTATGGAAGCTATACTCAGTTCAAGCCTTAGCGTTAACTTGCAGTTTTCCTTTGCGGTTGCTATAATTCAGCTGGCATAAAACTCCTAATTATACCGGCAATACAAAATCTAATCCATAACTGTGCCTATAGGTCTACTATGACTTTGAACTGATTTTTGTTACTTGGCATTGAATTCATTTGTGGTGAAATAGGTATTGCAGATTACTTTTATTGCTGAATGTGAATATGTAGGATGTCATCACAGTGTGTTTCACCTTTGTTAACAAGTTTATAGGTGATTTTGTTTAAATATATATTCCCCATCACTTGCTTGATATGCACAAAATGGTGTTTTTCAAAGCCCATCGTGTTGTAACACTGTGCTGTTGGTTCTCCAAAGGAAGGTGGCTATAGGGAAACTGGAGGAATCAGTCTGGTTTTTAAAAATTCTTCCTGTGAGATGATTAATCTTTCCAAAACAGAATTGTGACCCTAGCATGCCTGTATTACTATAGATTTTGTGGAGAAAAGCACACATTTTTATTAGTTTTTATTTTATTTGGCCTTTGCTCTCAGATCCCTCAATAACACAACTAGTTATACAAACACTTTATGGTCATATAATAAATAGTCTTCACAATTTAATTAAAAAGTCAAGTAGAATAGCTGTTTATCAAGCCGGATGAATAAAGATCCTGCCATTTTTATGTGATAAATCAGAATATAGACTGTCAGTTTAATCTTCTCTGTCTTCGGCTGATGTACCCATGGCCCAACCTTGTGTCGGTACGTGCACTTGGGCATTTTCTAAAATGCTTCAGAGTTGTCTCAGCAGCTGCAGTAAGTCCAGGCTGCATTTCTGTTTTGTACTGTGCTCAACTGTGGATTACCCACCCTGCTTACTCCTAGGGGCTTCCTAAGCTGGATCATGCGTTGGCGGCAGTTAACAGAGAGCGTGGTGGTGGGTGTCTCTGCAGGTCCCAAGTGGCTAAACCAAATGCGTTTTGCAAGTCTGCCAGCTATTGCCACAAGACGGTGACATTTTTGGGATGTGAATGTGTTGTTTAGCCATGTGGAAAGCCATCAGGGCCTATTGGACAAGCCGATAGATTCACTTGCCTGTTGTCCACTAGCCGTGCCTGCATACCTGGGGAAGGCTGGTGCACAGTGAGGAAGAGCACTAGGTCCCATCTCCTTGTGCTGTTGTTCACTGGGATGCTGTTTCTTACTCAGGGTTATAAAACTGTCTTCTGCTTCAGGCCTTGGCAGGGCGGGCTGGTGGGTTGTACAGAAATTGCTTCTTGGAACGCATAGGTCCTTTCCAAAAGGCTCTGCAGAGCTCTGCAGGACCTCCTGAACTTGGTTATTGAATGCGCTTGGCTGCCAGGAGGGCTCCTAGCTGGGACAGGTGGGACGTTTCAGCCCTCRATGGGAAGAACAGCCCCACAGCAGCTTCATGTGACTGACTTTCATCGTTTTAGCTTTAATGGGGCATTGGTGCGATGTGGGCTCCACTCTGAGGGCCTCTGGGCATCGCTGCTTTGCCAGGGCCATGCAGCTCTTAGGGCAACGCTCATCATCTCTCCTTAAATCTCCTGTTGCAGACAGCAGAGGAAATAGCCAGGGATCTCTGCTCTCGCAAATACCAACTCCCTCTGACTTACCAATCTTTCAGTGGGAATAATTCCGGTTCTGTCGYGCTCTGAATTAGTTTCCATTTAAATTTCTCATGATGGCTCTGTGAAAAGACCTTTTATGGAAGACATGCTGCATGGCTGCTGGCAGCAATCTGCTTTTGAAAGGTGACTAGGACTCCTATATTGTATTTATCTGAGTATAACGTTAGTTCCCAGCTACAACCTGCTTGAATAGGTGTCTGAGTGTGTCTACGCTTACCCTGCCTGTTTATCATTTGAAAGATTTTTAAGTGAAGATAGGAACATATGTTTTTAACATTAGACACCTCACACTGGGCAGATGATTGCACTTGTAGGCATCGATGCATGGGCCCTGCGGGAGCAGTTGCTGCTTAGGCACCTAACAGGGAATATCTGGATCTAACTCAGAGAGCCGTGTTTTATAATGGCAGCCCTAAGAAGGTTTCCAGATTTTTCTTGGACTGTGGGAAAATATCTCCCCATGCCAACAGTCCCTTAGCACAAGGTCTCGAGCTTTGGAAGAAGCTTTCTCTGTTTTTCTAGCTGGTCCAAGGTTGAAGCACAGAGCAACATAACTGAGCTACCTCAGTGATAAGAAGACTGGGAGATATTTATCACCATCCTCTGCCTCGGTGGGGTGTATCTTGACCCTTACCACTTCTACACACTGTCAGGACCAAAAGGAAAAAATTGAGAGCTTGAAGTTTCCTCATTTCATTTCTGCAAAACTATATAATTTTATATAAATGCATCCATATATTTTCAGAAGTTTCTCTTTCTTAGTTAATAGCACACATTAGGATATTTTGATCAAATAATTTAAAAACATAATAAAACAACTTTTAAATAAAGTAGCAAAAAAATTGCTGCCAGACTTTATCAAAGGTGGAGTGCTTCTTTGCACCTTAGTAGGAATGCAAAGACACCTTTGAGTTCACCTGGCTAAAAATCTAAGGTAGTTGTTCCTGTTATCAACTCATTGACGCTCTATAATTTCTTTGATTAAATTTTCTCCATTGCAAAGAAAAAAAAAACTGTGGGCACATAYCCTTTGGACAGAGCTAATGGATCTAATACGAGTGCTGTTGTACTCAAGGCATTGAGCGGGTCAGAAAAACTTCTACTTCTGTAGTAATACTTATCATTACGTCTACACAATTAGTATATCGCATATGCATTCCAGGTATACCTTTCACCAGTGTATAATAGTGACCTACTTCTTGTATGAGTTTTACCTTATAATTTGTTTATTGATAATGAAATAAAAAGAAGAAATTAAGTGTGAGTGTTAAACATATGATACATGCCTACAGGTATTGCAAATGTGACCTGTTTGTATAAATGTATTAACATAAGGGTAATAACAGTCTATCATGTTTATACTAATAAGGAGAGAATATCTTTTAATAGTTTTTGATCCACTAAGCAGTATATCAGACTGTTTGGCCACTTTCTGAATACAAAGTACAGAAAATGTGTGTTTGATCATTGCTCTCTCTTCCTTTCCCACCAAGACAGAGCACTTGCATGATAGTTGTGAACATATCAGGTAAATGAAGAGCCAGAATGAGCTTGAAGCAAACTAGAGATTTTCAGGACATGAATTTGGTGTTTGAATTTCAAAAGAAGTAACTAAAGAATCCTAAAATGTGCCATTCCTAAACTGGAGGTATGGATTTTGATTCTGAGCAGTGGCTCTGGTTAATACCAACCCATTTCAAAGCTTTCTGAATTTGCAGYTTTATCAGGCTCCTTAATGAACAAAGCAAACCAAAACTCTCATTTTCACTAACTATTGTTCAGTTTCAATTAACAAATATACCATTTTTTTAACAGAATGAAAACAAGGTTTCTAAATTTAACATGAAATGAACTTTTTATTTAAAAAAAATAGAAATAATAATTTTATCCATGTGATAGTAACATTTAAAAATATCTATAGAATGTTTCTTGCAAAAAATGGTAGCTTTTTTATCTCAAATTGGAAGAGCATGACATTTCATCTGAAAACCCTGTCACAGCCCCTTGTCCTTGAGGCAACTGCATCCAGATGAGAACCTGAAACACAGTATGAGCTAATTGTATGGACTGGGGCAGGCCAAAGACATCTGTGCAGTGGATGCTCCTGTCCTGCTAGCAGTGATGCGGGAATTGTAAATTGTGCATGAGAGGATGAGAGGTGCTGCCCAATTCCCTGCTAGCCTGATTACTAGGAAAATCAGTAGGTAAGGTGGCAGACGTGCAGGGAATTGAAATTCAGTTCAAATGAGGCTCAGTAGGTGTTTGTTCAGCAGATTGTTTAGTCTTTAATCACGGTTAAATCTTTTAGTTAGATAATTGTTCTACCAGCTGATAATTTRAATTGTATTGAAGAACAATATGCTAAAACGTCTTCAGCAAGAAGCAGTGAAGGAGATGAGTTTGGGATTCCTTTGGTTCATTTCTTGTGCATCAGTATGTCAGTTTTTATGTTCTCTAATTAATACGGTTGCACGGCATGCTTTTTTCCTTAGAAACACTGACTCCGAATACAGATGTCATACTGCTGCCTGTGACAGCACACCTGGAAAGCCAGGGCTCCTTACCAAAGGTCTAAACCTCTGTGCAGGTTGCCCTTGGTTCAGAAATGTGGTTGCATTTCCAGCTGGGCAGTAGGATTTGGGGCAAATTACCTAGCAAGGACATGCCTGAGTTTTGCATTTGTAAACTTTTAAGGTCTGGGGTCCATATTTCTCTAACAGTGAAGGTCCTTAGTGGTTTTGAAGTCTTTTAAGTAAAATTGCATGTGATTTTTTTCAATGAAGCTGAATTTAAGCTGTGCTTTGCTGCTGTAGTTTCTTCATTTTATGGCATTGCTGTATGTTTTGGTTAAGAGCATTACAAGTACACTGGTCATCGCATTGTCCCTTCCTTTGGACATGGGCTGTTGCATGGGGCTGCATGTCCCTCTAAATGTTATTCAGTGTATGGCAGTGAACCTCATCCCATGCTGTGCTGGAAACGGCAGTTCGCAGGCAGCTGGAGGAATTAATGTTCATAGTCGTTTCCCTGCAGCTCCTCCTGCACGAGGAAATCTGTGCACACCACTAGTGATGAGATTTACTCAGTAAAAGATCTAAAGCGTTTGCTTAGTCCCTTGTTCCTTGTGGGCTGCAAGTCTGGCTGCCGTTGGAGGGAGACAGGATTGTAGCAAAATCTGAGAGGGAAAACTGACTTTTGGAGACGTGGACAAAGAAATACACAAAGAAATGGGCAGTCTCTTTAGGCCTGCTTTCCAAAGACTCTGCGGCAAGACATGTTTCAGAGAGTTATCTCATTCGAAAATTAAGACTTTTTTTTCCTCACCTCTGCAAAAAGTGTCTCAGTCAGTGACTGTCATGTATTTCTTCCTGCTTTATTATTCAACCTGTAAGAAAGCTTGCTAAGAACATAGTAATGAAGTGGAAAATCTCCTTGGACTTGGTAGCACATTTGTCAGATCCGAAACTTGTAAATGGTTGTCTGAATACCATCCAAGACCAGGTTTGCAATGGAAATATTCTGAGTGCGCAACCCTGAGCAAAATGACCCAGCACCAAATTTGACCCTGCTTTTAGTGGGCGTTGGACTAGAGAACTCCAGAAGCACTTTTCAATCTAAATTATTATTATAATTTAATTATAATATTGTAAATCTAAAATAATAATGATAAGACATACATGAGTGCTAGGTGAACACAATCGTAATATATCCCATGACATCCTCACTCTCCCTCTTCTCAGCTAAGGAAGATCATAAAAGTTTGTGCACATTTTGTGTAGATAAATGTCTGTGCGCAATGCTCATCTAAATGGAGGTCTAAAATCCAGTTTCTGCTCATTCTAAGTGCAGACAAATTTTCTTCCCTGAAATAGTGTTTTACTTTTCATTGCATTTTTGATCTGCACTCAAATCAACTAATAAAGAGAGAGTTTTAAGAAAAAAGAGCATGTGACAGATCATGAACCTGGTAATGAATGTAAGATTACTCATTGCCTATGGCTGTGTAAGCTCGTTTCCAGCTGTCAGCAGCTGTGATTCTGCAATGGAATTTTTTTACCACCCTGGCAAATAAGACAAAGTCTGATGTATGTTTTTGAGATGAAAAGGAAGCACTCTCCTTAGATAAGCAGCTCACTTTCCATGTTGGCCTTTCCAGCAGGGAACACTCAATTAAATGTGCAAGTCACTGACTTGCACAGGGGAAAAGGGACACCAGCTCTTTCTGCACCATTGCATGGCTGATACAGGGTCTCAGCAGAGCTAGGGAGGGAATCAGGCCAAGAGGGCTTCATTTTACACAGCAGCTCTGAAATCAGCCCAGATTTAGTGGATATTTTATGCCCTTTTGTATCCCATCTAAAACTACATTCTTCCTCTTATCTCCGCTTTCCATGTYTCATCTATTGCTTAACTATGGGTTTAATAGTTAATGTTTACCATTAAGAATGGAACATTGTTTGCCTGAAAGTTGATGGGAAAAAATGAAGTCTCCTGTAGTCTGCACTTGGACGGATGGTCTATTTTCAGGCCCTTTCCCTTCCCAGCAAGATTGCTTAATGGGCGATGGGTTCTTGCTCTSTCTCTCTCTTTCGTTTGGCAAGGGAAGGGGAGTAGGAAGGCAGATGAGAACAAAAAATCAAGTTAGATTAACTGAAAGATTAAAGCTCTTAAAGAACTGCTGATACYGTTTGTTCTTGTGCACATGGTAAATATTCGAAAATACACACGCAGATTAAAAGAAACCAGATGAGAGTAGCAAAAAAGCTAAGGAAGCAGCTCCACTATCCTTATTGCAGAAAATATCCCGGGTGGTACAGAACGGCGTTTGTGGAGCACCTTCTCTCCGTGCAGACGGCCAGTGCTGCCTTTCCCGGCTCGTCTCGCTCACRAGGGAGTGCTGGAGAAACAAAGAGGTCATGGGGTGAAAAACATGTATCAAAAATTCAGGAGGAAATGGAAAAAAAAAAGACTGGATTAAATATCTGGTTTTGTTCATGGCAAAGGTTGGCAGCCAGGACCTTGAGGCTCTGCCCTAGCTACCATGCTATTCAACACCACTTTCAATGATCTGGATAGGGAGTAGTGTAGCTGCCATGTAGACAACACAAAGATTTAGGAAAGGCCTTCGGGACCTTCAGAGAGATTTTAAATGAGCCAAAGAAAAGGGCAACATGTGGTGAAATAAGTGTCTATAGGTATAAAGTAGCACGGATTGAATAGCAAATGCAAGCCATTATCTGTGTCATGATGGTCCAAACTGCCAGCATCTTCTCCTTCTGCTCTGCAGCTCAAGGGAGATCCCCGCTCACTGTAAGAGAAAGAAGAGGTGACTTTCCCCCAAACCAGGGTAGGGTATCAGGAGCCATGGAGGCTGAGGAAAGAGCAAGGATAATGGAAAACTCCCTTAAACTTACTCTGGATTCCCCTGGRCTGTGTTTTGCACTTAATGCTCTGCTCCTTTTTTCCTGCTTTGTGAATATTGCCAGCTTCTTTCAATTTCAAGGTTTAAAAAATGCATATCAATTCCTTCTCTAAACACAGGAAGTTGCAGAGCTGAATTTCAGCTATTAAGCAAAAGCAGCCTAAGTAGATGATCACTGCTACATCAAGCAGCAAGTGTGCACCCATCCATGTGGCCCTGAAAGGGGAAAATTACTTCTATTTCATAGAGTGACTGAATTGATTGAAATATTTAGTGGGTTTTTCATTCATGCTTTATCATGAATACTCACAAGCTCCTCTAGGTAAGAAGACAGCAAAAATATCATCTTGATGCAAAGTTTAAAAATGGCCCCATCAAGTGCTTATTTGTGTGGGTGTGTGTGCGTGCGTGTGTGTGTGTGTGTTTGATGTGCAGCATGTGCCATGCTCATGGGCCGGAGGTCCATGCAGATGCTGGAAGGCAAAGCCCTGTGAGCAGCTGCAGCTGGCCATCACGGCAGCTCTGAGTATTTTCTTGTTTTACCAGGAATATGTTGGATTAGTGTAACCTGAAGGAGAGCTCCACATGTGAAAGAAAATGAATAGCTTGCTGTAGTCCGGGTTTATGCTAGGCTGCCCGGTCCACGTCCTCAGTCCCAGTACACTGAGCATGAAATTGTCCCCATGGCCTGGGAAACAGCAACAGACCTAGCCACTGGTTAGGTCTAACTCAATCCTGGAATATGTCTCTCTCTCCTAATTGTCAAAATACAGCTCTTTTGGTTTTTGGGATGTGTGGACCTGGAGCACTGCATGTTACTGCTGTTCTGGGGCCAGGGGAGTGGGAACTGCACGGCCAACAGACTGGAGGGGAGGTTGCCAGGAGCTCTCCTGCTTGGGGCTGGGGTGTCTCCTGGCTTTCCTGCCCAGCTTCTCCAGGCTGCACATMTCCAAAACCCAAAGTCAGAAATAGTTTGCGGAAGTCAAAGCCATTAGGTCTCACCAACCAAAACTTCGCTTGGTGCCAGACCTGCCTGGTGTAATTACAGACCTGGAAGAGCATCTGGAGGCTCTGTGCTGAAAATGCGGAGGTGTTGGGAGACAACTGGCCACATTTAATGAGGTTGCAGTCGGCAGGGTCAGAGGAGGCTGGTGCATGTCCCTGGGCAAGCAGGAGGGCTACCCAGCACTGTTGCCAGGACRGGGGCTTCTTCTGCAGCAACTGAAGGGCACCATGCAGAGGAGAGACCTTTCCTTCAACGATGGGCTGCTTTGAGCAACTTGCCCCGTGTGCTTCACCTGTGCCGGTCAGGAAAGTCCTCTAGCAAGGGTCTCATCGCTCCCTCTTCCAGGCATACTGCAGGGATCCAGGCTGCAACTGCACTGCAGAAATCTTGCATTCGTTTTGCTAGGTAGGACGTTCTGGCTGGGTGGTCCAAGCCAAATGCCTGGCCGTGCCCACGAGCCAGGGAAAGTGGGATTTYGGGCTGAAGAGTGGAACAGGGGTAAGCACTCGAGGCTGCTTCAAGCCTGAAGGRTGGAAGAAGCCAGGAGGCAGCGGCAGGAGACACAGCTGCTGGGGAAAGACGGGGACATGGCTGGAAAGTCACAGCTGAAAGCCTTCTGCGTTCAGAAGGGATGTCAGCCCTTTTGCCCTCACCGGCCCCAGAGAGGAAGAGTGAGACACTGCAAATTGTTTGCAGCAGTGGGTACTTCTACCTGCCAGGCACTGAGCTGCTGCCATTTGTGTCTCCTYCACAGACACAAGGGCTGGACACTTGGGAAAGGAAAGGGAAATCAGGGTATTCATGGCACCTTGTGACTTTGGGAGGTCGTGGCTTGGGAAAACTAGTAGGTGTTGTGAGCTGGCCGATGTGGGCTAGAGGAAGGCCTGTCCAGGGCAGGTTTAGTAAGGATTCATCCTACTGCTTCAGCAAGCCGTTGGAACCAAAATTTGTCAACAAAGTGCCCTAGCTGCTCTCTGAGAACATGGCATTGCTAGACCTGAGTGCTGCTGGTTGTCTCCCACATGCTCGTCTTGCTCTCACTGAGAGCCGAGATGACCAACCGGAGAATTTTTAGCAAGTCTCTGCGAAGACACCCTCCTGATCGCTTGCAGCAGGGGTGCCACCCAGGGCCAAGGAGAGCCATTTGTGGCTTTAACTGTGATTAAACTTATCCAGGCACAAATTTCGTGGAAGTGCTATTGCCTTTTAATCTGGGCAGATATATAGCTTAACTGCCTTAACGTTCCTCCAGCTTCATAACACCTGAATGATCACGATATTAAAACAGTATAAAGAGTTCTATAATTCAGTGCCACCTCATTATGGTTAAGAGAAATGTCATGCTCCTAGTCACAACCGCAGAATCACTCTAGTTGCTGACGGTACGAATTGCATTCAATTGAAGTTTCACGTGCCCTCAGAAAGCTGGAGGGAATCAAAAGGCTGTTTAACATATTTAGGTGTTTGGCTGTAGTTAGAAGGTAAATGGTGTTTCAGGCTCATTAATCAAGGGTTCAGGAGAGAAACAGAACTGTTCAGCATTGATTAAAACTCTCCTTGCTGGTATAACTTAAATACGTCTTCACTTTGAAGCCTGCCTTAAAAAGACAAAGCATTTTAGATTATATTAACACAGAGTCATGTTTGTTTTTGCTGGGTAACACTTCTGTTCTCAAAACTGCAGGAAGGAAAGGGCAGCTTTTAGCTGATGAAAACTGCAAGATGAAATACGCAGTGTGAAATATCATCTCTCAAATTGCCCCGTTTGGGGCGAGTTTCCCCTCCTCGCCGCATGCAGGGAAGGCTGGGGGCAGCGGTGGAGGCAGGCCCCAATGCAGGACCCTTGGGCTGCCCTGGAGGCCAATCGCCCTTCCGCACCGGTGCAGAGCTGGCACCTGGGAGTCCAGGGAAATTTGTCCAGTGTAGCAAAACACAAACGCAGCTTCAAAGCTGGTTTAGTGAGCAAAATAAGCTTAACTGGCAAATGCAATTTATGCTGGCACTCCTCATCTCTACTATGTATTTTGCCAGCAGAGAAATGTGGCAGATATAAGTAAACATAATTTTAAAAAATTCTGCCACCAGTATAGCTTGGCAGAGCCTAGTGCAAACYTGGCGTAAGAAGCCAATTCCCTTGCCCCTGGAGCGGTAAGGAAAGGATTGAAGTAAGAAACAGACTGTTYCTGGATTTGGCATTGGGAGTGTTTCTGGTAAGCACAGCGTCTGGGAGCTCAGATCTCCATGGCTGGCCTGGGGCAGGAGCTGGGACCAGTATGCCCAAGCCTGGTCCAGAGCCAGTTGCCCTCAGGTCCCTAGAGCCACGGTCCGTCATGCATCTCTGACATCGTGTCCTACCAAGGGGKGTTGTGCCAGGCAAGGGTGGGAGCAGAGGAAATGCAGGGATAAGGAATCCATGCATTTCAAGGGGAAGGACAGCGCCTCAGAATTAGTTATTTCTGGCTTTTCTGCTGGATGTGATCTCCAGATCCCCTTTGGAAAGGGAAATTCCAGACTGGTTTTCATTGTTGGGGCTTYGTGAACCCGACATTTTTGTGTGGTGCAGTGTGCTCCGTTTCTCAGAGCCTTGAAAATGCAGATATTTGAGGACCCAGTGATTTAAGCAATTTCAGTGCTTTTCTGTGGCTTGATAAATTTTTGTTGCAAATGCATCATTCCAAAACTTTATTAGGAGAAACACTGTTATCGGCAGAGCTCTCTTCCAGCCTAGTGCAGATTGCAGTTATACCTGAAGCGCTAGGGTTTATTATCTCAGCTCTTCACGCAGATTTTTACAAGTCACTATTTTGGGGCGAGGAGAGGACCTGTCCTTTTTTACCTTTTGAGATTAAGAATAGCCAGAAGCTGTCAAATCATAAAGCAAGACTTGCAAAAGGAACAGGACTGGGCTATTGCACCTCAGCCTTCCTCCAAGGCCAAATTCCCCTCTGTTCTCCCCTTGCTTTTTGTCCTTCTCTCGCGAAGCCAGCAAATTAGAAATGCAAAGAAAAATGGCACTAAGTTATGGACTCTGTGAGTCACTGGCGAGCGCAAGAAGGGTCCGGCCGGCACCCAACACCCCGGCAGAGCGGCTGGATGTGGGCAAGCAGGACTAGCGCCCCCGAGGCTGCGCTAAGCCTCGTTTCGGGGTGGGCGAACGCCGACCAGGACGGCTCAGCAGCCCGATGGCTCCGCCAGGGTTCAGCTCAGGTTTTGCATTAACATCTCTTCTGCGAGGGCACTTTTTCTATCCTGTCCTGTTCCTTCCCTGGCAGACGCGTTGATTAAAACTCTCCTTGCCTTGCTGTTACAAGGGAATAACGGCAGCGGCTTGATTAAAGTCTTTCAGAAAGCCGCAGTGCTGTCTCCAGCTCCGCAGGTGACAGCTGCTCATGAAGGGTCGGGGGACACCGGTGGAGTTGCTGGCTGGGCTTCGCACCGGTCTTCTTATTGCTTCTCCCTTCTGCGCTGCGTGGCATGGCCCCTTCTTGCTCTGGGCCTCTCACACCCAACTCTTCCTGCAGTTTTTGTTTTTTTCTCTACTTTTCCGTGCCTCTCAAYGTGTGTAGAGACATATTAAAGACAACATGAGAGAATGAGAAAGCTAGATAACTCTCTCTCTCTCTCTCTATATATAAATATACATATATTCCCCCCCCAAGCATTTGATCATCTAAAATCCTGTTTATTTGCAGCATCCAGGACCTTTCCACGAGGAAGCCGCTCTGCAGGACCCTCAGCTGACAGCATGCTGCAAACCAGTGAGAGGGGTGTGAAGTAGTGAGCAGCGCTTTGGTCTCGAAGCATGAAAGAAAGTGTCACTAGAGAGCAGAAATGGGCCCACGTTACCCTGTGCAATTCTCGTTTCCGAGAGGAGCTCTTTGGGAGGGAGCCCAATGTGCTCTGCAGCCCAGCCATTACCCAGGATATTTCTGCAATCAACACGGCTGAAAATGGTCCATCATGCAAGAGGTAAAGTGCTCTGACCCACTCTGCCCCTGGCACGCTGATGCGACGGTTTCGCTTCCTTGCTGGGGAAAGAAAAGCAGGAAAGAAACGGCAGTGAAAGAAAGGCATGAAAGAAAGGCAAATAGCATGCTTTCTTCTTGAGAGGGAAAGGACACGTGGAGCATTTGGGGTGTCTGGCGAATGAGACACATCTCGCATGTCTCGGGGTCGCTACCTCATCCCGTGCACACGGCTCCCATCCCGGAGCGGTCACGAGCCGCAGGGTGCAGCGCGCTGGTGCGGCGTTTCATGCTCTCGCCCCTCCTGGGAGGTGGAAGATGCTTTTCCTGGTTTTCGTTCTGCCACTCCTTGCAGTAGCATTTGCCCAAGCAAAAATTGCTCTTATGAGAATTATGCTCCTTTTTCTCTAAAATCACCTCAACCACTGATTGCGTAAAAAGAAAAAAGCGAATGGCTGCTGTGGCCGGCTCTTAAATGAGTGCTGCTCGGAGAGCAGCTCGAGGGCTCTCGAGAGAAGTAGCAAATGAAAAGTCTCTTCTGTTTCTGGCTCCCTAATCAGCTCGGGAGGGCGGGCGGCGTGCCAGCTGGGCACGGCGGGGACGCCTCGTCCCCTGGCCGGGTCCCGTGCCGCTCCGATGCAGAACAGCCCGGTATTTACCAGGCGGCTCGTTCTCCCTCTGGACACCGCCTTTCTTATTGCTTTCAAATGCTCTGCTTGCAGCCAGGGTGGCGAACGGGAGGCCACTTTGTGCAGACTGGGGGGAGAGACCTGGGCTGCAATCGTGCTTCCTCGTGTCCGTGAGCTGGGAAGCATCCTGCGGAGGCAAAGCCTGCGGAGGCGGGGGGGGGAATAAGTGCTCTGGAGTGGGAATAAGGTCGTTCTTCCCTGCCTTTGGCTGGCAGAGGGAGGTGAAGTAGCTGGGAGCTGAGAGCTACTGAAAAGCGAAGAGCTTTTCTGGCAGAGGGATGCAAGCCTCCTGGCTGCACCCCGCTGCGATGAGGATTTGGCACCCAAACAAAGCGTTTCTGTGCTGAGGCGCTCTCTCCCGCTGGTCTGTTCAAGGGGAGAAAAATAAAGAGAAGGAGAAGAAAAACAGCCAGCAGCCAACAGCCCTTAGAAAGAGCAGCTCCTGTTGAACGCTGCAGTGCAAGCTCTGAAAATCAATCGCAAGGCGCCGCGCCGGCAGAGGAGCCGTTTGAACTGCAGACGCAGCGCTCCAAATTTCCTGCAGACGCCGGGGCCACGCTGCCGGCAGCTGGGCGAGAGCCGCGGCCAACGGGTGGAAGCAGAAATGTCAGGATGTGAGTTGTGGGATAGGTGACAGCCCTGAAAGTGTTCCCATGACACCGTTAAATAGCCGTTCCCAAAGCGCCAGGGTAGCAGAGGTTCCTCTGCTCCCATCTTTTGGTGACCATCCATGGGGCAAAAGATCCGTGCAATCTGCTGGTTTCAGAGCCCAGAGTGGAACAAACCTGTGCTCCCCTCCATGCTCCTTGAAGGACACAAGCAAAGTGCCTTGGTGGAGACCCCTTCCCCTTCCCACGAGCTGGCGGTGGCGCTCCAGGTCCCCGTAAGGGACACAAACGCAGAAGTCCTCTAGGAAAACCCACTCCCAAGTGAGGGGCAAGTGCTTATTTGTCGTTGGAGCATGACAACAGGTTGGGCAGTGCAGGGGGCATCTACTTCCAGATGCACACTCAAGAGGCCCAATAACCCTTAGGAAAATCTGTGCCAGTGTCTGCCGTAGTTTTGCACCCCCACCAACTATAAATTCCAGGTGCGGATTTCTGCTCTGACCCTTGTCCAGCTCTCTCCTCCCAGTGTTGCTTCCTTCCTAGGGTCCACGCAGGGATATTTGAACCGTCTTGGACCACGAAATTCCCTTCCCGGTGTCGGCCTTGTCATACTAGCTGTAAGTACAGTTTTACTGCCAAACTCCGGGTTTGGTGAGGTCTGAAGATATTTTCTGGCTGCAGAAAGGTTTGATTGCACCCTATTAATTGGGTTTCAGCGGGGGTGTTGAGACCATGAGCTCCAGACAGCCCATTTGGCGAGCGTGTCTATAGGAATGCATTTGACTGTGTTCCTTTTTCATCCCCATGCAGACTGGAACATCAGTTTTCTGTGAGGCAGCTGGAATCTGCGAATTGAATTTGTCAGTCTGGATCACATCAGGCTGCAGGAATGGAAGCAAAAAATGAATTTAAAAAAAATCAGGATTAAAATGGAGGTTTGCAAACCTGATGTTTATTAAACATTATTTTCTTTTATCAGGAAACAGCATGCTGGTTTTTAGTACCGTCCACGCAGTCTGTGTGACCTGATGGCTAAAAAAAAGGAGGAAAAAATATTGACGACTGTACCCAGGTTGCTCGTCTCCCAGGGACTTTTAATTTCTGTTGAGAAAAGTTGCCTGGTATTCAGGACTAGGTTTTGGAGAACACTGATTTTTCAGCAGAATATTATGTAGTGCTGAAGACAGTGAGTGGGTGCCACCAGTCTAAAGCTAATGTTATTTATATCCTTCATGTCTGGTACAAGCAATAAATCTGCAAAGACAGTGAGGATCTTATCCAGCCACCCATACTGGTAAGGGCATTCCTTACCCATAAATTGAAAACTAATGTTTATTTCTCTTTAATTAAATACTCCATTAGCCAAGGACTGTGTTAAAATATTTAAAAAGAAGTAGTGTAATCAATACACCAACTGTGCCATTACAAAAATAATTCATATTCAATAAGTGCCAAGTTTCCTCTCTTTGCTGAATTATGAGTACTTCAAAGTGGAGAGGGGGAACACTGTGGGCTGAGATTACCCGTAAATGCAAAAGAGCTGTCTTTTTTTTTTTTTTTTTTTGACTCTCATGAGGGCATTTAATCAAGCTGGTGTTTTAATAATGCCCGGTGTATTAATTGATTCAATTTTATTTTATGATACGCAACGTTTCTCCTAAAGTCTTCCTCTGCTTCCCAGATATGTTAAGTATATATATATATATATAAAATATTATTAAAAGAGGACTAGATGATCTCCAGAGGTCCCTTCCAACCTCAGCGATTCTGTGAGGTTTACTGTTGAAGCACTGTATTTTGTGCTCCTCTCAGGGCTTACTTTTCATGTCGATTGATTATTTTTTGCCTTTTTTCCATCGGATTACTCATGTTTGACGGGTGTGTGGGCTGGGGGTCCCCCTCTCCAGGTGAGATGCCTCCTACCCGGAGAGCTTGGCCGTGCACCCAGCCGCTCTCGCTCCCGGCCTGCGGTGCTCGGCGAGGACCTGGCCGCTGATTTCCCCCAGGGAGAAGAGCCTTCGCCCCTCTGGGATACCAGGTCCTCCGCCAAGTGTGCCTGAAACTGGGAAGGGCGGGCTGGGAGGAGAAGCATGGAAATAACCAGGCAGAGGTGTTCAGATGTTGCTTCCTCTTTGATCCCTTTGGGAACCAGGCTAAAATCTGGTTTTAAAACACTCAGGAAATAAGTGTTTTATTTCCACTAAAATAAATATTCTGCAGTCACTCCACTCCTTACTAGTACCTGGAGGAGCTAAAACAGAAGCATAATGTGTCTGATTTATCATCCGGCATGTTCTCGGCGGGTATTTTTTTCCCCTTCTCGTTATTGCCTTGCACGTTGTAGCTTTTACTGAAGTAATCAAGGTGAATTTTTGCAGGCACTTTCTTTTGCCAGAGAAATATTCCTAGTAGTGTGATTTAAAAAAAAATCCTTTCTGAAGATAGTCTATCAGTTGGATTAGTTTACATGTGCTTTTAATGCCAGGAACCTCAGACTGCTTAAAAATAATAAAAATGAAATGTCAAGCAAATAAAAGTTAATTAAACGCACAATGAAGGAGGCTTAGCTTTACACCTAAAAGGAGTCAAGGATTCTGCAGAACGTATCTGCAAAGAGAGTGAAATCCCTGAATGCAAGGTGTAAAACAGCTGCTACCCCCTGGCAGAAGATGGGGACGGCACCTGAAATGCATCCGGACTCCAGGCACTGCCGGATGTGGAGGTTATTTGCCAGAGGTTTGGGGAAATAAGAAGGCAGTGAACTAACACAAAGGCCCTGTAAATTGTTGTATATGATTAATACACTTGAAAATCATTGTACGGAGAGAAATCAGTGTTATTCCAAGCCTGATGCAACATGAGATTTAAAGGTCAGCTCTGTCTCTTGCTCAAGTCACGCGTTTCGCAGGAGGCTGGACCGAGCTCCCGGCTGCTCTCAGCACACTTATTCCAGCATTTTGGAAAAGCCGAGGCAATGTGGAGGGCCAGCAGATCAAGCACGACACAGCAGCGAATAACCCACCTCAGCAGAGGCTGCGGCACGGACGCACACCTATGGGAGCCTACTGCAATGAGCATTTTTCTGACTTTGGCGCAACAGTGAAGTTTTTCATAGAAATGCTCGCTTCCCCTATTGAGACTCTTAACGAGGATAATAAAAGGGTAATAAAATGCTTCTCCGTCATCATAACTCAATCCAGGAGGTGCACAATAGTTGCGTGCACTGGGAATGTGTACTTTCACTACCGCAAGCGTATTTATAGGCTTTTGAAAGAGACAATAAAAAAATTGCTGAAAGGATGCTTCAGGCCAACCGCAGGTGTCCCTGGAGCTAATGCAATTTGGGAAGTCAGAGGTCCAGGCTTGGCGCTCGGAGAGAGCACAGCGACCATGAAATAACTTAGGTTTAGGCAGTGCTACCGCGGGCAAAGCTAAGGGCGCAGGACCAGCACCGCCCTTCGCGGAGCGGCAGGGAGTTTGCAGCACGATGGGACAGGAGTCTCCTTCTGCTTTCTTCTGCTGAGTTGTTCAGCAGTGTGGGAAATGTGGCAAATCATTGCAACACAGCTCATGCAGATCCTCTTCTCTCCTGGCTTGCAGGTTTGCAGCACCCGGGCCTGCTGCAAAGTTCACGCAACCTTGTTGGGACCTGCTACAGCGTCTGGTGCTGTTCCCCTGAGTTCCGGCTGACACAAGTAGGACAAAAAAGGGTTCTGTTTAAGCAGGAGAAAAGGAAAAACGACCAAAGAGCAAGGACTGCCCAACCAAAAAGAAGTGATGCTGAAGCAAAATTACAGGAGGCTTTAGTGCTGAGCAGGGCTCTTCCGGTGGCAGCCTCCCTGCATGGCCTGTGTTGTGGCACTGGTGAGCCAGCCCCACTTTCCTTCTCTGTACGGCCCCACATCCCAGCTGAGGTTTTGGTGGCACATCCTAGGCGGTATCACATGAGCCTGCTTAAACATCTCCAGCCTGTGCTCTCAAATTTGAGTCTTATTCCTCCATAACCAAAAGAAAGGTGCAGTGATTTGTTTGCAAACACCCCCAAACCATTTACTATCATCTGGGCCATATCTGCAGGTGTGACTGTAGCACAAAATGCGTGGAGAAGGGGGCAGAAGAGGGTTTTGGTCTCACCTTTATTCATCTTAAAGGGATGGAGGCTATGTTTTCTGATTAATTAAAAAGATGCAAGTTAACAAGGGAAGGTATGCAACCTGCTGTATTTAACCTCATAGTCTACAAGGCTTTCCTCACCCTTGACCTATCACCGTTGTTGTGCATTAGGATTATGAGTGCTGAATTTTTTAATGAATGGGATAACATTATTTCAGATCCCAAGGAGACAGAAAATGCCTGAAATGTTGGAGCTTCCTCATTGACAGGCATCTGTCAGGCTCTTTTTTTTTAAGTCTTCTGCATCCTGGTGGTTTTTGGTTAGCACCATCTAGGAATCATTTGCACCAAGAAGCTGATATTTCTGTAAACCCTCAGCATTTAATCTTTAACAATATAACAGCTTTGTTAATCACTGTAACAGATTAAATTAAATGTTCCCTCTCTGAGCTGACCTAGTTTGGAGGTTAAAATTATCCAGCCTAGATGGAAAAAAAAAGACTGAGTGTCTCTCATCCTATTTGTATGATTTTTGCAATATGAAAAGAAGACAAAATCAGCATCATCGGAAAAGTAGACTTCATCTTGACAGGCAACTTTGTTTTGAGATGTAATTATAGGACCAGAATAGCACAGAAGACCCCCAAGGAAAATCRGAGTTATGCTGAGATCACAGGCTGGGTGGCCCCAGGAAGCACTGCTCTTTGGTCTGAGGCTGAAGTGTCACCTCTCGCTCAGCTTTAAGTGGAACAAGGGCTGGAATTAGAGGCAGGCTGGGAAATGTGTTGTCTAAAACCCAGGCTTGACTGGCTGCTGGTTTGCCACTGCATCCCCTGAGATGAGCGCAAGCTGTCAGCATTGAACTGCAGTGCTGCAATCAAGGGCATGGAGATGAAAACTGCTTTAGGCATCTGCACTACGGGATGGAATGAGACGGGATGGGATGGGGTAGGAGCCTTTTCTCTGCAGAGAAAGGAAAAGCATGCAAGGATTTCTGGAGGGAGGGCTGGAGAAAAGGGCAGGGATGGCCATCTCCCCATCTTGCAGCCCATGCAAGGWTGCTCCTCCGTAGCTGCAGCCCAGAGAGAAGTGCATCCCCTTTACATTAGCAAACACCAGCAGGGGCTCTGGCCCACAGGCCCCTCTGTAGCAGTGGTCCAATTCCTGCCCTGATCTGCACAGGTGCTCGGGAGAGGGGTTGGGGTCCCTCCAGGGTCCATGTTGGTCTGGCATGAGGAAAGACAACCAGCAATGCCTTGCTTGCCTTGCTTGCCTTGCCCCAACATTTTAGGCTGCTGCCTGGGAATACCTGGTCTACCAGGYTGTGCCAGACTGCAGGCGACGGCACACAGGAGGGACAGAAATGCACATGAAATGTCCTCTTCTGATGCGGACGGAGCAGCTTGGCATTGACGTGATTCTTGGTGGGTCTGTGAGTTTGGTTGAGTTCTTCCCACGTGGCATAACTGGGAATATACAGGTATAAAGCAGGTTAAATGTGATCCATGGTCTCTGGAGATGTTCAAGGGACAATTGTGATAATGCTTCTGCTGTTGAAATGTATCCCTCCTGTGGTCTGGTCTGAGAGCCGGGGGCTTCGTAGCCCTGGTCATGGCAGTTTGCTGTCTCTGTCACCTCTGGCCAGTGTCTGCATCCTTGGAGCATGGGGGAAGGAGGGGAGGAAGAAGGAAATAATTATATAATCACAGTATTTTTTTTTCATTCTTTTTCATTAATACTTACAGAAGAGGTAGATCTTGTTGTTCCGTTGCTGAACTTAGTGTGGTGCAAAGACAGGCAGAGCCAAAATGTTGCCTTTAGATGTGATTGTATTAAATGCATGAAGAATTAGAGTAGAGGAGCTTTGCTAAGTTGTGGTAGACAGCCAGTGAATATGGTGATGTATCAAACCTTTTTTTGGCAGGGGACTTGTGGGATTACCTGTACATTGTCATATGATTGTTCTGGAGAGAAAAAGGGAGCATTTTGCTGGGCTTAGAAACCAGTGAACCAGCGATCAACCAGTGATCGATCTCCTGGGCACTGGCTGAGAATGGTTGTTCTGCAGGAGCATGCGAGAGGACAGAGGCAGAGCTGTAAAGTGACAGACCTGCCTGTGTCCCCTGACCCGTCACGGTGCCATCTCACAGCAGGGTGGCTTGCAAGGACCTGCAAGGAGCTGTCAGTCAGCCGGAGGCATGGAGGGAGCGGCACTGATTTATTAAATGCCCTTCCTAATTGTGTGCTGTTAGATGAGTTTTAACCAATCCTGGGAAAGGGCATTTGTTTAGCTGTTGAAGTCATMAAAATTAAGTGGCATTTGAATCAGCACCTGGTTTCTTATATTTTTGGAGAGGGGTCTATGAATGTGTTTGCTCTTAGTTTCCCCACTCGCGGTCTGTCCCATGGCTAGTCTTGCAGGACRAGCAATTAGGGTCTTTCTTGACGCTGTCTCTTGTTCCGGTTGCTCGAGTGACTATGCAAAGCTCTGGATGCTGCCAGCTTCGTTCAGATTTATCAGTGCAATTTGCATATAGTTAATATTTGCTCCTCGCTGATGTAAAACTTCATTATTATTGGCCTTTATTAACTTTTTGGTGAAGGTCATCACATTGCTTTATGGAGATGCTTAAAATTTGCAGAACTTTATATAGATGCTTTGATTGCATGCATAAAACTTGGAGGAGATACTGTAATAAAGCTTACTGAGCAGCTAGTAAATGTCCTCCTGTTCTGAAGGAACAGGCGTCTTTCTTGACGAGTGATTCATCAGCTTTGAAGAGCGATTTTCCGCTAATCAGAGCGTATCTCAGCTGCACCCTGGCCTGTGTGTCTGGGCAGGTTAGTAAAGGAGCAAGGGTCGCTTCCTTGTGAGCCTGTGTTTGCTACCCGCCGTGCTGGGACATTTGCACCATTGCACCAGTGACAATCTTTTCTATTATATACTATATAATTCTTCAGATTTTCTCTTTTAACAAGCAGTGCAATAGAAAAAAAGCCACTAATGGTAAGTACTAAAAGGGAAAGTTTTTTGATTGTTGCTTTCTGGCTATTTATTATTGTTTTAAAAAGAAAAATAAAAGGAATAAGAACACAGTTCAGAAAAACATGGAAAAACAACAGGGAAGAATTTTCTGACAGATGCAGTATGTATGTCCATTCAAACAGACATTCATATTTGGCTGTGCAACTCTAGCAATCTCTTACGACTGCTCAGGGTGTAAGATGAGGAAGAACAGAGCTGGACAAGGTTAAATAGCCTCTCAATCCTCCCCTGGTGACTGAGCTTAAAAATTTCTTGAATCATCCATAATTTATATTCCAGATATAGAGGTTCTTGGTGACTTATTTCCAGTTTGCATGTTCTGAGCCGGTGTCAGGGATGAATGTTGTGCAATTAATTCATTTATCAATCACATTTATTAAATGGAGATTGTCTGATCTGAATTACAGAGAGAAAAATTAGGCAGATTAATGTCTTTTCTCAACTGAAGCAAAAGCGGTGATCAGAGCTGGCTGAACGAACCGCAGAATGAATTGCCATCATTTCTGCAAACACTAGTGGTTCCTGGTGTGTTTGGGCTCGTGTTATTCAATGTCCACGAAGCAGTCGGGCATGGTGGCGAATCTGGGACGTTTCAGCACGGTAGCCCGCGTCGTAATTCATGCCAGACTGCCAACATCCGTTTTTTTATCGGCCTTTCTCCCTTCAGAGAAGGAGCAGCAGGCTGGTGTCTCCATCCCTCTTGCTGTCAGTGCTGAGGTATTACGGGAGAAGCCCACGATCCTGCTGATAAGTTTAATTCCCAGGCTTCGGCTTGCAGCAACCGCTTCCCGCACCTCCATCCTGCTGCGGTCCCGACAAGCCGTCGCTGCCTTTCTCCCGGGAAGCAGCTGCTGGGGGAGCACGTCGTGGGGCCAAGCTTTGCAGCACGCTTGCGCGCCAGCGACTTACCCACCAAGAGCCCCAACTGCAGAGCTAATCTCTGTTCTTAATTTGCCACTAACGTTTATTTTCAGCAAATTATTCATCAAATCCATCACACAGCTGTTCCACATTAATCTCTTCTTTCTTGCAGATTTTTCTTTGGCGAGAGGTGGTTTCTCTCGCTCTCGATTTTTTTGTTACGGAGAGATGGGAGGGCGACTTGAGCGATCTGGGCCAGGAGGGCAGCGAGGAAGTTGGCTTTTACCCAGTGGGAATTTGCAGGAGAGGCAGGAACGGGAAACCCATCACGTGAGCCCTCTCTCCACCCCATGCTGGGACACATCGGGGGGATTTGCAGGAGCGTGGGCGCGTGGGGYGTGTGGACTCAGGCTGTGTTAGACCACCAGGCTCAGCACGAACAGCTGGGAAGGCCGTGCATGGCCCATCTCGTTTCCTTCGCTAACGGCAAAAGGAGCTGAACGCTGAACGTTTCCTTAAAATCGGCTTAGCGTCATGGCTTGCAGGAGAGAGGGCTGCGTTCTTCTTTTGTTGCATRATTATTTAACTTATTATGGGACTTATTTTTAACTTTTCAAAACTTWAAAAAAAAAAGAAAAAAAGAATCCCGTCCTCGGAGACAGCACAGAAACAAGCTGTTCAGTAGAGGTCTGAGGCCCCGATGTCACTTCAGCCTGGGCACACCTCTCGGTAACGCTGTATTTTGCAGGTATAACTTTTCTCTGGCCATTAGAAAGCTCTAACAAAGACACAACATAATGGTACAGCACGTGTCAGGGTTTCCATTACCTGTCCATCATGTGTCCAAAAACCTGTTCTGTTGGCAAATAGCTGCTGCTGCAGGCTGATGCGACCTCAGCAGCGCAAGCCTTCACTGCAAACATAGGTTAGGACACATTTTTAACTCTCTGGGTTAGAAAGTTTGGGGGATCTTAATTAGTTTTTGCTGAGCAGTTTTCCAGCCTCAGTGCAGATTCTTTCCTGTGACGTTGCTGCAATAGCTCATCGATGTTGTATTTTTGAGAGCAAGTTCTTTTTACACTGGCTCCTTAAATATTAAATGGGTGACTTGAATTAACTATTAATGTGAGACAAATTGATGCCCTTGAACAAACATAAAGCCTAATTCTTGATGCAAAGTCATTTTGTCTAGGCACTTTTAAGCAAGCAGTTTGCAATTGCTGCCCCCTTTCTCAGTCCAGTTACTCAGAAACATGTCCACACTACTGTGCTCTTTTTGAAAAAGTAATTTATTTTCTTGGCCAGTTCTATTTTCCCTTGTTAACAGGTTCTGAAATAGTCCAAAGCAGAAGGAGAATGGGCATTCAGTCACAGCAAGGACTGCGGAAATGTCAAACATACAAGCTGGTAAATGTTGCATGTCTCAGGATGAAGAGTTTAACACAAACAAGAGCTGGAAAATACATACAGCATCATTTTTCCTACAAATCTAAGATTGAGCTTTTCTGACCCATCTGTCCTGTGTGCCATGCTAATAGATATAGCACTGCATTGAGAGTGTTGAAAATGGAGGGGGGAATATGTGTCTTATTAGAAAATGTGTCTTGTTAGAAATTAGTTTATCATCTGTTACTTTTTTTTTTTTTAATCAACTGGTCTTGAACATYCAATTTACATTTTCCCAGTTCAGTAGCCTGAAAGCCATCATGTGTTTCAAAAGCGATATTTTCCCGTTCATTAAACCCCATCGGAGTCCCGGAGAGAGTGCCCTTGTGACATTTAACCAGAAATGTGTTACGATGCTGTTTGAAGCCTGGACAGGCAGGACTCAGGCTGGGAGCTGCGCACAGTGGATAACACTAAGTTAGGACTAGTTTGGGAAAATACATCCGAGCAAATTTCAAATCTGTGATTCAGTCTCCTCAGAGGACTGAAACTCTTGAAAGGTCCTTGGCTAGGAAGAGGAAGGTGGGTTTTGATTTCTCCTGCCTGATTTGGCTGGGAAAACACTGCACAGTAAAGGTTTACTTTTCTTCAAGGGCATTAAACATAGACATGCAAAAAGAAAAAGGGCAAGAGAAAAGGAAGAGAAGCAAGTAAAGACATACTGGGGGCAAGATGGTGTTTGAAAAGAGACATCACAAATGGGAGAAGGACTGAGCAGTGAGGAGCATGTCRCACCAAAGGGCAGGAAGAAGTGAGATGAGAGCAGGGAAACGTCAGTGCAGGAGGCAGAGAGGTGACCAGCCTCCTGGGAGCAAGCCCAAGTCTAAGGGAGTTTTTCTGTTGACTTCTATGGACCCAACATTTCTGCCTGGCAATTCACTCTTGTAACTTGGGGTATCATGTTCTGAATCATGCACAAGGCACTTTTCTCCACCTGAGCATAGCTTGCAGTAGTACAGCTCTGATAATTGGAGGTACCAAAATGTCTTTAACGCTTTTCTACCTATCGTTCAGTTGAAAGGCTTGATCCTCGCATCCAGCGCACCCCTTGAATATTGGATTCATGTGCTCTAAGTGGAATTCATTGCTGCCTACATAAGCATGCTTGAATATCTACAGGAGGAGAAAAGCTCACCTGCTTATGCCATCTGGTGCTGTGTTTGATATGGAATTGAGAAGCATGATTGGTAAGCATAACCTGTGATAAAAGTACTTCAAATATTTTCTTATCTTAGATCTCTTCCAAATTTTCTGAAATGGTTTCTATGAGAAGAAAAAAAACCAACAGATGTCAATTTTGTTAAAGTTAATGAAAAAAATATGATTCAGGGACAGTTTTATGGAAGATGCCACCAAGTATGTTAACTAAACAARATGAACTCTTTTGCTAAAAGCGGTAAGAGAAGCTTAAAAAAGACAGAAACTCCAATATGAGCCATTACAAATGAAAGAAACTTTTAAAAAATTCTTTGGGGGAAATGGAGGCTCTCTGAGCTTGTGCCCATCTGGGTGCCAGCACAAGGTGTGATCCCCATTTCACCTATAGATGCTGCAAGCGCCTTACACAATACAGTGTGTGGAAATCTGCAAAGGTATATTTTCTTTGTAAAATGCCCATTCCCTGAAAGACAGTGTTTTCCCCCTGAGTAGCAAATAACCTTAGGTAGGCAATTGCACGGGATCTGGGAGAACAACTTGTTCACCTTGCTACATCTGGCTTAGCCTAGGGATTTGAACAGAAACGCCCACATCCAAATTGGTGCCCTAGTCATGCGCCTTTGGGCTGCTCTGGGAGACTTGGCTGCTTTTGCGAAAATATATCTTCAAAACACTTTGGTTTTGTTCCGATGAGGAATGGGAAATCTTTGACATCTCAGGAGTCCTGCACTTTAGCAAAATTGTATCCCACTGAAGATATAGGAGCTGCCCTATAGGATTGTATCAAACAGAAGAAAAGGCATAAAGGTGATTTGTCACATTAGTGGCAGTGCATTATACATGGTTTATTTATTCCTTGACACCCACCCCCATAAAGATTACAGTTCTCTCTTGCAGCGGTGCAGGCTTTAGGAAGGTGTCGGAGGTGGGACAGAGTGTAAGAAAAGCCCAGAGCATCCCAGTGATGGTCACGCAGGTGCCAGAGATCCGGGGTGGCCGGTGGGCAGCATCAGCCAGCTCCTAGGAACTTCAACCCCGAGTATTTGGAAACTGAGGCAAGTGCTGGGYACCGTCCGAGAATATTCCCTTTCTTTAGGTCAGGGCAGCTGTCCTTTTCTGTAAGTCAGGGCAGAGTCACGTTTCTTCACATAACATGGAAGTACTTTCCTTTTGACACACGTTTATTCTGATGTAGGGACTAATTGATAGCTTGCAGGGCACTTGTGTTTTCCAGGTTGTTGGTTTTGCTGTAAGCACAGATTTACTCAGTGATGAGAATATTTTGACAATTCTGCCTATCTGTGTTCAGGAGCCGCAGTTCAGTGTGAATTTTCTGGGTGTGCTGACCCAGTTTTAAAACCTGAAATGAGCATGCTCTAAATTAACATGGAAATACTGTGGTTGGCAAAATAAAACAAAGACACAGAGTAAATATGTGGAAGTACAGTACCTTCTGTACAAGAACTTTCAGGAGTGGTTTTACTTAGCTGGTGATGGAGTGGTTTTGTCCTTACACCTTCTCCAGGAGGCAATTGTGCAATTGTTAAAAAAAAAAATTGCTTTAACTTGCAGAAATGTGTCATTCTGACCCACTTGCATGTCCCCATGACCACGACTTTTCAACAAATCACTGCCATGCTGTAAACACAAAAATGAAAAGCAAACAATTAGTTTTGAAGGGAGGGCACATGTTGCATTATCCCTTCGCCTTCCTGGATCTAATAAATGCCTCATTTAGAAGTCCCTGTCATTCATATTTGTGGTGTTCATTTTTAAATGCTTCTCAAAACTTATTTTTAGGCAGCTCATGGATCATTCTTCAGGGATAAAAAAATCCTTTCTGTTTTTATGTGTTGTTGTGTGAGCAGAGCTGGAATGAATGTGCTTATTGTCTTTAGATGATATAACAAATTAGCTTCTTCCCAAATATTATGCTCCAGAGACTATGATCTCAGGAAGCATAGGAGAACATTAGAATATATTACCAGAGCTCTATGCAAAACATCCATGTATGTCTGTTGTGTATAGAGTAAGGTTTTAAGTAGAAATGGTCTCAGTTGGTTAAAATGTCCTTTGGTGCAAACTCTCCTTGCAGTGTCTTCATGAGATCCACAAATCCACAAACATTTTTTTCATGCTGCAAGACAGTTGATTTTTGCTGCAGGTTTTATGCGGAAAGGAGTTTATACTGGTTATCTACAAATATAGAAAAGAAGCTCTCTGCTCCTCTCTTTTATTTCTGTATAGGTTTTGCAATCCAAAATACGTCTATAAATAAAAGTGCATTTGCCTAATAGGTAAGTATTATCACTTTGCTTCACCATTTATCTCTCAGGTAAAATTAGCTGGGTTGCTAAGCCGTGAAAATGCAGCTAGAAAGGATAACAATTACGAGCCCAGCTGCACACCTTGCGCTTCCGTGGAGCGGTTCCTTGTCCTTTGTCTTCATTGCCTTTTGTCTCTTCTCACTGAGGAGCCCACGAGTTATGGGATGGCTATGAAATGTGAATTCACCCTGGTCATTTTTTATTCTGGTAGCTGGAGGGAAAAGAGGGAGAAGTGAACATAGATACTTGCTCACAGTCAAGAGGCCTTTTGATTGGGGCAGAATGAGGAAGAGTAACCAGCAGCAGAGCTCCCGCACGATAGGATGGACCGATTGCATTAAGGCATCCTATTACTCCTTGAAGCAGGTCATTACGATGCTGAACACAGCGCAGAAAGTTAACATGTTGGCAACTCGTTTAATTTTAAAATAAAACCTCATCCACAGTATGTTCTGTATGCAGAGGAGCTGTGCTATTTGCATTTGCTCAAGCCAAAATATCAAATTTGGATCAGACTTCCCCTGCATGGAGATAATGAGTGTGGGATTTCACATCTGGCCTTGCAGGCTGGGCTTAGTTTTGATAAGGCACCAGTAGCAATTTCACTTTTTGAATAAAGCTGTCAGAAATTGCTTACCAGAGTTTCACAGTGTGTTGAATAGCTTCTTATGACTTCTAACTTTGGCTTGATGGGTTTCCTGTTCACCCCATTTGTTCTCATAATGGAAGGAGAGTCTAAGACGACAAAAACAGAGAGCAAAAAAAAAAAAAAATCATGTTGGCAACAGCAAGCTGTGTGAGCRTTCAGACGGCCCCAAGTGTGGGTGTCTGCAGAGTTACTGCAGAGAACGGTAGTGTTCATAAGCAGATTACTGAGTCATGAGCATGTTTTGAATGTGATTACAAGCAGAGAGACAGAATTACAGTCTTTGATTTCCATAAAAAATTAATGAGAGACACAGACAGGGACAGACAAATTGAAGAGTTCACTTGGTTAATTTTCTAGCCAGCAGCTATTGTAAATGCTCCTCTTGTTTAGCAAAGAAAGATACTAAATCTATACTGGTTATGTTGGCCAAGAAAAACTATTAGTGTGCTACAGGTTTACCTGGGGGCAAACTGTGCCAGCAAATTTAAAAAGCAACCACATGCTCATTTTGGGACATTTTGATGCATGTCCCCCAAGCGTAGTTAATTAATTAAGAACTCCTCTGCAACTTATGTTTAGTTTTGCCTCTGTGTGAGCACAGGGGACTGATTCTTCTCTTAAAAGTAGAGAGTTCAGTTGTGATWTWAAAGTATATTATTTAAGTTATTCCCTGGTATGGATGGGACGAGACCCTCATTTCGTGCTACAGATGCAGCAAGGGCAACACCTCTAAGTTATTATTTTATTTCTTCTATTTATAGCTGCAGAGCAGCAAACAAGTGAAATGATGCAGTCCTAGTAGYGCAACTCCAGGGCAAGGGACTTTGGATTGCACCCTTCTCCATAGATACTGTTTTGTCTACCAGGGCTTTTTTACTGGTTTTAACCAATATTCAACTTCACCTTGCATGAGCTGTCCTTCCGAAACTTTAGCCCAAGGCAACCAAAATGCTGCTGTTTAACAGAAATATCTACCGTTCCACATGATCTGTGAGGAGCAGAGAGTTCTGAGGCTGTCAAGCACAAAATGGAGCTGGCTCTAATTTGCACAAAACATCAATGAATATTTTTGCAGAGATTTCTGATCCAGATCTAATGCCCTGTATTAAGACTACTTACAGTCATTCAAATGAGGAGATGATGAGTGCAGTCCTCATTCGAGCACAACTTCTAGCAGAATAGTGGAAGCTATGCTTAAAAAGGAATAATTACCCTCACCAGAAGACTTTGTTCTCATGGAAAATGGCTATGAAAGTGGTAGCTTTGAATTGTTTTTAGCTTTTTTTTTTTTTTTTTTAAGACAGTCTTGCAAAATGTTAACTTCTCAGTGGAAAGGATTAAAACAGTTTTAAAATTTATGACAGAAATGGGTAAGACTGGCTGGACATTTTCAACAAAAATTCACATTCTGTACATGATAACATTAAGTAATGATTCAACTAAGGATGAAAATATTTAGTGTGAGGATACCAATGTAGTCTAGCTGATTGTAGGAATGTAATATAGAAAAAATTATGTGCACCGGGAGGGGAGGGAGGGAATAACTTGCTGTAGTAGACAAGGTACTATTCTTTTAGAAACATTATGGAATTATTGACAGTTAAGCCACATATTTAGTTTCTGCTTTTATATCTTCTATTATGATAGTCCCTGCATCAGCATCTTTGCGCTACAGAAGTTCAATAAATAATTCATGTTTTTATTTAAATAACTGTGGATTTATTTCCATTTGGCATGGAAAGGGCCTCTATTTTCTCTATCATTGTGCACAGTTGTCGTACTAGCCTCTTATTTCAAAATGTTTGTGATCCATTCGGAACACATCAGTAAATCAAATTACAGCAAACTTAGCCTGAAATGTAATTAGATGATCAACAGTCATAGTTCTGTACTTTCCTAATATAAAGTATTTGTTGCAGACAGTTTACAATGCATTGTCTCTGCACCTGAATCCATTATTCTTGAAACAACATGGCAAAACATTAAAAAAATCCTATTGATCGGCCTCTGCTGAATAACATTGGTCCTTGAGAGTCATCCTGAATTAGTCAGCAATGTGTAACTCAGTTTAACAAAGCAGCTACGAACCTCACTGTCCCACAGGCTCTTGGGGCTCTGCCATCCTTGTTCCCATAGGTTTGGCCAGCTTCTGGCTGCAGGATTCCTCACGGCAAGCACCAGTGGGCTATACATTTTAATCTGGTTCTCTATGGAAACTAAGGGCAGGGGAGCACTGCCTCCAACCCCGTCCTGGCCTCCTTGAGGTTGGACACAACGTCAGGGAGACCCCCTAAGGAAGGGACAAGGACATTCCTCCGCTTTTCCCTGCAAATCGGGCCAGTTGCCCTTGAACATGCATCAGGCAATGCTCTGGAGAACCTGGACCACCCCATCTGGCCATCCCTCTGTTTTCTGGGGGGTTCTTGTACCTCTTCTTCAGAGCATTCAGGCACATAGACTGAAGCAGCTCRTGTCATTTTGCAAAATATAGAGTAAAAGAATATCTTTTGGTAGACCTTAGAAAAATTTGGAACTCATTTAGCAGAACTTGAAGCATTTTGTAAAGAACCGCACAATAAAATAATCTCCAAGGTCAGCAAGCATGGCCTAGGGGGGAGACAAAGAATTCACTTAATTATGAGAAGAGAAATAATATGGGTGAATTAAAGCAATCAAGTGTGGGAGGCAGCCGCTACCACACACAGCACTTTACGACTGGAACATGGATTGCTCATGTTCACATTATTTATTGCTGAGCTGGAAAGCTGGATATGCACGTTGGTTAGAAGTCTGCAAACGATTAAAAAAAAACCACCATATAAAAACACTCAGGATAAGTTAGAGAGGCACAGGCAGGAAAAGAGGTGGGCAGCTCAGCCCAGAGAAACATGAAGCAACACAGACATCTGACAAACAAAGCAAGAGGAACATGTATTATGAATACATATTGCAAAGCCCCCAAAGGGCCCAAGAGAAGGTGGAAACCCTGCTGACCCACCTGTAAGCATGCAAATGGTCTTTCAGTATATTTAGTTCTCCTGTTTCCAGGTAAAACAAGCACAGTGGATAGGACTCTCTGCAACCTTCTCTTCATGTTTTACGTTCATGAGAAAGTGGTGCACAATTTTCTCCATAGCTTGCTCTGGCATTTTTCTTTAAGGGTCTTTGCAAGTATTAGACTGTTAACTCTTCCTTCATCAGCCAGAGGTACCAGCAGGCTCTCAGAGCATGTCTTGTTTCTTCCATTTCCATTACCTTAACAGGTCCCTTGCATGTGGAGCTGCACAGAGAGAAGATCAGAGATAGTAACTTTTGCGCAAGCTATATAAATGTGAGGAGCAGTTGCACATGACCATGTTTCTATATAAATTTATACTTGCCAGATGGAACTGAATTTGCAGTTAAGGTGTTTTTGCCTTTCTCAAAGGTGTAAAGGTTTCTCAGACTGTGGTTCATGGATGTGATGTGACAAATATCTGCGGATCCCATTCTCACGACCGAAGCCAAGCTGTGCTAATAATGGCTCAGGAGAGATTTGGATGCTGCATCAAACTAACACAGCCCTGGCCAGATGTACCTATCCAGGTAAACATCATAGTGAGCAAACAAAGAAAATGATCCTTGGAAATATTTTATTACTCTTACCTTCAGCCTAGTATGTTATCTGTGTTAGGTGGGATCCTGCTGCCATGCACTGAATTTGGAGATATATGTATAAAGTAGATTGGACTTGGATAGAGATTGTCTAAAACTACCAGACTTCAGAGATGGATTTTTGTCAGTGGGATAAGCTCAGGATTTGAACTGAGTTTAGCATAAAGATGAGGGGAGTCTGGCTTTTGAAATGCTTCTTGCAACTAAGAGTACTTCTTA
This sequence comes from Apteryx rowi, assembly GCF_003343035.1. NCBI lineage: Eukaryota > Metazoa > Chordata > Aves > Apterygiformes > Apterygidae > Apteryx > Apteryx rowi. The sequence continues at coordinate 235,326 of NW_020448752.1, forward strand.
AGAGGTTTATCAGCAGCGCAATTATTCATCCCCAGGTCCCAAGCCCTAACTCCTTGACATGTGAAAGAGTAAAAACCTGGGTCTTGCTCTGAGTGAATCTGGAAACATGCCAGGGCCAGGGTATCAAGGAGGAGCCATTGCTCTGGGAGGACTTAGAGATCATCCCTCCAAGTCATGTGGACCCTGAGCTGCAAAGAGAGTAGGYATGGAGGCAGGGAGATGGTGACTCAGTGGAAGCATCTGACCTCCCGATACACTGGTTTATTGCGCACAGTCCATCTGCTTCTCCTCTCTTGGAGATATTATAACTTCCCTTCCTCTGCTAAAATCCGTAGTCTAAAATATGTCAAATAGTCTGAACCTCAATTATATATACAACTCTTCATATGTAGAAAAGAATAGCAATGTCTCTTGTTTGTCTAACAAAAGCAAAGTTTAACCTTTGGGGCACAGTGCAAAGAGCATCTGTCTATTCAGATTGCTAGCCTGGGGGCTGAGAAGCATGGTTTGTGTTTGGGACCTCTAGCTGACATTTGTTTACGTAGTCTGCTTATGTTTTAATGTGGTTTCATGCACCCAGAACCGGTTGTTTAGGTTATGATATGGTAGGATAAAGGTATATATATGGCCAAATTATTATTGCTCCAAGTTATCCCAGCTGGAATACCAAGGAGAAAATGAATTTTGGAGAACCTAAAATCCTGAGGGGTCAGAAAGAAAGAGATGTGGAGCTGGACACACTTGAATTCAGCAACACATAAAGCAGAGAAAGAGTGGCAAAATAGTAAAGTTTTAGCATTTCATCACTGCATGGAGCAGTTGCTGTTGTGGAATGATGGAGGTGCTGTGATGAAGAGCAAAGGCTGCCCTCCATGTCTGCAGCCCGGGGGTGGGAGGAAGCTCTCGATACATCATGATTCGTCTCTGGCTAGATGATGTTGTGTAGCTCTTAGGATGCTGGCTGGCAAGGAGGAAATAGCGTACGACAACTCCAGGCATGCCACATATAACTGTGSCAGCTCACCCTTATGTCATGCACTGGCACAGTGCTTTGGACATTGCTAGCACGTGTGCACGGGTTGCAGCCCTGCTTTGGGGAGCACCTGGCCCATGAGGGGACCAAATCCTGAGTCACTCCATAAAATCTCTCAGTCCAGTCCTCTCTGCGTGTGGTGCCTGTCTGCCAGCTCAGTGCTGCACAAGCTCTGCAAAGATATGTGTGTTTGTGAGGAAAGCCTATTTTCGGGAGAAATTATTCTAAAAATTCTTTGGAACACTTTTATTGTTGTTATGATTGTAGAAAGCTTTCCTTAACAACATCTAAATATGGGGCTAAACTTGAGCTGATGGCATCTCATTAAAGCCAAGAGAATAAAAATTCAAATGTGCATCTTCCTCTAAGTGTTTATCTAGCAGCAGGAGCCTATTATCTTGTGTGACAATGTTATCTGCCAGTGACTGTATCTCTATACCAAAATGAAGAAGGATACATTTAAACTTAGAGGATTCTGATTGTATCTGATGATGAAGATAACCCAAAACCTGCTTAAAGGATCAGTGTAGTTTATTTAATGAAGTCAAATATTCAAATGTGCTGCTTTATTCTTAGGATTATTGTGCCACACAAGCAAAACTGAGGTTTCTTAATGCCAGGTGCTGTATATAGAGAGATTAGATAGATATCGATATGTGTGTATATGTCTATGCACACAAATGTACACACATACATTGTCCTCCTGTGGCATGTGACGTTTCCATAGAAGCACTCCCCAAAGATGAAAGGAAGCGATTGCTGTGTCCACCTTCCCTTCAGGAAAAATTTAAATCACAGACTCTCCATTCTGTTCCCCTGCTGGGGCTGATCCTGCTGGCTCAGGAAGCCCCTTGGCCTGCTACAAGGTGGGAGATGTACAACAGCCCCTCACCCTCTGCTTTCACTGCCCTGGGCTCTTCCCCTAAGCATCTGCCTTGAGGATGGTGTAGGGGCTGCGATGACATTTGGTCAGGCCTCAAGTAACCATTCTTATGTTCTGCACTCCCTTTTGGGCAAATAAATGAGCAGTTTCCCATCTGTGAAACTGGAGCGCACTCATGTTCTTCTTATGCAGCATCCTTCTAGGATGAACCTTTAACATGGGAAGGCATCTTGTATCTTCTTATGATAGAGCCATCTCTATCCTCAGACCATGTGCAAGGATACTTCTAATTTCCATGCAGACATGCTGTGAATGAAGTCATCTAGATCTTCTTTCTCATTTTTAAGGGACATTTGATCCTTGTAGCTACTTCTCTTGAAGCAATGAATGAAGATGTCTTGCAAGATGTGCTCTGAGCCTTTTATCCCAACTGTCAAAAAGCGCCTGTGCCTCTTGACTTCAGCTAGAGAGAGACATCAGCACTTGCAGCCTGGGTGGCCTGGTAGCAAGGGCCTGAGCCTAGCCCCAGAGCACATGCGCTCCTTGTTGGGTCGGTGCCATTGCTTGTCATCTTGGCTGGTCCATGCAGTTTGCTCCGGACTGTCATGGGCCGTGCCTRGTGGGGGCCACTGCAGTTGTTCAAGTACAAAGAGTGCTGGAGTCTTGTGGGCATCTCTCCCCATCCCTCCACTATAGGTTTCCCCAAGGAGAATTGAGATCCAGTGCTAGTAACTCCAGAGTCAGTTTGCAGGTGGATGGTGAATCTTGGTTGGGCTGTATTTTCAAATGCATGTGTTAAAACAGGCAGCACCCACAGCTGGCCAGGCTACCTGGCTATCCAGAGCTGAGGTTTCTCGACCCATGGTGCCTGGCTTGTCTTGCCAGAGCCCTCTGACTTCACACAGCCTTGCTGCTCGTGAGTAGGCTCTCTCCAAGAAAGCAGTTTGCAAGCCTAATTCACAGGTTTACTGGAACATTTTCCCTGTAAGAAAGTACTGTATCTTGCTGGCCACGGGCAAGTAAAAGGAAAAGCGTCCTTTCATGACCTAGTGTGTATATATATATATATATATATACACACACACACACACATATATATATGTGTGTGTGTGTGTGTGTATAATGTATGTATATAAAATTATCTCCTCTGGGCTGGAGCATCTGTGTCCCCATGCAGTTTCTCAAGAAAAGCCAAGATTTCAGTTGGAAACCATACGCTCTTCTGAGGATGATCATCTGCAGTGAACTATCTATCCCCCAGCACTAGAYGCTTAGAAAAAAAAAAGTCTTCTAAAGGGAACACAGCAGAAATATTCATCCCAGCACGAAAGGGAGAGAAAGGATACCCATGGATGCAAGAGGCTGTTTGACTGCCATTTATGCTTGGCCCTGCAGGATGCTCTACAGCTAAATAGCTTTCCTCCACTGTGGAAAGGGGTCCGACTCCAGCTCTGCCCCTGGCCCTGGAGGATGCTGCAAATTGTGTGGCAGAATACAGTTCTTCAGTGCAGCATCTATGCGAGCAAATTAGAGCATTGGCCCTGGCACTGCCTGCAATCATCCATGCTTTTACCCTGCTAGCACCGTCCCTGGGGTGGTTTTGGYCCATGCCAGCTCCCACACAGTTCACAGGAGAGGTTCAGGAGCCAGTGCAGGCCAGGGACAGATCCTGAAAGGCAGACTGGAGGTGGCCTCCCTGCCTTTCCTGGCGAGAGGACGTGAACCACAGTKTGTTGCTGGCCTGTAGGAATCTGGCCTGGCTCTGTTTATGTCCTACCCTTAGGACTGAGCCTGCTGAGTATTTCCAGGGGTCCTCAGTGAATCCTTCTCCCCTGCCACCCCCCATCCTCTGTGATCCTTAGGGAAAGGGGCAGAGGCACTGTCTGCTCTTGCAGCTCRGAGGGATCTTTGCTTTCCAGGGCAGAAAATCTACTTTCTTGGCCTTCCCTTTCACAGCACRCTTCTTTGTGGGAAGGTTTCAAAAGTGCACAGCTGAGCCAATGCAGTCATTCAGGCAGTACSTAAGTGTAACACGCAGTAAGTCAATGTACTGCTGCCTTCAGGGGCCATGGCCCTTGAGGTGTGTTTCATCAGCTCTGTATACATTTCAGTATCACTYAATAGGGTGAAAGCTTATCATCATTAATTATGAAGGTTTATGTTGGCAACCACTTAGTTCCTATGGTTACATCTCTAAGAAATTGTGAAATAGGCACTTCAAGGCTCTGGGCAGAGAAACAAATTGACTGTTACCGAATTCGTGAATGATGATAACTCATTTACTTATAATGCTAATAAATAATTGGTGTAAAATCGTCTACTGCAGCCATAGAATGCATAGGGTATTTAAAGGTCAGCACTGCTCTTAACTCTCCGTTAAAACCCTCGTATTGCAGTAATGCATCCCAAAGAGCAATTACAGTGTCCCAGAGTATTCACTTAGCAAGTCTATAACCCRGTCCGGTCCGCAGGGCTGCCCTGTGTGTTTTCCCCTAGACGCCAGCGCACCCTTTCTATCCTGCGTTAAACAGTGTTAGAAAACCCGYTGTTTCTGGACATGCTAAAGCTGAGCCTGGAGAAACGATACACAGCGTCTCATTGCCTCCTCCAGGCCATGGCAGCATCCCGAAAGAAAAGGTGCTCTGCAGCAGATAAATATTCAGCAATTTGTCTATGGGTTATTTCCTTTCCTCTCAGAGAACCTGAATTGTCCTGGTCTTTGAATCGTTCTCCTGGCTGTTGTTCTCATTATCCCTATCTTATAATTTTCAGTGCTACTGGATCCTGGAGTATCTGCCTCCTGTACTGCTTTTCTAACCCCCTTCTCCCCATATTTTTGGCATGCAACCTTTTCATTTCTTTACCTGTCCCCAGCTTGTCTTGTGAGCAAGCGGCCATGCACCAGGCTTTTCATTATTTTAGGATGATCTACCATGTCCTACCCTATTTGTCTCAGCAGCGCAGCTAACAGTTTAAATTTTTTTCGCTCTTTCCTTGCACAGATCTTGCTTCGCCTGCAATAAAATTTTGATTCCTTTTCTCTAGACCGCCTCTTCTCTACCCTCTCCCTCTAGAGCTGGCTTTTGATAGCAAACTCTGTACTCAGGGTAAATGAACATCATCCATTTCTATAACTGTGCTATCACGTTTTCAGTATTGCAGCTGATGTATCCTCACATTTTGCTTTCGTTGATCGGCAATGTGTACAGAGCAGAGGCTTAACTGAGATGCCCATGACAATGCCCAGCAGCTGCAGATAATTTAGAGCTCAGCAATACGTGCAGGTAACTTTAAATTATTCCTTCGTGAGTCCAGGATGAATCAGGATGAATCACGCAGTGATGGAGGTAAYTCCTTCTGTCAGCTGAGCAGTGAATCAGCCGCTATTTTTCTCATCGTAAAGATGTCATTTCGTATGCAGTACTGAAGCACCTTCCCTGCTAAAACCATGAGGCTGAATAAAGTGACCAGTTTGTTACAGGCTTGCAGACTAATTAGCAGTATGAATTTCAGCAGAACAGTCTTCAGTGTAAGCAAATGGAGTTTAGTAATTTGGAGAAGAAAATCTGGCTCTAGATCAGGAGACAGCTGAAAACACCATCTCCAAGAAATGTATGAGCAAGTTGTTGCTTGAGAGGGGGGAACAGGCCCATCACATCCCAAACTTTCCAAAGTTTGTGTAGGCTCTGAAAGCAAACCCAGGACTCAGTTTGCAATATATGTCCAACAGCAGGTTTTGCTATCTCTTGGCCATGCTGTATATATATTCCAGGCCCCGAGGCCCTTGCACAGCAACACCAGCAGACGTCGGTGACTCTTTATTTAGAGGAAGAGGGAATATCGAAGAGGAGGCGATGGGATGAGTCCCGAGGCTGTTTGGTTAAAGGGTCCACCCGGTCAGATGTCTGCTCTTTACGTTACGCACCGGTTCTCTGCTGTGTGCAAAATTGCCATGTTTGTTTATGGCTTGCCGTATTTGGGAAATGCCCTCACCTTCTTTTAGGTTTAAGGCTGAGGGATTTGCAACACAAACAGGAGCTTGTGACCTTTATTCATTATGTCACTTCCAACATTAGCTAAATAAAGAAAATCTTTGCTTCACTTAAATTTAAAATGACACAAAGTCATGATTCAAACTTGCAGTGACATTTATCCAGTTAGCTGATGCTTGCTAGAGGTTGAAGAGACTCATAAATACAGTTGTCTTCATGTCTCAGGCACATTTCTTCATGTTTCTTGATAGTTATTAAGTGCATTAATTCTTCTGATGGTAATTTCTGTGTAGTACTGATGAAAAATGCATTTTTCCCAGGGAGTTGGCACTTGGCAAATATCTCGATGGCAATAAATTAAAGTACGAACTAAGTTTCTGTTGCCATGGTTTTCTTCTCCACTGATACGTGCAATTACAGCATCTTCACTCCAGCAATGGTGGAGAAGTGAAACCACAGCACAGATCACCCCGGTGCACGACATACTCACCTCTCCCCGCTCTTCCTTGTGGTTTACCCTCCCAGTGCTCTTGCACCTTTCTGGTCCCTGTACAAACAAATTACTCTTATTTGGACTCGCTGCTGCCTCCAGGCCCTTGTTTTCCCCTCCTTTCCCCGCACCAGGCAGGGCATCTCGCCATCCCCCCACTGCACGGCAAGCCGTGCAAGCACCACATCCCTCTTCTTTGCACCACCGCGCGATGAGTCTAACGGCAAAGTGGTCATCCTAGGAAAGGAAGGGGAATAGATGCAGTGTAAGATGCTTTCAGGCTATTTAAGTGCCCTGAGGCTTCCCGGAGACTTTGAGGGAGGGTACAAAAAATTCAGTGACTTGCCTCAGCTGATGCCCTGCAGCAGGGGTTTGATTAATGGGTCCTGTTTTGCAGCAGCACCGTGCTGGTTCCTACGGGGAGATGGTGCAGGTGGCACACCAGCACTGCTGCTTGCCAAAGAGCTTGGAGAAGTGGTGGAGATGGCAGCAATCAGAATATATCCTTCAGCTCTGGGTCAGAGTAAAATGCTGATGTGACAGTATCTCCTGCCATGCCTGTGGTACTTCAGCTGGGAGGAAACCCAAGTCCTCAGTACCACTGCTGAGGTCTTCCATCAAGCTCTGGGGCTATTTAGTAGCTACGTTTGGCCAGGATCATGGACAAGATATGGAAGCAAATCTTCCCAGTATCCCAACTCTTGCCATTTAAAGCAATAATGGTGGCTACCACGAGCCAAACTGACTGAGATCCATAGGATTATCCACTGGATCATATAGCTGGGGCAGGATCCTCTAAAACTTCTCTCTCTCCTCAGCCCTCTCTTCGCCGGAGCAGAGCAGGTGGCCATCACATATGCATCACTGTTTTCACTACTGATGTCTTGTCTTTGAAGGGAAAGAAACCCTGCAGTTACACATAGGAAGCTCTGAGAAATTGGTATGTGCATAACTTTTACTGATAAACTGGTTATTAATGCAAAATCATTCACCCAAGAAAAAAGGAACAAATTCAGCTTCATAGCAGCTTGTTGCTTTCAGAAAAAAATAATGGCAATTGATTGCACAGCTGACCGGGTCTGGGCTCAGTTTCTCTTTTTGATGGACTTTGCTCTACAGCTGGAGACAAAAACCTTTCTGTCCCTTAAAGCAAAGGGTGTAAATAAGTTGGTTTTCTTCTTTCTTACAAATTGTGAATGTATGTTTGCTACCTGTATGGAACTACATTTTAGCTTGCTTTTCCTTTAAAGCTATTTTACTTTCTTCATTTTATTAAGCAGGACCTTTGTAGCTATTTGTTTAAATGATAAATCTAGATGAGAATTTCCAGCAGCTCTTTTAGCCCATCTGAGTACAGTTAAATATTTCTCTTTGAGATGTAGAAATACCAGTTTTTGAATTAAATAGAAGAAAAGTTCCTCCTTGTTTTGCACTGATTCAGAAATACATCCTCTCTCTGAGGCTAATAACAATGATGCAGTTGCAAAATTTCTAATCTTAAGATGTATCTATTTTATTAAATACATTTGCATATTTTCAGCAGAAAAAACACTTCTTAGAGTCAAGGCAGAGAGCAGGTGAATCAGAAATTAATCTAGCTTGTATTTTTGTGTGACCGTGCTGGGCTCCTTGGCAGGGGGTAAGTCTGGTGCAACTGGAGCAGAGCCTGAGGCACRTGCCAGGGTGCAGGCACGGGAACGTCTCCACAGAAGGTGTTTCCTCAGTATCTCGTGGGATAGTCATATTGGCAACACTTTTGTGTCTGTGTCTTGAGAAAGATACAACTGCTTCTACCAGCAACCTGATCTCTGCAGCAACTGCTTAAGCTGCTGTTGCCAGTCCTCTCCCAGGGGTCCCGTTCTGCCAGTAAATATTTGTCGCTCCAGCATCCTTCCCCACTTGGGCATCGTATTTGTTATTGCTTCTAAAGCAAGCGCTGAGTTGTGAGCGCGGTGATTTCTGCTCCTTTGGCAGCCGGGCCTGCACTGCGGCAGCCTCCCCCTCCGCTCACAGAGATTTAGAGACGTTGCAGTAAACAACTCTTCCCTGAGATGCTCCTTTTCTCCCTGCTTCGGTGCAGCCCGGCCTCACTCTGCGCTGGTGTGGGCACCCCGAGGTCTCAGCCAAGGAGCAGTTTGCGAGATCAAGCCCTTGCAGAAGGACCAGTCATGTATCGTGTCTTTCTCAAGACCTCCCTTGAAAAACAACATGTGAAAATATCGCCAGGGCAATTTATGAGGCCTAATCTACACTAGTTGAAGCAAATCAGAGTCTTTCTCTAAACTGTTTTGGGCACAAATGCAAATCCTGGATGCGAGGGTGCAATCGCTGCCAAGCTATGATTTTTGCTATGATAGCTTCCTCAGACCTGCGTTAGGATTGCAGCACTGCTGTGCTATGTCATTTGATATTATTCATACACATAGGGCTTGATTTAAGCACAGCGGCTCAGCAGCAGAATTCYGATTGATTTATGGTGCAGGCAAGAGGTCACAGCGAGATACACTCTGTGACACATGGGTTTGCAGCCTGAATGAAAAGAGGGGCAAGGGGAATGGATTTGCATGGCTGCAGGTATCTGGCAGATGATATATTATATCTAGTTAGCTTGTTATATATAATAGATCTTCTAAAAGTCTGATTGTAGAGATCCGATCGTAATTTTTTCAATGAATGTTATTTCATTAATAGACAACACAACATCCTTCTTTTTTGTTGCATCTGTTTGTCACTGTAGAGGTAAAAAATAGCATTGCAGCTCTTTTACTTTAAACAATGACATTTCTATGCCTCATACATTATTGAAAGCCTCTATTTTTTTCTCAGTGAGCTTTTTTTATTTTAATATCACCTGATCTTTGTACAGTTAATTCCCTTGTTRCCAAGCCATATAAATACTGACCTCAGAATTTCAGAATAGCCTTGACCAAAAAAAAAAAATACAGGAGCTTAATTTGCATCATCATTGCTGAGGGCTCTGCATATTTTCAATATAAACACCTAGTTTCAGCAGTCTGGACGATATGGATTGGTGCGGATGTATTCAGCTTTCAGGAGGGAATTTATTCTTAGAAATTGGGTCAAAGAATTTGGTTTGGCAAGACCCACTCAAAGTGGCTCTGATTCAACATAAAGATTTTGCAAGGTGACTTATTAGCATAATACAATTRCTTTTAAACATCTTTTATTTTAAAAGAGGGAAACTTTTAAAATAAACTTTCATCAGCTAAGTTATCTAAAGGTGAACTGAGATGCATGGATGGAATAAAAAAACAAGAACTGTGCAGAAGCCAGAAAACAGAAAGCAGACTGATGTACAGATTTTTTGATGTTCTTTTCCTTTCTGCCTTGCTTCCTTAATCCTTCATAGTGGCAGTAAAATTGGGTCTTTCTCAATATTGTAGGTCCTTTGTGCAGTTAGCTTTGACATTGAAGAAAAGSAGATATAAATTATGCTTCTGGTGGAGATGGGCTCTGAGTCTCCATGGACAGAGAGCTTCATGGAAGAGCTGGCCAGAAGACCAGAGCCTAAAAATAAACACTCAAAGTAAGTTGGAATCCTGCTGTGCTTTCCTTCCTTCTCTTCCTGATCAGATGCAGGTCTGCCTCTAATGTTGATCCATTCATATAGATATCTGACTCAGTACAGCTCAGTTGCATTGACTTTGCTCTGGCAACTGGAGGGCATGAATGCAGCTCAGAGACAGCATCCAGAGCTGGAGATGTTGGGTTGCGCAAGCTCATGTTGTGCCGTGTCCAGAGCTGGAGATGCTGGGCTGTGCAGGCTCATGTGCTGTGTCCAGAGCTGGAGATGTTGGGCTTCCAACTCAATGTCCAATGCCAGGATTTTAGTGGCAGACACAGATATTTAATCCTGATTTTTGTCAGAGGYGTACAGGTCCAGCTGAACTCAGTGGGACTTGTGATAGTCTCACATCTACAAATTTGACTCAGAGTGTTTAGATCTGAGACTCGCAGTAACTGGTTGCTTCTCAGATCCGAGCCTTGACCTTGTCTTCTCTGACACTGTGGGCACCTTGTGGGTCCTCCCGTTTTTGGATGTGCTGCCAGGAAAGGGCCACCAAGCTGCTGGTGTGGCTACATGTACCATCTTCTCCTCCCTGCAGCAGTGGGTTTAGGATAATTTCAGGGGAACATTTCCACTTTGTTGCAATTGGAGCATATTTCAGCTAATATTTAGCTCCAGAGTCCAGAACTGCCAGCTGTTCGAGTCGGCGTTGTGGTTTTGCTCTCTAGCCTCTTRTCTTCAAGCTTGTGGAGATCTCCAGGGAATTTTCAAGGGAATATAAAAGCATGGCAGAGGTGCCTGGGTGACTCCTCTTYCCCACCATGATGAGGGCAATGCAATCACCCTATTCCTTGTTCACTTATGCGCCCTCCTAGTTCCTTCTTCTTTAATATGTGTCAGAGTTTCTTAATGATCCTGAATCTACTTGTTTGAGAGTATATTAATTGGGCAATCCCTCGGAGACATTCAAGTACACAACATTTGTGCACACTTGTCAATTAACTTTTTCCTTTCAAGGACTAACGACTCCAAATAACATTTTSAGCACTGCATTGCATCGTTACCGTGCGGAGGGTGGTGGGTCCCTTGTGCTCGGTGCAACTCCAGATCTGGAAATATACCTGCTAAGAAGATTAAGCCCGCAATGCTAAGCATTAAAACCATCAATATTTATACAGCAGGCAAAATTCATATCGAATCTGTCAGGCAGAATCTGTCACTGTGCTGTTTCTAAAAGGTTACCAGCCTCGAGATATCTATTTTTCACTTACAAACGGATTCTAAGATGAATCGTCCTACAATTTGAATCTTAGACCACTGGTAAACTGCCTAAATCATTATTGAATTAATACATTTGCTTGGGTCCATCTGCAGGCGCTGCTCTAGAGGACATGATGAATAGCGATCTGACCGATAAAGAGGATAAGCAGGAAATGTTTTCCCTTCAGAGAAAATGTATGATTTGTTAGACAGCCGTTTACTGGATTTTCCTTACAAAAGGCAAAATCTCATGGAGATGTACTGGGCATAGTTATGTGGTTTCTCTTCCACACAGCCTGCCCTTGACACCAGCTACTGTGGGGAACCTGGAGAAGAGCAGAGGTAACTTTTTTTAATATACTAAAAATTGCATTTGAACGCTACATTGACAATTATCAAATGGCACCCTTTCCCTCAACACCTCCTTGCGTGCGCTCTCTTTTCCCACAAATGAGCTGAAAAATGGCGCTATTAGAGCCTTAAAAAACAAAACAAAACAACCTCCCGGCCCCAAAATAACACCCCAAGCCAGAAATGCGTCTTTGCTCTTGCCGAATAGGAAGAGAAGATTCATAGCAAAATAAGCGGCATGGCAGAGCCCGATCTGGCGTGCAGACTGGGTTAAACATGGCTCCTCTTCCACAGCTGGTGTTGTGTGATGGATCCAGTACCAGAGAGGAGGTTTCTAAAAGTTTTTGGAGAGCCACATGAGTTGGACAGTGTCCTTTGAACCCCTATCGCCTCTGACAATCACTCCCACCTCGCTGCCCCTTCAGAGGTACCTGTCATTTTTCTTATCTACCTTGTCAGGCAAACCAGGCTCAGCTGGTGCGGCTGCTCTGGGAGCAAGCAGGTTGGGCACCACTTACAGCGCTGTGCAAATTCCAGTTATTTCCTTCTCTTTCTTGGGGAAAGATCTGACTCTGACTCCGCACTTGTGCATGAAAGTTAAGGAGCATGCAATGACCGCTGAGCCAGCCCGGAGGGACAAGCCACCTGTAGCACCAAATGTGCCGTCCCTCTCCCAGCCTCCTTCTTGCCTTACCGGCAGCTACAGCAAGGTAGTGACTGCACCCTGGTCTGCTCTCATTTGAGAGGGGGATAACCAGTGTGTAAGAAAACGTCCGGGAGATGTGTTTTGGGGAGCAGGATCTGTCCGGATGGTGCAGCCGGCTCATGCCATCCCCTGCCTGCCTGCTGCAGCTCCCCRCTGCAGGGTGCAGGTAACATGAGGGTTGCAGACAATATAGAAGTCATGTAGGCGCTGCTGTTGCTGGCCATTTTGTGTTTTATTCCCTTTGTCAGGTTGCAATTCTGTAGTTTCGCCTTGGCTTCAGTTTGTAATGAAAGTTATCAACAACCGTGCTACCAGAGCGTTACCTTATCAGCATGGCCCGAGAGTTTGCAGCCTCGTGACAATGATCTGCTGTAAAGGCAGCATCCAACCAAACCACAGCATGATAAATTCTCTTAGGCTGTTAAAGTGATTGATACAAGCTACAGCCGTGGCTAAGGGGAATTCCTGCAGAGGAGGGCCAGGCTGTGACTTTAGCTCATACATGCTCTGGCTCTGAAATGGCTAGCTTAGAGATGATGGTCAAGGTAGCTGCAAAGGTCCAACTGCTGTTTTCTGCTCCAGAAGCTGGGTGAAGAGGTGGCCAGGGCTGGTGGGCTCTGTGATGCCCTGAGTACCCCAGACAGAGCTAGAAGGGGCATCTTACATGAGCTGCGGTGCTACTGCTGGTGCAAAAATCAGYGTTGCTCTTTCCTCTGTGTAAAATTCGTCAGTGGAAAAAGAAGAAAACATTGGAAAACCAAGCATGGTATTAGCATTTGATGCATCACCTAAGCACTGCTTCTCCTTTAATATCTATTTGTTCTTTTATATAAATTTGCTCTTTTTTTTCTGACCTAAAAAACCCCATGCTTTTCTTTCTAATGAGAAATTAGTTGTGCAGTAGAAATGTTTACYGAAGCATGCAGACCTTGACCTATTTCCCGCTTGAATCAATAGAAAGATTGCTGTTGACTTCAGTGGTTTTTAAGACAGGCTCCATGGTTTATCCATTTTTCAGTAGATGAATTCCCTGGCGATGGGTGCTTTGTAAAGGCWAACCATCATCATGTTTGCCTGTCTTTGGGGAAGGAATGGGGGCATAACAGAGAGTAARGGTGAGCATTCCATAAACTAGAAATGTACCATTAAAGTATGAAAATGCAGATWACAGTTGGAGGGTAGCATTGCTTTATCCCAAAGGGTTACAGGTATGATGACTGAACATCTCTAAGAATTTGTCATCCATGGGGTAGAAGCTGCCAACTTCTTTAAAAATCTAATGCAACATGACATTTGTGTCACATTTTATCTGCTAACATTGGTTTACGTTTATGTCAAGTGATGTGATGTAACCAGACACAGCCTAATAGCTAGTGATGTGCAAAACAGGCATTTGTTTTTCTTCCCATGCTAGGAGAAGTGTAAGATATCACAAAAGGCAAAATAATTTTTGGCTTTATGTATGAGACATCATCACGTTATCATAGGGCAATGACTCTAGGGTTATACACCATGGACCACAGGGATGTGACCCCCATGTGTTACCCACCTAAGTAGGCAGCTCAGCTTCATCTTCAGAAAAGATGATGAAGCATATCAAATCCCTTTATTTGCATTGGTGATTCCCTGCTTCCAGGAGTCAACTGAGATTCTTACCAAAATGTTAGTGCCTGGTGTTTTAATTCAATGAGTACATATTAAAGTGTGCCGAACCAGGCTGTTCTTCTCAGCATGGCAGGGCCCTTTCAAGCCAGCAAAGGTGGAAAGAGAGAAAGCGTGCAGAAGGACCGCATCACTGCCCTATAACCAGGAAATCCTGCATGACGGAGCTGTAGCAAAAATCTGTGGGGAGACAGAGCCAGCAAGTTCTTTTAGCGTGCCGGTCCCCAACACACGCCATGCACCCTGGGGCTGCTGTGAGCACCGTGGGATTTGGAGGTGCCGTGGCCAAGTTTTGCTGCAGGCAAACCCTCTTCCAGGTGTCTGGGAGAACAAAATAGAGAGCAGAGTCAGCTGGTCCCCTGGCCCCTGAGTGCGGCTCTGCCCGGGCCCTGGAGTACGGAGGGCTCCTGGTGGTGGAAACCCTTACCAGGAAAAAGTCCAAAGGTGTCATGTGGCTTCTGAAGTTGCTCTTCCTAAGATGACTCACAATAATTTTCTTTTATTTCTGCCATAAATGCCATAGATCACAAGTGCAGTATTTAACGAACCATTTTCACTTTTGCCACTACTATAAAGCAACATATTGAGCAGCCTCGGTGCTGGCCATCCTGCTATTAGCTTTGGGTATAATTAACTCATTGGCAGCCAGGTGTTTTTGAAAAGTGAGCTAAAGGAGCACGGTTATTCCGAAACGCCTCAATTTCTATGGGACAGCTCCTCCTTTAAGAAACAGGCTGGTCAGCATACCTTGCCTCAAAGATCACGTTTTGATATTATTCTACTTTGTGCAAGATGAAATAACGATGTTGGAAAGATCGGGCTTTCAATGTAAAATAGCAAGTGATGTATTTACAGCTGTGCAATCACAAAACTAGGGAAAGTGTTTGTCAGGGAACCAGCGGGCTAGGTAATTTATATTTTGTATGAAAGGCCACTTAAGAATGCTTAAAGAAAATTGTCCTGATGGTAGTAGGTCCTTCTGCAGTAGGCTGGTTCTTGCAGTCATATAAACTGACAATCAGGCCCATATGGAGCCACTGGTAAACTGGCTCAGGGCTGCTGCTGAGGAAAAGATGAAGCTGTTTACTGAGCAAAGCACCGCAGGAGCCTGGCTGCAGGCGCACCAAAGCATCGTTAGCTGGTCCCCTTCGGTGTACAGTGAGATGCGTTGAAGGTGTAGCTGCCGTATCCTGCYGGATAAAAGTCAGCCTGCCAGCCGGCTAAATTCACTGCTAAACGTGGCAGAGAGAAGAAGGATTAAATGTGTCATGAGCTGCAGTAGCCAAACCCAAGCTGGAGATCGGCACATCTGCTCCTTTGCTCAGCATCGTTACCGTAAGTTGATTGCATCTATGTTCATCTGCAGTGCTGTCGCCGGCACTCTCCTGGACAGCTTCATCTGCGGAGCATCTGGCTTGCCGTCATAAAGGATAACAGTATTTTATTAGACTAACAAAGGTCTAGTCTGGCCTTAGTACTAGTTTAGGAAACTAGAAAATGATGAACTAAAGCCAGCTTCACTGGGAATTTCTTGCACAGGCAATTTAAGCTAGTGTGCRTGCCTTGAGGGCAGCCAAGGAGGACTGGTCCAGCCTAGAGACAGTGAACAGCGTGGGGTCGGTCCCACGCATCCCTCCTCCGAGGGGCTGGGGCTCCTCTGCAGTGGCACACCTGGATGGTCCCTGCAGCGCTGACGCTCTGCAGAGACAGAGCACGGCAAAGGTGGGCAAAACATCACTCAGCAGAGGGACACCGAGGCACCGAGACTTGCCCAACTCATTCATTTCTCTGTAGCTCTTAGGATTTGAACCTGGATTTCCTACGAGTCAGTGCAGTGCCAGCCCTAGGAGCCCACCCGCTCCCATCTCACCTGCCGAAACCTGGAAGAGCAGAGCTGGGGCCGCTGCTTTCTTCTTCCTCCCCCGACTTGAACTACACGTATATTTGCAAGCTTGAAGCCCGCTAGTGGAAAATATACTTTATTAGTGGTGCTGATCTGATTAGGCTGGCAGCAGAACAGAGACAAATATAAACCCTTCCCAGTAGTCATTATTATGACAAAAATATCTCCGTGACACTGTAAAGGTCCTTTGTATTTTCGCGAGTTGCTTTCCCAGGACAAGCCAGTGATTAATTTCTGTGTACTGCTCATTATTTTTTCAATTTGGAAACTTGCAGGAGTTGTTGTGATAACAACATTTAAATGGCAAGAGGTGGCTGAACTGTACCAGTATTGGTGCGAGAGGCCCCGCTCAAGCCGCTGACATTTCAGCAGGCCTCTCATTATCCGTGCTGCTCAGCTGCTTCCCACAAGATCATCTCTGTAGCTTTTTCCTAGGGACATATTTTCTTCCCCGACACTATCTTGTGCTTTCTGTAACTGAAGCGGCGCTGATGTGTAGATGCAATTTGATCATGGCAAGGCTTGTAGCACGCTGGTAAATGAATTGGCATTTTCCGATTTCTCAGTACTGGGAAAATCCTCAGCGCTTCAGCAGGGCTGCTAGGCAGAGTGTGCAGGGTATAACCGGGACGGTGTTTTGAAATTATAACTAGTGATCAAACAGGCATGCAAAGGAGRAAGGAGCAGCAGTCTTAAATGCTCGGTAGCTGGTTTTAAGCAACATTTTGCTAATTACAGCAAAAAGATGTGGCTTTCTACTTTCCTGGCTATTTACAGACACGCATGCATCTCGCTTCATGCTTTTTCCTTGTGATATTAGTAGCTGGCAGAGCAGAAAATGAAGCTACAAATCTGCATGCCTCATTTGCTAAATCGCAATGGCTAGTGTCCTGGGAGGACAAAGTTTACTCTGCCAGCAAGTGACGCAAAGCACCTCGCACAGGCTTTGGTTTCCAGCAAGCTAAACTACTGCGAGGCAGAGACAGGCTTTGGAAACGCCCCAAATGGAGCAGAGGATTCAGTCAGGGCTCGCTCATGTTAATGTTAGTTGGTTCTATTTATAACATCTTTAATACGTGAACATTTGTAAATGCTGGTTCTCCAGTTCTGTGTGCTGCAGGCACCAGGGGAGAAATCTAAGCAACACCTGCAATGTCAAGAGAGCTTGCCACACAGCAACCAAGCCCAAAATATTGTGTTAAACAGCAAGAGAGAGAGAGAGGATAGCAGTTACCCCTTCTGATCATTGCTGGGAATGGTGCTCAAAACTCTGCCAAAATGTTAAAAAAAAAAAAAAAAAAAAAGGATTCTGCAATCATCCATTTTTTGAGCTTCCAAAGCCTCGGCACATTGATTAAGCTATTTCTGAGAACTTTGGTCTGCAGCTCTCTTGCATGCAGTACAACACCAACAGGGCAGTTACGCACTCAGCAGTGCTCTTAATGCAGGAAACAGGCCTTGGACATCTGTGGGGAGAGCCCGCTGCCAGATGTCATTGACCGTAAGGGTTTATGAGATCAGTGACTTGGTTATTCCAAGCCCCTTCCTTGAATTTGAMACTGGGATGCAACTCCTGAGCAGCGAGGTGAATCCTGCGACCTGAACACATTCCTACTGCAGATTAGGCAGGGGCCTTCCAGGACTCCGAGCAATTAAAACTTGTCTAATTTCACCTCAAATTCAATAATGTATTTTTATATGCAGTAAGGTGTTGGGCATAATCTGTGAAAAGTGTGTATGGGAAAAGGAAGGAACAGCTGGGGAAAAAAAAAAAGCCTGTATTCATATTTTAGTTGCAATTTGGCAAAAAGAGGCCTATTCTCCATGCTACTGAAATGAGACAGGTTGAAGCCCGGTACCTGGCACACTGGTTAAAAAAAGACCAGGCTCCTTAATACTTCTAGCRTTGCACCAGAAGCGCAGTGAGGGAGCTCAAACGGGCCTCACTGCCCCCCTTTCCCTTGGGCTGCATCTTGCACGTGTGCTACGGGAGGGAGCTTCTGTGGGGCCCATGCTATCAACGCGCAGAGCCAATGTTAGGCACAGTTATGAGACCGTAGTTTCGCACTATCTTCTTATTCTGGATACTTGGAAATCTAAGGAAACGAGACTCAGATTACAGACTCTTGAATCTGTGAATCCCTCCATTGCCGTTGTTTGTTTTTAGATCTGAAAAAAAAGTAGAGTATTTAGGTAATGGAAGAGATGGGTCTAAGTCTTTTATGTTGTTTAAAATCCTGCCTGTATGTTATCTGCTCCTCTGAAACATTCTTGCTTTATTTGTTCACTGTAACACTGAAATCCCCACCTTTGTGCTGAATCTGGCAATATTGGCTATTCCACTCACAACCTCTGGTTAGAAAACTGGGAATTTATTTTGTTCGGGGATATTCTCCATTGTGCTTTTCTTCTTGTCATAGCAATGGAAATATTTTACCAGTTAAATGGAGAAAAAAGCCATTAAGGCATATGCTGTTTCATAACCTAGCTAACAGAGATGTCCTCAGTATTCAGAAYGGTGGTTTACTGCAACGAATTAAATGCACAAATTCTTCATGTGGAAGAAATGATTTCTGAGTTCCCCCTTGAAACCTCATTTGTTCTGTAGCAAGATGAGTTAATGAAGAAACCTACAACTGAGTGTCTTTTACAGCTATAGAGAAGCTTATTCTAGCTCTCAAAAGTAGTTTTTTATTCTTCTTGGTTATTTTAAACTCCTTCAGCCGTGATTCAAAAYCAGAAGCCACAACTGTTCTTGCAGCTGTACCYTTCAGTTATCTGCCTCTCTTTGCTCGGCACAAATGATCCCCTATTAATTAGAAAGCACYTTGATTTCTATAGGCTAAACTGACYGCTGGTTCTTTAACCCAYGTGCATGTGGTTTTATTGCTGGTTAAACAACACATGCAAAGGGGAGAAYGGAAAGGGTGGGTAAAACCAGCACTTTTTTGGCTGCTCATCAGGTGGGTCCTGCCGGTTGCTTTGTTTCTGCCCTTCTCCCCTCGTTGCACCGAACCAGCAGAGCGAAGGTGGCACCTTCCCGGTGGAGGAAAGACCCGCTCCGTGCTCAGGGTGCTCCTAGCAGAGCGCCCGGCCCCTCCGTTGGCGGACACGGGCTTGGCTGTGCTCACATCAACACCTTCCAACAGCCCTTTGCCAAGTTAACTGTCCTTAAAGCTACCAACAGGACCTGTTTGGTCCCATTTTGTCATACGCCAGGCCCATAACATAGAGAAACTTACTTTTGATTCCTTGGTTACCCACGGCTGCTGGGTTTTGATTTGGGAGTAGTAGCTGCTGTCCTTCCTCATAAAGATGTGGATATATTTCTTCAACGCTCTAGTGTTTACAGGAAATGATGGTACTGAGTTTGGGTTTGATTTATCCTGAAAGGCTACATTTTAGTGTCAAGCTTTTGTGCTTTCAGAAATGGATGCAACCAGGGATTTTATTGAAAGGAAGAAGATGGACGACATGGAGGGAAAAAAAAGGAAACTTTGATTTGACTTAAAAATAGAAATTTCATTTCATTTCTAGATTGATGCTTTGGAATTTTTCTTCCTTTCTTCATGATAACATTCTGTACTGTATTTCTGCCATGTCCTTTCTAATTGGGAAATAACTAGATTGCTAAATTGAATATTTTAAAGATTTTCCTTGGCTGGTGGTTTGATTTCTTCCAACACAGATRATAGGTTACGGACCTGTCTCGGGAATCAGTAGCATGAGCAATGCTGTTGCATCAGTCCGGTTTGCACCGACAGGTATGAGGATGGCTCTTTCCTTCGCTGATGCTTGCGTGGCTCAGAAAAAAAAAGCTGAGACTGTGGTTCAGATCTGAAAGGGAGAGTGGCCGAAGCATAAATATAGCAGGTCTCAAAAGGCTGAAGAGAAATGCTAAGTATATTAGCAAGGAGTAAAGAGGAGTAGAAACAGAAGCAGAARAACAAAGCTAGAAGACTAACCAATTATACATGCTAAGCAGGAAAGTAAAGAGWTTTCTGTTTCCAGGACAAGGGTTGTATGGTCATTAGCAAGGGATTCAAGAGATGGCTGAAATATATTGAAGCAACTCTTTTGATCACAGAAGCAGATGCATTTGTGAATATACCTTCCAAAATATAAAGGAAAGGAGCCTCACTGTGTGGTAAAACYGAGTCCTTCAAGTATACAGATAAATCTGAAAACAACAGTGACATTCAAGAAAAACTTTGAGTTTAGAAATGCAGACCACAATGAGATTATGAAATTAGCTGAACAGGAAAAYACCATTCTCATAAAATAGTAGACACAGGAGACACCTCAGTCTGCAAYTAGCATCCCAGCAGTGAGAAATATGTGATCTAAAGCACCAGAARGCACAGCCTTTAAAATCATAGTAATTTAACACCTAGGGCCTTTGCATTCGAGAGCACCTGGCRGCACACAAGCTGGGGAATGGCACTGACTTTCAACGGGGCTTCCCAYAGGAACTTTTCTGATGATGTCAGATTTTTTCATTTTTCTAACCTACTCATTTATTTACAAACCTGAATGTGGGGGCCTAAATTAATCTGTCAGTGTTCCTCTTGATCAGCAAGAACATTTAGACAATTAGCCAACTGCCAAGGGAAATCTCGGGACTGTTGTCATCAGCTCTAATGACAATCTTATATTAAGGATGCTCTTGGAATAAGTAATCAATGAGACAGTGGTTTGAAGTGACCCAAGGACTTTCCAATCCAATGATTTAATGACACAGTGAGTAAAAAATTAAATCTTAGTAAATACTAGTGGCCTAGAATCTACCCAAAGGAATTTCCTGATATTATTTTTATTTGCTTGTCATAATACATTTTGGCCACATTTTCTCCTTTCTGTTCCATGTATTATGTTAAAGATGAAAAAAAAGTTTCATATTCAGCTTGGGTTTATCATGAGCCTTTTTTCCTCGCTAGTTAACTAGAAAGACATTAAAATACAGAAATTTAATTAACTGACAGAACAATTTAAGCCAAGTTTGAAAGTGGTTCCTCTAACAGTGGCTGAGTGCCTGGGGAAGCAACAAGGAGAAAATCCCTTACTTGGCGATGCATTTAAGTTTCTCTTTCTTCTTTTGTGCAGCGATGAACCTTTTTGATCTCACTCTTTTGTAAAGTAAATCTTCGTCAGATTAAATATGAAGATCCCTATCAGAAAGCACTTGRCTTTGACAAGCCTGACAGAGTCCTATGTTGCTTGCAACATGGTAATGGTTGGCAYCGGAATGAAAAGGACTTGGATAATGAATAAAGAATATTTTAGTAGCATGACTCATAAGTAATACAAAGGCAGCTCTGGCAATGTCTGTACTAATTACAGACTAGTTGCTATGTTGCCGCAGTCRTGGATATTAACTGTGTGGGATGCTGAAATGTGTAGGCAACCTGCTAAGCYTGAGCTCAGCTCTTCACAACTCAAATCCCTGTCTAGCCCAGCTGGAAAGTGGGCAAGGCATGTAGGTGCCTAAATTTGGACTGRGGGTGACTAAATGCATGTGACTTTTTTAATTTTGGCCCTCTTGGCCACAAACTTTTTGAGCTGTTAAAAAACATGGACAAGATTGTGTAAGGCAGAATTTAAGAGCCACCAGTCCTGGTGCCATGCATCGCTCTGGGTCCATTCCTCATTGCGCAGCGCCACTACCTTGCCGCTGTTCCCCACTACTTTGGCATGATCGACCAGCCARAGAAGCATCTGTCGCCTGGCGAAGCTCTCCTGGCTCGGCACGGGCAAGAGATGGTTGTTCGTCCTTCCAGGCTTTCAGGGCATGAGATGGTGGGGGACAGCCTTGGGCTGGGAGATGTCAATGTGACTCACGTCTGCACTTCAGCAAACTCGGGGCCAGATGTGGAATTTGCTCTGGTCTCCATTTCAAGAGTTAATGAGTTGGAAAATTATCCAGGCTCAATTCTGTGTTTCCTTTAAGGGTCTCACTTCTTAAGTTTGGGTGATTACTTCCCTGTGCATCATCTGCCCTTGCCCACTCCTTTTCTTGCTGTCCTTCAGGCTTGGAGGATTTCTTTCCTGTTCTTTCTGAAAATGAGACCCTCTGTCCATTTTAGGGCATGAAGGCACAGAATAGCAAAAGCTGCCCTGTGCTGGCAATACTACAGGACCATCTTGCAGATGAAGATTTCTGTATTTAGGTTGTGCGTAGTGAGGAAGGCAGCCCTTGTTCTGTGAAACTTGTGCACAGAAAACACATCCGTGACTATTAATTACCCGTGACTACTATCTGATGATGTTTTAAAATCATCTGAACCATGTCGGCAAGCTGACGGCTCACAGACTGTGCCAGGGAAGGAGAATACAAGCTGCAAGAGATATTTTGGGAAGCAGGGGAGGAGGGGTGGGTTTGTTTTTTGGATTAATGTCTCCAGTAATGAAGCACTGAGAGAGGGCAGAAAATTCCCGTGGCACTGGGGCCACCTTTTCTAATCAGACTAATGCTGCTGTAATGAAAATAACACGCTCCTCTGGATTCCCCACCACTTTATTTCCAATGTTCAGGTGAACAGAAATCGGGGTAGTTTTCAAACAACACAGTCACAGTAACGAGAACAAGCTGCTGGCGGCCTGCACTATAGTGCATTTGCTTTGGCGCGAGCTCTCTGCTTTGTCCAATACCTTAACAAGGAGCTGAATGTAACTAAAGCCCAACTTCATGTGAGTGCATATTCATGGCTTTGTGCGATTGGAATTTTTATATTATTAATAATCTTTAGGAGCACTTGCAGCATTGCTTTTCTTCCAAAAGATATAATGGGAGGTATCGTGGGAGGCTCTCGTCCCTTGAATGTAAAAACTRTGAGCAATACACAATGCCCGTGGTACTGTTTTGTGTGCTTGGGTTTGATTTTGCACAAGAGATTAAAGCAGACGTTACCTTAAATATTCACGAAGAAATGTCAGCACCGATGAGGAAATGCAGGGGGAGGGATGGAGGTAGGCTCTGCATAAATCATTTAAGGCCATGAAGCTGGAATATCTATTCTGGTCACATCATTCTCTGTAATATTAGTTCAAATACGTGATTTGACTCTTGTCCTTAATGGTAACCTGGAGAGAAAACAAGCACTTCTGCTTGAAAACATAGTGGCTTGGGAAACCTGGCTGACAGCTTGTCTTTTCAAAAATTATCATGTGCCTTATATTAGAAAGCCTGGTGGGGAGAGCAGCTCCTTTCCCCCTGGCATGGCCAGGCAGGGCAGCCCTGGCTGCTGGTTCACTTTGCTGTAACTTTGGGGTCATTATGGTCAAGAAACGCTGGAGGAAAACTTGCCCTGCAGCGTTCAGAGRCACAGCTGAAGCTGCTGAAGTCCCAGCAAGGATACTGAAATCAGCCTCGCAGCGCCCCAGCTCGGTTCCTGCTCTCCGTCAGTCCCAGCACCAAGGGTCTGAGCCGAGCTCGTAGCAGCAAAGAGGGGCAGGTAGGGCCAGTTAATCGGCTCACGTCATCTGGGAGTTAATGACACGTCTGTTCCACTTGCTGGGGGAAAAAAAACTCAACAAAACATATCTCAATTCTGTGCAGTTTTATTAACTTAAAACAAATCAGCCTAACTAAACGAACCTTGGATACCAAGGGGAGCTTTGCTTGACGGACCTCAGAATTTGAGCCCACACACCACAAAAAGGAGTGATTCCTTGTACCCTTATGTGACTTCAAAAGCCTTCATCTTGGCCTGTCTTTGGGTACTTTGGCACCTCATAATTTCGGAAATACCTGAAATATCTTAGCACTCRGAAACACAGACAAGCTTTGAGAAGGAGATACATATACAGCCAAAGGTGAATTCTGTATTCCTTTCATGCACTGTGCAGCTGTACTGGTGATGGTGCTCAAGGACTTTAAGGTGACAGACATGTTAGATTAAAAAAAAAAAAATCACTTGAAAGAAGGTTTCTGAGGCCCTTGGTTTCTCTATAAATTCATGTCTGTCTTTGCTTTCGGCAGCCTTCCTTAAGCCTGAACCGCTRGCTCAGCTTTGCTTTACAGTTGGCTTTGGTATAATACAAATGCGATAGAGCTGCATTAGCAGCTATTTGACTTACTTATTCTCAGGTAAGTTAGTCAGACTCACCGCAGGTAACCTACCCCAAATCGCGCGAACTGCTGCATCTCGCTCGCTAAACCGCCTCCTGCTCGTCCCCAGCACGGGGAAACCTGCCGTAACACAGCGATCACGCAGCCGCATCAAACAGGTCTGCTCCTACCCTGTTCGCTCATCTTTTGGCAGTGCTGTTTTATTGGCCTTTGTCCCCATATGCATACCCTTGGTTTCCTTAAAAACACCCCTCCTTGCAGCTCCTTTGCCTTGTGTACCTGGTTTCCAGGTTCCTTCTCCTCTTCTGGTTAAAAGTGGCCCCGTTAGTGGCTAAATAGGTGGTGTTTCCTCTTTTCTTGCTGCTGCTCTACTTGATTTTTGCACCTGAAGCTCACTTAACCTACACAATTTGTTTTTGCTGTTTTGCACTGGATAATGTCAGATACCTGCACAGTCTCACTGTTTGAATCACCACTCAGTTAACGTACCATATATTTTTTCTTGCCTTTTCCTGTCCACAGGCTTTGATACAATGATTTCTATTGCCACAAATATTGCATATGACTTCACATATAAGACTTTTTCCATTACCATATTTTTTGCCACTGTGCTAACAGGTCTTCCTTCCAGTTTATCTCCTCTTCTATACTTTTGCATGCATTGTAGTGTACTTTTGACAGGCTGACAGCATCTCTTCCTTGTATTTTCAAGCTTTTCTTGTACTACTTGAAAAATCAGATTTGTGCCTGCATTTCTTAGGCTCTGTATCGGGATGCAAACTTTCCCCTGACTCAACAAATACCACGGTAGAGCCAGCAGGCTTCTCACGTTGTCCTTCTCTCACCATTTACAGGAAAATTGTTGGTGACTCAAGGATAAAGAAGGGAAAAAGATGTCTAGTCTTAGCTCAGGATACAGCTGTGGTACGTAATAGAATTAGCCTGATAATCCYGTTTTGTCTCTCTTTTGGGGGAAATCATGACTCAGTAACCAGCAACACAACAGTATTGCTGCTGTGCTCCAGCTGCCCCGTGCTAATCTTTCTGCAGCACATCAAAAGTGAAATACTGTTGGTGCTTAGACTGGTGGTTGTACATACCGGATAGCAGAGAATACCAAAATTATTTGGGGAAATAGTGACGAAAGAGCAAAGGAACCGTGTGGGTGTTTTACATAATGTCGGAGGGAGCCGGTTGGCTTGTGGGAGGAAAGACGCTGGAACTGGGGCCAAAAATTCAGCCTGGGTAGGAAGCTTGTTGTTCTCTATTAAGAGCTCTCATTAAAAAAGCCACTTCYGTCTGTGACATTTGCTGACACAGGAGATGCCAGGTGTCATAAATTCCCTAATCCAGGTAACTAAGCAAAAACAAATCGTCTTGAAGATACTGGGTTTTTGTCTCAGCTAGGGAGACATCTGAAAAAGGCACACTTATTTAACAACGACGCTTTGAGTTTTTGTAATACCCAGGATAATTTTATCAGAGGGGGATTTATGCGGGGATGCATTACATTAGCCTAGTGCTGTGCAAGACATATGGAAGTTAATGACGGATTAGATTTCAGAAAGCTTATAAAAAGAGCCTTGCAAGACCTTTCACCTTAAAATCGTTCATAGCTGAGCAATCCATTAAAATAAGCATGGAAGTAATCCTCAGCTGGTACAGTAGAAAGAAATATGCTAGTGATTAATGGGTTTGGGTTACTTACTTAACGGTTTAATACACGGCTGCATGGAGAATATCTCTGATAACGGCACACAAGGCCTAACTGTTGTAAGAAAAGTTGGACATCAAGTTGTGAAAGTTGTGCATTTTCCGAACTGCACGTGAGCTTTGCTGGATGCTCTGCCAAGGGTTTGCAGCCCCTGGCAGGAGCGCGGGTCTCCCACGGTGCCCCCACGCCTGCCTTGCAGCCCCACACAGGCACAGKCACTGCAAACAGCCCCAAATCCCCCAAACAACGGTTGCTTTGGAAGAGCTTTGGCTCTGCTTGGAAACGTGTGGGCAGGTGAGACTCTGTGCACTGATGTCCCGCATATGGCACGCTGGGGGACGCGGGGAGGCTGCTGGCACGTGCCCATCCCTGGCTGGGTCAGGGCCACGGAAAGGACGCTGGGTTTTGTTTTTGCAGCGACTTCCACAGTGTCAGAGCAGATTATCCTGCCGAGGCAGCGATCTGACAGTCTTGTCTACATTGCTTTATGGAGCCTGGCTGCGTAATGTCACCCAGCATAATTTTCAGCGCTGGAAAGAGAAGCTTAATGGTGGAAGCACAAATCAGATTTTCCCGTYGGACACTCATAGCACTGGAAGTGCATGGTGCTTGCTGGCTCCGCAGGGAACAAGATCACTGCGAAAAGATTCATTACCAGTGATGACTGCTGGAATATATCTGTCTACACGAAAAAACATCGCCAGCAAGCTGCATTTGGAGCTGCTGCTGAGAGCCTTAATGCTGCCGAATAGGAGTTTCTCCCGTAGCGCAAGGAAAAGTCACTTCCACCGTGAACTGCCTTACCCTCTGTGGCTCCTTCTGCCACTGGTGCAAAAGCAATCTGACATTGCCAGCCTCCTCAAAAGGGAGAGCAAGGAGGAGGTGGCGGCTGCTCACATTTGGGCCATATCCTGCAGCCGAGCTGGACCAGAGTCACGGGATAGCAGTGCCCATCCTCTTCCTCACTGGATTAGGGTCTAGCCTCCATTAGAGGGGGCATCAGATGAGCTAGAAACTCGTCCCTTTGCAGTTTTGCTAGTAGAACGATCTTCCCTTTAGCCACCTGTAACAACAGCCATTGCTCTTCTGATACAGGTTTCCAGTTGGTCGTACACAGCTGCTTCCTATGCGTAGCCTTAGTTTAAGTAGGAAGTGCTGCTAATTTCAGTCATTGCCTGTTCAGCACAACACACTTCCACGATATTTTCCATCACTAATCACAAAAGCTATCTGTTTGATCGTTGCAGGAATGGCACGAGCACCACTGACCAGCCGAGGTCATTCCTCTTGGCCACGGTGGCTGCAGGAGCGAACGGGGGGCCCCTGGGCACATAGCATGCAGCGACTTGGCAAGCTTACTTTGCCTCCCACCTTTCTCTTCCAGATGTCAGGTGTCAGTGAAACATGCCAGGCTTTCCAAGGAGTAATCACATCAATTTGAGCAGAGAACAAGCTGTCATAATTCACTGTACTAATGAAAATTATGATGACACCACAACAAGAAATCCTTGCCAGCTTAATCATCTCTCACCACCATGGCATAAAGTTATATAAAGGCTAATATTCTTAGTAGCATATAAAAGCTACAAACAATTTCTGAAGGTGATTAAACACCAGAGCAAAGTGGAGTTGTATGGAGAATTTAGCTGGTGTCTGGTGAGCATGCATTCCTCTAAGCACCATCATTATTCATGCTATATTAGAGAAAACAGGTTCAACAAAGCATGATAGCAGACAGTGGAAGGAAAAGTAATCTCTGGCCAGAGAARTGCTGGGAATTCACTGTTGCTGCCATGCAACATTTCACTGATAATGATGTAAGTGGGGATGCATACTCAGTTTGCTAACATTTAATTTCCTCACTGTGGGTCRTAAAGTTTGACTTAAAATTAATTGAGGAAAAAAAGGATTTGAGACACSTTCTGAGGAAGGAGATGCATGTTCCAGACTTTTCGTGGTGTGTAAGCCTAGSACCCATGCAGAGGGAAAAGGAAAGTTGTTGCAGGTCTTCCTATCCCTAGCATGTAGTCATTACCATGTGCAATAAATATTTATTTTATTATCTTTTGGGGGGAGTATGTGGAGGAAAGAATCCACATAGCTGCATCAGGGGAAAAAGCGTGAACTCAAATTAGTTTTAGGGAGTTGTAAGAACTGGTTTATGCGATTTGATCTACTTCAAGCTCTATCCCCAGCAGTGACTCATGAAACAGAATGTCARACTATAGTAAATTCAAGGAACAGACACAGCATTAAGAGACTGGAGGAAAATCAAGATGAATGTGAAAGCAGGCAGTCAAAAAGAAAAAGAACAAACAAGGAGGTTGGAGGGAGAAAGGTGATGGAACAAAGGCAAGGAGAGCAACCGGAACACRACAATGTGTTGGATTCCACAGAAATCTTTTCATATTTCATTATATATTCTCTATTCCCTTACTCAGAGGTATTGTTTTTCAAAAGAAATTTAACTTGAAAAAGTATTTTCAAGGAGGAATGGGAGCCTTGGGTAAGCAAAGGGAGAATCCTGCTTGGATCAATTCCTTCTTGGCTCGCAGGCAAGGCCAGGGGAATAAATACTTGAAAAGCACAGTAATTCACAASTTGCACTTGCCAGTCAAATAAAAATTTCTCTGTTTCTATGATGTACAGAAATACAGTATGTCACATCAAAATACAAGGCACTGCCTGCACTTCTTCCAGAGCAGAGGGAGGCCCCAGGCCTTGCAAAGAGCCTTTGACACCCTCTAGCATCTCCAGGTGATGGCAGAAGACTGAAAAGAAGAACGATGGAAATAAGGGAAATTCAGGCTTGGCTGYAGCTGGGGAAAGCCTCCAGCTCCCAGCAGCTCTCAGCATCCCCCTCAGTGCTCGACTTTGCAGGCTGCCGTTCTTCTCTTGCGGATATTCGGAGTTGCTAGCACGGAGTCTGTATGTGCTGGGAAGACGTTTAATCTGATTTCCAAAAGAAATGAGGTGTTTGCAATTAGTCTACCTTTTCTCCCCGTACTCATTCCCGGCCATCCTCTAATGAGGTGTGACTGCATGGATTGCCATCACCCAAATTTTGCCAGCTTAGGTTTCTACACCGTGCATTCTCCAGTGCTCCCAGGTCTAGGGCRCTAATGATGGCTCTTCTCAGAGTCATTCCCAGTCCAAGAAATMTCAGCAAGCAGGAGAAATACATACAAAGACAGCTTCAGGGGTTTCAGACCTGCTCAGCTGTTTGCCTTTCAAGCATCTYGTGGATACTGGACGACCGACTGCATGCACATGATAAGCTAAGCATCTGTATTTATAAGGTATGAGGGCTCTTTTTATTGCAAAACRTACTAAAGCATTTACTGTATATTTTTCTCCATTGATCCAGAATCACTGTATTTCCTTTCTTTGGATTTTAAGCCTCTCATACAGTTGAGGCAAAAATAATATATCTTTCCTCTGCAGAAAGGCATTAAATTGTCTGCAAAGTTGTTTTGCTCAAGCTACAGTCTTCAAGAAATGCATGTGTGCACCCAGAGCCAGCAGAGCGTGTAGTTCTGCTGCACTCGCTTGGTGAGGGTGAACACCAGCTTCATGCCTGAAGTGCCCGTTTTTAGATTGATTGGCCACAGGGAAAAACTTGCCAATGTGTATGGAGATTTTTGGAAGAAGAGTTAGTGTTGAGTTAGTTTGGAAGAAGAGTTAGTGCCTGCACTGTCTGAATGGCTGAACTCTGTTATGCGTTGGGAAGGAATCTCCCCTACAGGAAAATCCTAGGAGTTAACCACGAAAGAGGAAAAGGCTGTGTTTTGATTTTAAATAGCACAAGAGGGAAATGCAAATAGGCAAAATCTTTCAGAAGAACATCAGGCATATGATGGGGCTCTTCAAGCCTGGTCTTCCATCTTAAGCGCAGCTTGCATGGTTAACAAAATCTGCAGACGGCCACTCTGGGAGTGCTGAATCATTACATTTTACAGAGTCCTTCGCACTATGAAATCTGGAYGGTTCCCAAGAGGGAGCAATCTGGAAATAAAAATGTGTCTGATCAATAAAAGGAAATGGCTCGAAGAAATCTGAGCTTAGCGCTCTGTAAGTCCTAACTGGCTTTGAAAGCATCAGGGGTGACCTTGCCCTTGGCAGCCTCGCTGTTTTAGCGGTGTGCAGGGTTAGTGCAAGGTAATGCCAGCTCAGGGTCAACTCCTGGYGCTCTTGACAGCGCAGAAGGCTCTGACTGCAGGTGAAGTCAGGAGAAAGGTCTGCAAAGAGGGCAAAATGCCCCAGTGGCGCTCCACGATCTAAGGTTTTCATGCCTAGCCCYGCTCCTCCTTGGCTTTGCCGTGGGATACGCTGAAACCTCCCTTCTCACAGTGCCTGCATTTCTCTGTGTGCTGGCGTAGACCAGGTCACGCTTCCTCGGTGCTTCGCGRTGCTTCAGAGCTTCCTCCGCGCCCTGCTCTTCGGCCCTAACGCCAGCTCTCCGCATGCCGGCTCACCCCCAAGCCTGGCGCTGAGAGCAAATCCCTGGGGAAGAGCGAGAAGTCAAGCTGCAGTGGCCGAGAGGTGATGCYGGCTAATGCCTATTTGCAATCCTGATTGCCGGCTTCGTCATTTTTTTCAACACTATGAAATAGAGACATACAAACAGCTAACGTAGTTGAGCTAATAAAAAGGCAAGTACAAGTATTCAAACAGCATGAACTATTTAAATAAGGAAGTTAAACAAAATCCATCCCAACTGGCTTTCAACTCTCAGCCCCCTGATCTAAAAATCAATTGATTTTACTTACAGAGTGGTAAAAGCTCTGGAGGAAATGGTTCTCTTTTCACAGCCGCTTATGTGGATGAAATAAACTTCACAGGTTTTATAGTGGTTAGCCAACAGAGATGGGCCATAAAAGCACAAGCATCTCCCTCCGCAACCACCCTGGTCTCCTCTAGCACGCAGACCTGGCTTTCCAACGGYAATACAACAAAATAAGCGGAATTCATGGACTGGATTGCCAGCACTCACAGAGGGAGCTGGAAACACGGCAGGCTCTAACACTCCGTTTTGCTTCATAGACTGTCAGGTCTGAAGGGGTTTCCAGCAATGCCCAGACGTACCCCAACGCATGTTCTGAATCACTCCGACGCAAGATGAGCAGAAGCKCCCGGCAGGATCCCCCGTTCGCCTGAGACCGCAGAAACGGCTGTGACGGGGATTTGCACCAAAGAGCGGATTGCCTCTTAGGTCACGCAGCTACGCCAGGCTTCTGCTGCCATAATTAAAAGCCTGCAGAGTTCATTACCTGCGTTTTGTAACCTGGCATGGAAAACTCACTTTGGGCTAAAAGGTGACATTTTCCCCTTGTAACGTGGAAGTCGCGCCCTTGTCCAGTTTAAAACTCAATACAAATCCAAAAAGATCTTTCAGTTTGCCTCTATAGACACTTCTAGATAAAACACGAGTGACCAACAGCAAKTCAACGGCCGCCGGCGCACCCAGGCTTACGTGCCAAGGACCCAGACAGGAATAGCCCCTGCTTTTCCCCAATTCCGCGCTACTGCCGCTGGGGAGCAGCTGCAGCCCGTGGAGGCCGAGGCTGGCTATAACCCCCCCATGGTTGTAAAAACCAAAAATCGAGCAGTTTTCACAGGGCCACCGCAGCTCCTACAGGAACAACTTTGGTGACAACCTTGTGACTTTAGTTTGATTTGACATCATGGCAGCCACAGCTCTGAAGTTTGCTAAGCCTTGGGAGCGCAGAATTGGCAGCAAAGGCATGGGGAGATCACTTTTATTTGAAGTTTCACCAAAAAAAAAAAAAATCACTTTTCTACAGCTCTGGCAATAAATTCATAGATCTCTGATGGCAAAGAAGGTAACTGGTGACAACCTGGGGTGATACTCCACTATATAATCTTACAATGGCACGGTAAACTAGTGTCACTTCCTTGTAATGTACTTACAACTTTATCAGGATAAACACCAGAGAATCCATCACATTTCTTTGTATTTTTCCCTTCCTATTAAACTCCTGGCTGCTTCAGTGAGCCCTCTGTACATGGCTTGGCTGCAGACCGCTGATCTGTAACTCTCGGCACTACAATATTGTCATTTCTCAAGTCCCGTCCAACTCAGGCTGTAACTTTTCATGAGCAAAGATAGATGCCATAAGCAAAAGCCAGGCACAGACAAAATTTATCTCAATTTATCCTGGACAGAAGAAGTAACCGAGAATACCTTGCTGAAAGCAAAATACACTGCTTGACTGAATTTACAATAAGTAATAAAATACAGCAGGGAGAGGCCATTTACTGTAGGGGAAGAAAGTAATATATGATGTCAGTAAGTCATTTTAAAATGATGCCATTAAGCAAGCATAAAGGTGATTATTGCCTTTTTTTAGGCATTAAAGTTATATTTATAATGCAGTTGGTGGCTGACATCTACCAACATAAAAGAGCCATTTTAATTTCTTCCAGAAGCAGCTATATGCATTTTATGCCACTTGCAGATGCACACTCTCTAGGACCAATAGCAGAGGGCCAAGGTAGGTCCGCAGCTGACATGAAGGCAAGGTCCTTTTGTCCTCAAGACCATATTGTAAACACAGTAAAAAATAAATGTCTCACCTAATTCGCAGAGAAACTGCTGAGGCAGGACCAGGAATTAAACATTTCTTAAGGCCTTAGTCCTCAGCCCGATGCACAAAGTCATCCTGATCCTAGCACGACGAGGAGCAGCAGCACTAACGTTGCAAGCTAGCGCTGCCCAGCCAGCACAGCCTTCTTACAAAACCAGATCATTTAAGCATAGATTTAAAAGGGAATAACCCTACAGAAGGAGGCATCTGTAGATATTTCATAGACATTTGCAACTTTGGGATGGTTTCAGAGAAGCCTCTTAGGTTGACTTTCAGCTCCTCAGCCCAAAATGCCAATCCACCTCCCTCTCTACCCCTCTTGCCCTAGTCCTCGGGGTGCCCAAACAGGCCTCTTCAACCCTCGTTCTCCACATTTCTTCTAGGCATTTTTGAATCCATCTTTTTTTTTTGAATGTGGGCACTGGGAATTGTAAAGAATATTGCAATGTCTCTTGTGCAGCACCAGTAGCACTTCCTTGCTGCTGCTGGGAATGCTTTACCTGCCACAGCTGCATAAACCGGCTGTGAAACCCTGTGCTTTCCCCCAGCCTTTTGCTACTCGATACCAGCCTTGGAGGTGCAGCTCCTGGGGGCAGGTGATTGTAGGGGAATCTCAGGGACTTCTTCACTTCCCAAATAAGCTCAGAAGACAGCCCCAAAACTTGCGCTCTGAAAACTTAAATGCTAGAAAACAAGAAGAAATAACTCCAGATAGATTACTTCYTAAAACTCATGATTTTAAGTCAACATCATGATTTTGGAACATTTGGGCTTGGCAAGCAGTTTTGGATCAGAATTTCCCCCCCCAAACTTCTGGCAGGGAGGTTTTCCAACATGCGTTTGACCTTTCCATCTCTGTACAAGCAAATGCTGACGTGATTTCAGTGACCTAGTCCCAGACAGCTGCAGGATTAGGCTTTGTAGTAACTGTCCCCCCTACAGCAATGATCCCTCGGTGCAGGCAGGTTGAAGCCTGGCCACGTCAGGGATACAGAAGAAGCCTGAGGCCTCCGTCAGGAGCACGCAGAGTTCAGTGCCAGGGAATTAATTGCAAAGGATGCAGGAACCTTAATTCCAGCTAGTCCTTCAGGTTGCTCCAGCTCCATGGCTTAACCTCCAGGAAGATGTCTTGACAAATGAAATCCCCCAAAACATCGATCAGCTGGAGGCAGCACTTGTCCCATTTACTGTTCATCATCATATTGCTCTGACTCATCGGCGTGCATTTTATATAGCTATTTTCAAGCAATAGCTGGGCTAATTAGAGATCATTTCAGAAGGAGGTTTTCCAGGGTGGTTAATTCTGTCAGCCACAGCCAAATTATGGCAGCACAGCCAGTGCATGAGAGGCACAACAAAAATCTCCTGCTCTACCTTAAGCTCTAGCTCTCATGAACATTTCACATTTGCAAGGGTTGAGCAGCACAACCTCTCCGACACAACTCTGTGCTCCGCTACCGTACAGGAGATCCAGTCTAGCAACATCAAAATCAGCAGTGTTCAAAGCCCCTGGTGAAATTACTGTCGGCTTCAATGGTAATTTCTGCATTCAAACCAGCAGCACCTTTCCTGAGCCCATCAAGGGGAGGCTGAGCTCTGGCAGTGCAAGGCACCTTTACTCTCCCAACAAGGCACTCCTGCTCATCACATTCCTCTACCTACGTTATAAACATTGTTCTACAGTAAAAGCCTCCCCATCAAAGCAGAAGCATCCTTATTAGATTATTTAGGAAAGCGCAAAATTGCCAGATTTTAATTTACTAACAAGAAGAGCAATTTAAACCCTGTCTTTGGAGATGATGAAATTGTGCTAACTCTCAGAACGAAAGAGAGAACACAAATACCATGGAAACTGTCACCAACAAAAGCTGTAATATCGCAGAGAGGTAGTGTCTGCCTGTTGAAAATATCCAGTGCTTTCTCTCTCTTAATACGGAAACAGGAAAAATATTATTCACGCTGCATGCAATGCTGACAGACGACAAAAGACTAAATCAYTGGCTGCAAACGTAGTTTCCTTTGGTTGTTGTGCCAGCTGGATAAAGGTCTCCAGCACTGACATCCTGAAGCRCCCTGGAAGTGGAGAGGCAGGATGCATTTGCTGCAAATGCCAGAGCTCACTGAAGACAACTATTCTCTCCAGAGGAAAGTTTATTTCTCCAGAGGTCTATTAGAAAAACAGGAAAAAAAGGAAAAAAAGAAAAAGGTTGCTTCTGCCTTTCCTTCCGGTGCTACCCTGTTCACTAGCAAYGTTGCATGCTGAAACGTAGGGCCCTTATTGTATAATCCCAGGAAGAACATAGCACCTCATCACTTCTCTCCAGAAAGTGTGTTTCTTTTCCATCAAGTGACAGAGGAATTATGTTCCTGGCAGCGTTCAAAGAAGCTTGAACACATGGCTCACTGCCTGCTAGCGCAAGGGGAAGACGCCACAAATCCCCATGCTACAGCAAATTCATCCTCCCGCTCAAGCRGGGGAACGCCGGGCCAGGAGCAACCCGTGCTAAAGCCAGTGCCACCTCCGTCACACACTCCAACAATGGGGAAAGATGATGCAAAACAGGAGGAAAGGCTTATTTTTTGGTGGTAGATATAATTCAGCCTTTTAGCTTGGGAGCAGAAGTATTGCCCTATTATTATGCCTGATCTGGAGCTCTAGCTAGCAGGTATAAGTGTACCGGGCTTTATGCCATTAGATGCTTTAACAAGGAGGTCAGCGGATCTTGCATCAAGGGATTTGGGATTTGTGTGTTAACTGGAGTGGCATGTGTTAAAAGGACCCATGAATTAATGACATTATTTATAACCCATCTCATTATCACACAGGGCTAGATGGCTCAGACAGCCACTAGTTCTCTTAACCAGTTTCTTTTGCAGGAAATAAAACTGCTCCTCTTCAGCTGTGATCCATTAGAAGAATGCTCTGGTTGTTATTGTTTGTGTTTTAATGCAAAAGCTTCTTTCAAAGAAAGGCTTCGTGACTGCATGACATAACTCCCCTGAGTCCAAGTCTCGGATACAAAAATATTCATGTTGAGTCTGCTAAATGAACAATGAACAAATTACATGCTTGATTCCCCTGCTTTGCCTTACTTTTTATCTCTAATATTAGATTGCTATAATTGTTTTTCAGCTCCTTGTGCGCATGTTATTAATGTGCATGTTGCTGTAGAAATGCAGAAGTCCACATACTGTCCCTGAGGTTTAAAAAGAAATTTGCCCCTTCTATTTTTGTCCCATTCTTTGACACAAAAATAAGAAATCATCATGTGACAAATRTTAAAGCCTCAGGTATGATTATGGCCTGTTCCCCTAAGAGGCTATACCGGCTCTGGCCTTGCTCCTGTCTTTCCAGCCCCATCACCTCATCTTTCAGCTGAAAGAGGGAAACTGAGGCATGATCCTTTTTGTAAGGAAAACAAGCAGAAAGGCACTTTTTCTTCTCTAAATAACTGGGGGAGTTTGGCAGGAGCCGGTGTCAGCACGGGCCGCCGTGGGAACCRTGGCCTCCCCACATCTCCTCCGGCCGACCACACAGAGCTAAGGGGGAAAGGGAGGAAAGGCCCCATGGAGGAGGAGGATGAGTAGGGCTGAGGGTGGAGGAAGCTTCTCCTCAGCCATGAGCAATGCTTTTCCGCTCCTGGGAAAATAAACACAGGGAATCAATTAGCTCTGAGCATAAGTGARAACAATGCGACTTACCAGGCACCGAAGTTTTTTTGGTGATGGGAATGGAAACGCATTCATTATGACTGATGATAACGCTAACAAAGATCCTTCTCCAGAAGTGTTGTCCCTACACTGCTGGGAAGGGAGGGAAAGTATTTGGAGGTGGGAGCAAGAGCCACCTGCTTTGGAGCAAGTCACCCCGTTTGCCAGGCAGCGTCGCATGTGCTGGGTGCTGCCAACGCCGCAGACTTGCACTCTGGTCCTGCTCCACGAGCGGGAGAAAGGCCGAAGCACAGGCACATTTTTGCGACATGAAGCATGGGGAAAGGAGGAAGGAGAGCCTAGAACTTAGGGCAGGGGCTGCAGAAACGACAGGCGAACATCGCAGTCGGCGTTCAGTTGAGTTGGCAGCGAGGGAGCCCGGGTTCCCCGAGCGCCTCTGCCCACCCAGCGTCCTGCGTGGTCCCAGGCGTGCTCAGCCCCACGGGGAGCAGGAGCAAGAGCTCCCACCTCGCAGGTAGGGACGCCTTTTTGCAGCCTTGCAGGTGCTACACTTAGTTGTAGCCTCCATCGGCTGGCAAATCGACTGCCTCGCGGCTGATTTGCCATCCCTGCCGTGCCGCTGATGAGCGTCTCGGTGCAAAGCCCTCTCTGAAGCTAGCCCTGCTCTGCCAAGCCTCGGGAGCGCCGTTCCCTTTGCACATACCTCTTCAGAGGCTACACAGGGGCTTACTAAGCAGAAGAGAATCGTCTCAGACACGGGAAGGGGGTAGGAGTTGATTTACGCCTCTTCTCTTGCCATGAAAGTAGCAGGATGAAGCATGGA
This sequence comes from Apteryx rowi, assembly GCF_003343035.1. NCBI lineage: Eukaryota > Metazoa > Chordata > Aves > Apterygiformes > Apterygidae > Apteryx > Apteryx rowi. The sequence goes on from NW_020448752.1 coordinate 272,020, forward strand.
GGAGGATTTAACTATGCACGCTATTCCTAGGCTAAAATGTCACGGGCAGAAAGGAGCCCACTCAAAACGGGGCAGAAGACCAGGCCTTTTGCAGGACTTGCAGAGATCTCCGCTCCAAGCAAGTTCTTCCAGCCAGTTCCCCCTGCAATGAGCCGGTGCTGCAAGCTGACCTGTCGTGTTAACTTAATGCAGCAGGATACCAAGGGATCGCACTTCGCTCCAGCTAAAAACAAGCATTTACTGTTCCCTGTTTGCACAGGGGGAAGCCTCGGAGGCGCATTCGAGCTCCTCCTCCTCCCCATCCCGCAGACCACGCGGTTTCCTCGCGGATGACTCAGTCCGCGGGCGTGCGACTGCCTCCACGCGCCAGCCCGGCTGCAGCAAAGATGCTCGGTATCGAAGCCTTTAGCAACTGCCCTCCGCACAGAGCTGCTTGGACATTTCGGGAGCATTGCCATCCCGAGCAACGGGTCGCAGCTGCTTTCATCCGGCTGCGTGTCCATAGCATGCCTGACACCGCTTGAAGCTTCTTTTTTCCATCTTTCTTTTCTACTTCTGCCGAAGCCCATACCCCAGCTTTGTGGCTTTCTCCCCGCTGGTTTTCTCTGCAGCACAGTCTCCTGTTAAATATGCACTGAAGAGATCAGTCCTCTCCATGTGCTTCGAAGCCCTCCTAAAGACAAACTTCTCACCCCTTTTGAAGCAGTGATTGCCAGTAGAAGCACTAATTAGCATGCCGCTATCTGCAAGAGAACAGAGATAAACTTGAGGAGAAAGGTAATTTTACATGACATTAAGGGCAGGGTTGTTAGCAATAATTAAAGCCCAAGCAACAACATAACAAGATACCTAAAAGTTTGCCTGTGGTGTATTATCCAAGTGTATCAGGAAAACATCCTTCTATTATGGATTGCGTTTTGACTTAGTTTCATTTCCATCTAAAGAAGATTTTGTCATGCAATATTATTGCTCCTAAACACGTTACTTATTTTAAATGTAAACAGGGAGGTGCAGAAGAAAATGAAATACCAGCTTCAGTAGATGTCTTCAGAGAAGCAGCAATTACAAAGCCAGAGGGAACCACTGTGATTATCCCACGCATCACCCGGCCTCGACCAGCCAGAAGCCTCCCGCTTTAACTCCTGCCGCGAGTCCAATCGCCATGTGAACCAGAGCGTAGATCTCAGAGGGAAAAATCTGGTCTCGAGGGGGAAAATCGCCTGTAATAATGACTCAACCACAAGTCTCTCTAAATCATTTCCAGAGTTAATTTTCCTCACTCCAGAAAAGCACTGCTTTATTTCCAGCTCGAGCTAGCTTCAGTTTCCACTGGATCTTATTATACTTAGTCGACCAGACTGCAGCGCCCGCCGCTACCGAACTCCCCTCCGCCAGGAAGGCGGTAAAGGCTGCGCCGGAGGAGCCGGCTTTGGCAGCCCTAGAGGTGCCGCAAGGGCACGTCACCCCTCGCATCCTCCCACCGCCGGCTGCGGCGCRGCTGCCAAAAACAACCCACGCTGGGGTTTTTAAACCCAATTTGCCTTCCTTTCCAGGTGCTGGATTGCCGATACTGCCTGCGGCGTTAATGCAAGTCCTCGTTCTTTTTGACATCTCCAGTTACCGTTCAGCCCCTCTGCAGCTTTTTCGCTCTTGTTTCCAGGCAGCAGAATTGGCATTTTTAAAGCAATTCTTATGCTCCTGTCTGGGACCTGGCTTCCTTGCACACAGCAATATAGCCTGGCCAGCATCATTTGTACTCAGGCAAATCACCAATTCTCAGTCTGTAGAAAGGCATCTTTCCTCTCCTCCTGCCAGAAGAAGGTCAAGTAAACAATTCTCCCGTGCTGAAAGTAACACTTTTGCAGCTAGGAGATTGCCGTCTATAATTATGAAATATTTCAAGGACGTTTCAGCACTGGCAGCCTGAGACCTCCATCTCTCAGTCAGGTTGAAGTCCCTCATGCTAACTCGGCCTCCTCCATGGGAATTGCAATAGGGAACCTCCGAGCCCCTCGTCCCGCTGTGGGACACCAGGGTCTGCATCGGCCATTGGCTCCCTGGCTTCAGCACTACCTTCAGATGACACCTGGCTCTTTTGCCTTCCCGAATTCCACCACAACTGATTTACAAACTAAGTTACAACTGGTTGTAACTTCTGTGCCTTCCCACCAAGTTTCTGTGCCACCAGCTAGAGCAATTCCGTGGCAGCAGACAGTCTGTGCTTGTTTGGCACTTTCCCAGCACTGGTGTATATAGGCAATTAAAGGCTTACTTTTCTTCGCATCTCTTAATGCATTGAACAATTTTTTTCTAAGCTACTCGATTTTTTTCGGTTTGAGCTGAAGAAGCCCATGTTTCATTTCCAGCTTTCTGCTGCCTTCACCCAAGAGTCAGGGTGAAGATGCCACACGAACAACATCTCCAGCAATGCCTCCACGTTCAGCTGCAACCCTCTGTATCATCATGGCACAGTGCCAAAAGGCACAAACCCTCGTGCGCCGGCCGCGGGAAGCCCCTGGTTTTGCAGTCACATCTTGCACCGTGGCGCGGGGAGCTCAGCGGTTCATTTGCTTTCACCAACTATTTGTTCCTCTCTCCCTAGAAAAGACCCCGTCCCCCCGAAGGACTGACCTTCTGACTAGCCTTTGGGTGAGCAGAGCCCACAGCTATTTCATTTAATCAATTATCTTCAGGAAAACACACAGCAGAACGTAGTGACGATGGAATCTATCTAGCACGGGACATTTCTCCCAGACTTCTCCCTGCAGAAACACTGCCTGCTCCTCCTTTCTGTTTTTAAGATTAACAAATTTTAGTCTAGGGGTTTAATTACCATCAATAGTAACATCTTTACCTTAATATATACTACTTTTAACTTTATGCACTTATAGAAACAAAGATGCCTTATCAGCTAGAGTTTAGAAAAAGACTTTGTATTAATTGGGATACAAAAGTTTGTAACAGAAAATATTTCTGCAGCTATAATGATTGTTTTACTGAGATGCTTATGAGAATACTTTTGAGATCAACTTTGAAATACTCAGAGCCTAGTTTTCATTACTAATATCAAGTTTCCGGTAAATAAAATATATTCTAGAATTTTAGTAAAAATAATTTCAGTAAAAACTTCAGCAAAAAGTACCATGAACGTTTCACCTGTGAAAATTTAACTCTTCCTGGGAAACTACCAAGTGTCCAGAGACAAAAATACAGGAGCCTGATGCAGGTGTGCACATGCCTATCCCTCCCCATGGCGGCTCCCCTCCCCTTGCAGTCCATGCCCGCAATCGCCCCAAGGCAAGCACAGGGAAACCTTTAATAAAATATTAACCAAAATAACCATGTACCTGAATGCCACATATTGAGAAAAGCCAATAAGCGTTGCTGAGTCTCTCCTATCCACTTTCCTCCGAGTTAAACTGAGATTTTTCCAGTTCATGCACAAGGTTGCAATGGAGTGATGAACAGATAATTTCCTCTCGCTATTTCCTACTCCTCCTCTGCATTATAAGCACATTTAAAAGGGCACTTGGCAAAAGCAGTCACAACCTAAATTAAAATGTAATAGGCCAAGAAAATTTGGTAGGCTGTACGGGAAAGTAGCATATCAAATATTACATACAGGAGAAAGTGACCTTTTCCCCCCCCTGAGATTTGTCCTTCCCTCTAGAGCTTTTCTGTTTGCTTCCTTTTATAGTTCCATAGTTTTCCTCGGTTCCCCGAGGAACGAGCAAGCATTCAAGACTAGCACAACTTTGCTTTGGTTGTAAATTAAACCTTTTGTCGCAACATTAGAAATACATGGCTCAACACAAACTCTAGAAGATGGGGAAAGCCAGATCGGTAGGTGGGAGCTGGCAGCTTGCTGGAAAACTGCCACGTAGATGTCTGTTGTCTTCCCAAGAAGGACCAAAGCTAGCGTGAAACACCCTGATGAATGTGAAACTGGCTTTCATAATTAAGCCTGCAAAAAACCAAAGATTAAAAATTCAACCTGAACTAAATAGAGCTATTAGCAGAATAGTTTTTCCCCATTATGCATTTACGATCAATAGGATGCTAATACAGATACCTTGTTCTGAGGACGCTGGAAGCTGTCGCTCAGCTCCCTGCGCATACCCTGGGGCCGGCACTCGCGGAGCGGGTGCCAGCGCTCAGCAGCTCGCACCCCTGCTGCTCCATGCCGGGACTCTCAATTTAAACCTGGAAGAACAAGAAAACACTATTTCAATTTTTTTGAACRAGAAAAAACTCACATTTTAAACCGAAAAGTAATTTTGACTCCCTAGACTGGAACACTTTCTGCAAGAAAACATCGGAAGAGGACAGTGTGATTTTGATGAATGTGGAAAGTGGGCTGCAGTGCCCAAACCGGCACGCAGCACCCCGCGAGGCTCCCACTGCCGTGGGTGGACGCTGCTTCCCCGCCTTTGCATAAAGATGATAAAAAAAGAGGTGACCACATAGGACCAGACCACCGGCAGAGGGACACCCTTGGCCACCAACGTCAGGTCCTCCGTGGAATCACTGAGGAATAACCGGCACCAAAAGGGACACCCCCCCCCCCCGAAATATGAAATACAGCAAGAAATCAGGTTTCTGGGCAGCACACCAGGGCAGGCAATGGCTTGTTGCACCCCATATACCTCTATTAATACTACAGCCTTGATTATTTTTAAATGTGATGCTGTGACTATCTAGACCTGGTAGGATTTTTTTTTAATTAATATTTCTCCCTTTTCCAACGAGTTCTAATACCACACGCTCCTGGCTTTGTTTACCACCATGGATACTTCTACTGGAAGATGAAAGAAACTTTAAGTTCAAAAACATTAAAAAAAAGAAAACAGTTTTTCTGCTTTCCTTTGGTTAACGTGCTCACCAGTACATATAAATTCAGGGCAGAGTCTGCTTTCCTATAAAAGTTTGATGGTGTTCTCAGCTGGAAGGCTGACAAGACACTGAATTCCAAATTCAGGATACRTTCGACTCTATGTGTTTATAATTAAATTTATTTCCCTTGAATGCAACCAAGAGGCTCCCTGGCTTATTGCGCCAGGCAGCTGCATGTTCAGGATTATGCTTGTGGAATCAAATAGATTGATGACATGATTTAGGAACTATCTGGAAAGATTAATTGAATTAAATGCAACTCACACAGTTTGCCTTAATCCTCCGAGGAGAGCCTGACTGAATTCACACCTTTACTTTACTCTAGAAACCTTATTAAAAGACAGAGAGGGGGAGAGAAAGAAAGAGAGATTGTTTTATATACTAAATTAGGAGCTTTGAATGTTCAATAAATTGCTACTCTTTGGAGGGAAAATCTGAAATATTTGTCGTCTTACCCCTTGTCTTGCCTAGTTCACTACTTCCCTTGCTTCTCCATAAATCAGCAGAGCAGTGCAGACTCCTCACAGCTGGGCTTCCAAGTCCCCAGCGCTTAAGCGACCAAATCCTTGCGGCAACAATATAATCCCGGCGATACAACCCTTGTGCACAAGACTGCTATTTTGCAAATTAACATTTCGTCTTTGAACTCGGAATTGCACAGAAAACTAACAAATGCAATTTAAAATAGAGCAGAGTTTTTCTCTTAGTGTTTCCATTTCTAACCCTCAAGGGCTTCCACTGTGAAGTCCATTATCTGTCAATTTATGGAGCTTTTCCCTGTGCTCCTGCTGGGGTCCRGGACTAGAGAGGAGGTCAGAGCCAGTCCCTAGCCACGTCCCCCCTTTACGCCCCAGGGTTTGCACATGCTGATCGTAGARAGGGGGTAATGGCCTGGCATGGTCAGACCCTCGGTCCCCCAGCCCGCAACCCYGGGGTCCGTGGCAAAGGCTCTGAAGGGCTGGCAAAGCGTCCCCACGTTGCTCCCATCCTGCGTCACATCACCCACCCGCGGGGCTGAGTATTGCTAAACCAATACTGCACAATAGTTTTGGGACAAGCCATTGAGAGGAGTATTCGGCTGTAGCAGCAGGGGCATCTTGGTATGCAGAATCACACTCTTCAGCTTGGATTTGGGCCAGGAATACCCCTTCTGGGGTGGGAAATGGGATTTTAAACCTCAATCTTCAGTCAAGTAATTAGATGGAAAATAACGTTCATTCCCCCTCCCCATAGGCATCTACAGCTCTTGATTTGTAGATACCTGAATTTTTCCTTGCAATATCTTTAATGAAAGTAGAATTGAGATGCATTTTCTCATGATTTACAGTCTGAACACATCTTTGTGGCACAGTGCTTATTTGATCATATATCTAATATGACCTTATTGATCCATTATAGGCACTTTTATAACTACCTAGAAGTACGACAAACGTGCCATGCAGAAACAATGAGATGCAAAGACTTGAAGGTGCATCACCTTTCAAGACAACTGCATGTTGCGAATGCCAGTGCAAATGCCTAGAAGTTTAGCATCACAGTATCTCTGCTATATATTCAATTTACCACGYAAACATTTCTGCATGTAAAGAGTGATGTTCTGCAAGGAAATAATTTATACAGCATTTATATGTAATTTGGCAACACAATAAACAGCCACCTTTTGCTTTCGGTTCAGTCAGTACGAGCTGGAATAAAGCCACTAAGGAAAGCAAGCTTGCTCCAGGTTGGTACAAAATTTTGCCTGTTCCTTCTGCAAGGCAGCTATATTTCTAGTATTGCATTTTTGTTCTGTGCCAACTAATTTGGACACAACTGATTGAATTTAAAGGTCAAAAAGGCGAGAAAATTGACTAGCTGAAGCAGCTAAAACATTTTTTCAAAACTGAATTWAAAAAATTGAAACAGCTCAGCTAAGTCGCAAAACGTTTTATGAAATCTGTATTTCATAGGAGGTAAAATTGAATCTAGCTGCTAGCAACAGCCTATCATCGGTCTTAGCATGCTCGCTTCAAAACAGTGAATTCATCAAAAACTGTTTTGCTTCTGGCAACATTAAGCAGCAAGGGGGGCAGGGGGGGAAATACATCTGCACCTTAAAGTCCACAAAAACAGCCACCAAAAAGAAAGAAAAGAACTGAACAGCATTCAGGCCCTGAACCAAACCATGGTTCCAACTGTTTGAAAATGGCACGTGGARCCAGATTTCAGTTTTCATACAGGTTCTTTCTCCAGCAGGAGAAGGCTGGATCCAAGCAGCCCAAGGGAGCTCTGCCCCTTCTCCAGCTCTGGAGTCTCTCCCCCAACTCACCCTCAAGAAGGAGGGGAGACTGTTATTGTCCTGCTGGGTGTTTAGGACCCCAGTTTTCTTCTATTACAGACCAACCACCTACGCAGCATTTCTCCATAACTGAACACAACATCTTTCTGCCATGGCGGTGAGAGCAAACGTTTGTATTTCTGGTACGATAAAAGTTCTGAGGACAAACAAAAGGTTCTCCAACCTGGGGTGAAACAGGGAGAATTAGCGAGTCCATATTGCAGACAACAGTAATGGAATTTGGATTACATCTCCAATTATCTGCAGCTGATGCAGCACACCGCATGGCTTGACTAGGCKTCCCAGCGAAGTAAGGGGGATTTCTGAAGGACAAAGGAAAGGGGACTTCAAAGCAGACTGAGGTTGCTGCAGAACGAACTTGGTTAATTAGAGCTCATTGATGCTCCCTGGCATACAAAGCCACATGTCTACGCGGGAGGAAATTAGCTGGTCCATTCAACAAGGTGGCAAACCACTCTGAGGCGGCAAGCTGACTCCTCAGCTGAGTCATTCAGCTGGTGACTAAGCRTGAAGAGCAGCAGTCACTCGCAGCTTTTCTAAGCACAAGCTCTGAACCATTGCGTCTGGCTAGCCCAGAAGTTCACATCTGAGCACGCATCGCCATGCTCCTAACGCCCAGTGCAGGTGCTTTGCCCCCGGATTTACTCCTCTAAGACCTACCCTGCCCTGAACAGTCACCTTGGGCTGAGCACGCTGTGCAGCTCGCAGACGCTCRATGTCAAGCACGGTGCACGAGCCCAGTGAGAGCAGGCAGAGCCATGGGCACGCACTGGGCAAGCGGAAAGGATAGATTCACAGAGCCATAGAAAACAGGGCTGGAAGGGGCTTTGCAAGGCCATCTCGCACATTTTCTTGCCTCGGGCTGGATCAGCTCTACCTTGGTCTGCAAGACATTCGTTTAACCTGTCCTTAACTACCTGCACAGGCTATGCAAGCACTGCTGCCTACGAGGAAGCTTTCACAGGTATCTGCTGACATCCCTAGTGCAGCACAACCCCAGCATTTCACATCCGAGTGCAAGCTGTTGCCTTCCCCTCCCRGTCAGGGCCAGAAGCCTTCTGTGCCCTGTGTTTTATACATAAGCCCAGGAGGGGTCCTGGGGGCTGTAGATGCCCGGGGAACAGAAACACCCCATCACAAAATATCCCCCGCCAAGCCCCCGCTGGCAGGGCTGCAGCTCAGCCAGGAGCAGGGGAGGAGAGGAGGGTGTCTTCTCACATGGCCGTTTGTGCTAATATAATCCAAAAAGCACTGTTTTATAGCACCCTTGGCAGGAGTCATACAGTACCATCACTGCATGTTCAYGCACCAAATGGCAGTGTGCTGTTCCTCCCTCTCATCACCCACACGAGCATCCACACCAGGCAGGGCTGCCAGCCCAGAACAGTGCCAGGAGCTGTGCCGGCCATCTGCTAATCTGCTCCACTATCCCACAGCTAATCTGCTTTGGCTGCAACCCTTCAGGATAGGTGAGATTCGCCCAAAGGTTTTTCTGCAGTTCAGTAGTATATACACATCTGCTCCTGTTCAAATATCCCCACACACACTGGGAGATTAAAGACATCTCACATCTAACAGCGGGAAACGTCTTCTTTTGTTTCTAGTGGCAGCTCAGCAAGTGTTATCCAGAAAAAGATGGAGCTTTTTCAGGATGGCTAAAAATTGTCTAGTGTAGCTCTAGCAGAGAAAAAAAAACGCAGGTACCTGGGGTCCCTTATTTCCTGCATATCAACTGACAGGGACAAATTCAGGTCTGCTGTAAATGGATGAAAGCACTCTCGAATGTATTTGGACACAAATATTATATTGAGATTCTTTGCTCGGGCAGGCCCTTCTGCAGGTTCTACCCTTAAAATGTAGATGGGGTCTGGGGAACTGTGCCAAAACCTATCCTGGCAGTGTGCCATCCCAGCCTGCCAAGGCCTCCAGGAAACTCCAGCCTTTCAGCTCCCAGGCTTTACCAAGTATTAAATGGCATCACAGACCTGCATTCAAGGTGGGAATTTCCATCTTGTCCCTATCACTAACATCCTACAAAACTGCTTGCAGCTTTGTCCTTGGGGTGAGCATGCATTATGCATGCGAAGCATTTCCCCATCCATCTTGCAGAGCACATTAGCACTCTCGAAAAGGGTTTTCCGAGTCACCGCTCTCATTTGAGAGGAATGTGAGCTGACCCATGAATACCGTGCACTGCAGTTCCAAATGCTTCTTTCGATGAAAACCCAACAGAGGGGCACAAGGGCTCTCTACAAGCAATGGCTTGCATGAGTGCAATGCTCCAGCCCTTCCCCAAGGCTGCCAAACCCATGCTCACTACTTCTGCACCTGGTGAGCACCTGCAGAGCCCTGCAGAAGGGACAGAGACAGAGGCCACAGCTTCCCAGGAATACATGGGACAGAGTCAAGATTCAAGGGATCTCCAAAAGTCTTTCTGGATTCTCCAAACCCAATGTGGTGATACTAGAATTAAATTTAGGTTACATGGTTTTCTCTCTGTGTTTATACTACTCACCCCTAAACACCCCGCTATCCATTACAAGCAGCTAATTAAAGTTTTGCAGTGCATGCTGTATGAGTGTATATAAATGTAATAAAGCAAAAAGTAGTATTCTATTCTACCTTCCCTACTGTAATAGCATATTTCCTATTTCACTAATGGAATGTGCAGATGCAGCATAAAATCTGAACTCAGACTCGTGGGGGCTATTTTTACAGCTTGTAGAATCAGAAAAATACCTCCCGGAGACACAAAGCAATGCAATCAACCATGTCCGGCAGTTGGCTGCCTTCTTAATGAGCAGGCGTCGCATCGATGTTTCCAAAAAGGCCGCTCCAAGTACAGCTCTGCTCTGATTGTGCTCTAATCCCTGACATGAAATGCCAAAAATATTTATGCCTGCTGTATTACATTACAAATTTATATTTCTAAAAAGTAATGAGTTATGACATTACACCAGGCATGATAATTGAACCTCAGGGCCTAGCCCTGTTGAAGCTGCTCTAGAGTTGTCTTACTTTTGGGGGTTAGAATAACCTCCAGACGGCATTGGGGATGTTAAAAATAGAGACATCCAAGTCTATAGACTGACTTTTCACCAAGAGAGATGTCTAATTATGCAYCCAGTTTGCTGTACTCCACGAAGTATTGGAAGCAATTATTTTAAATAAAGGGCGTCAGTGAGGTTCAGTTTTGCTCTCCGTCTATCAGCCATGCAATATGGGCACGCACAGAGTAAAGTCTTACTCAGCCATGGCTATAGATATGTCCTGACATTTATGAGTCTCATTAAATGTGCTTCCTTTATTGATTTGTTTGTTTTTTGTAATTGTAGCATATGAACATTCTTAATTTTTCATTTTGGCTCTTGGCATTTAATTTGAAGTGATCCTGTGTTTAGTGCTGAGACATGTATCAGAAATGACCTTCAAGCTTGAAAGAAAATCACTTCATTTTACAATCTGTCGATAAGCAATAGGCAGAAGCCTTGTACATTTAATAGCATCCATCAAACATTTTCCCTTAAGAACTTGCTGACCTTCTTGGCAGAGGCCATTCGAAACACACTTCTACTCATTGCCTTTATCAAAGGGATGGGATTGCTAGTAAGTCATTTCTGCACTCAAAAATTAGGTCAGCTATCAACAGCAACAGATTACAGAACTCAAATGATCCGTTCTCCCTGCCTGATGAAAGGCAAGTACAACAGTGGCCTTACAATGTAATCTACAGGCAGGACATCCTCATCTCAGCTCTGCTCCTGTGTTGCAGGACTCCTTTTAGCAGCAAAATGATTTAAGGAAGAGACTATGCCATCAGAAATCTGCCCAGCTGTCCTTACATTCTGGTTTTGCTAAGAGAAGACGGGTAACAGCTGATCAGATAATTTGTAGTGAATATTCAAAGGAGTTTCTTCATGGTTTACAGCAAGAAAAAGAGGATCAGGCCTGGAACAGAATTGGTCTCAATGAATTCCACAAGCACATTTGATGGCAAACTAATTTTCAGATAGGAAACAAGAGAAGGAGAAATTTGAGTGACAGCCTCTTTAGTAATATTTTTTGCTTGCACAGCAGAAAAAAATCACAAAGATTTCTGGAATGCAGGCAATAAATTAAGAAAAGTGTTTTCAGATGATCCAGAGCTTCAAGAACACATCCCRTGCACGAACTACAGTTTAAAGAGAATGAAATTCACATTTCAAAAATTAATTTGGTAGCAACAAGCTTAACAGAAGGTAAACAGTTGCAATTACGCTACTGCAGTCTATTTCATAGCAGGCATTCATTTTGGGCTAGAATCATTTTTGCATTCTCACCAGTAGCCGGCTTTGAAGCGTTTCGGCTAGTTACGTATTCCAAAGACGCACAGCATTCAGATATCCTAGCCACAGAGCGGGAACACACAGACGTCCCCGAGTCCTGAGCAGATGGCGTGCTGGCAAGTTCTGAGCACTGAAGGGCCACGCAGAGTTAAAAGGTGTTTTCATGAACCCGCCAAGAAGTAGCTGCAAGCACAATTAATTTCTAGGCCTCAGACACTCAGCGTAAGCAGAACAAGCTCTCCGCGCTGYGGTTYRACACACTGGGGTAGAGGGAGRYGGAGAGCCTGAAAGGGAGCAGGAAYACYGGYAGCCCCAAAACAGAGCCACACTGGCACTGCTTTCCCCAACCTGAGCCCTGCTCCACTACCGGGGTCCCATCCAGGTCCCCTCCTCAGAGGAGGAAGATGCAGGAGCCTTGGTTGCACACCTGCRATGGAAGATGAGAGCCTCCCCCGGCAGGCGCTGCCACCCCATCCCTCCTCTTCCTCGCTGCTTTGAGGACACGCAGGGCAGGAGCAGGGTCTCAGGCTGCAAAGAAAAGCRGCTCAATGAGCAGCTCCATTTCCCCAGAGGCAGAAGCAGCCCCAGGCTTTACCACCTCCAAACCTCCCCAATGAGATGAGCTCAGCCCRCCAGGAGGTCCCGGCACAGGAGCTGCACCAGCCCATGTCACAGCCTCGTGCAAGACGGCACACGCTTGCCCTGGCTCTGCGCCGGGACAGGGGACCCTCGCAGCTGCCACCKCTGGGATACTTCCTTTGCCAGTTTGCAAATCTAGGAGGCGAATTAGTGAACAGAGYGTTTTATCCAAAATGCCTCTCAGAAAAGACGTTAATGAAAGTGTCATTCCCTTACTGGAATTTACTCTTGCATATTTATAACCTCTGAGAATGTTGAAAGTAGGAAATCTATAGCATTAATTCCTTCCCCAAAGTAGTACYTCATGTACTATGGGGATTTATGGGCACTGAAAATGTATTGAACAAAATCAATCTACTTTTCATTAAAAAACTAAAATCAGAACTTTCAGAAAAATAATTATAGCCAAGCCAGATTTCTTCCAGACTTGGAAATGAAGAGTTTCACTTGGACAACAAAATAAATTTACTAGCTTCCCAGTTTGCCATATTTTTCTAATGCTTCTCAGCAGTGCTGCTAAGTGGAATTTGATTAGCAAAAACTGACACGTGAAAAGATTGTATGGAAGGGACTGCAAACACGCAGATGTACCAAGAGAGATCAGGCTCTAATAAAGTGTGAATTTTGGAGTTTAGATACTTAAATCCTCGAAGCATCTCTGTAAATCAGTGAGAAAGTCTATTCTGTTTTGTGAGAGTGTATAGATTCATTACTATCATGTTTGCACCATCCCATAATTTCAAGGTTGGTTTTTTTTTTTGAAGCTTATTCTGTTTATAGCTGAAAGTAAAAGCACATCATTATAGAAAATGTAAATAAGATATCACTTGTAGCCAATTGTCTAGCCTGTGCAGTAACTTTAGTAAACAAACAGTATTCACAAAATAGTTATTACTGTGCTTTTTTTGAGTGTTAGACGATTTGCTTTCAAATAAGTTTTCACTGAGACTTTGCGAGAAGGCAGGAGGACATCCTGGTAAAATCTTCATAAAAAGCCTCATGTTTTTTTCCCCCACCAGCTCTAATCTGGGAGATTTTTTTTTCCTAACTCTGAACTGCTAAAAGACTGAAAAATCAATCTTTTCGCAGAACAGGCGAGATACATGTTTTAGTGCTTTAAAACGTATGAGTTCTTCAAAGTTAAAAAAGGTAATCAACCTCCTCCTCCAGAGAGCTAGGGCAAGGCCAGCTGGAAAACAGCTACAGGATGAGACCAAACCCTCCCTTTCTGGGTTAGCACAAGAGCAATGAAACCTGCACACTGTACTGGTTTCATTTTTTTTTTTTTTACTTTTTTTACTATTGCAAAAAAAGCAGGTTTTATTATTAAAACATTCTATCATACTTATCAATAATAAAGCAAAACTCAAACACTGTCTTTCTCTAGTGAGCTCAAATCTGTGTATCAGAGATATTCACTGCAAAACTTTCAGATTTTACCTAATTAGGTTGTTAATTGAGAGCACTACCGCATTTTGATTGCATTCGGCTCTCATCTTTCTTTGCAGAACCATACAAAAAAGAGCCAGAACAAAAAGACTCGCATCTCTCCCAGCTGCTCTTTACGCACATCTAATTTCAGAACTATTAAAATTCAATACGATAAGCAAGTGGTCAATACTGTAATTAGATAAATGAGCTCACAAGGTTCTGAAACAATCAGATCAAACAAGCTTCATCAAATATTCCTTATAAGTGACAGAACAAGTACATTGCACGGCCCATTTTAAAATTTCCCGAAGATGTTAAGATAGCCCCGTCTAATCTTTTAGAGAACAACAGCAGTGTCTCCTTCTGCATGAGATGTATTATCTAAACCCTTTGAAACTCAGCAAATTTAGCTCTAATACCTTTCCGGATCAAACACTTTTTGAAATTCTAAGTAACCAGAAATGGTTATTCCCACTCCAAGACAACTCGGCATCTGCAGATCAAAGGAGCTAAACAAATATTTCCTGTCTGCAAACCCAACGAGAAAATCTTTCCAGCAGCAAACTGATTCACTACATAATCGCCACATTTCTTATCTTTCAGCAGCTTTAGATTTTATATTCATGAGTAAAATGGACATTATTTGAAACAGGACGTTATTCCTGTCTTGATAATCATGTTACATTTAGAGCCTGTCATGAGAGATTATTGAAATCCTCATGAAATGCAGTCAGAGTGTAATGGGGTAGGTTATTTTTATTAGTTACTTTAAGTATTCTCGGGTAGCATCTTGGAGCATAAATAACTCCTCCTCAGCGGGGGGATCGTCTCCTACAGATCTTCAAATAGTTTAATTGCAGCTCTGAAGAAAATACGCCCTCTCAAGTGCCCAGGAGTTGGGCTCTTGCAAAACAGCAGCTGATTAACAGGGCTATTACTCTTCCTGAGATGCTCGTCGGCGACATGCAGAAATGCTCCGTGATTAATGCCACGTGAGCTCATGCGCTGGGACCATGAAAAGCCCTCACAGGACATCAGTTGTATTAATTTATTAGTAGCAGAGGAAAAATCACTATGTCTTTACTGCTTCCTGGGCTTTACCTCATCCACTTACTACCTCAGCCCTTATCCGTCTCCATCTGAGATGCTTTCCCAGGATTGCTTCACCAGCAAACCTGCCTGATGGAGATGCAGTTTATATAGGCAGCAACCAATAAAAATCATACCTCTAAAATACACCTCTGAAAACCTCCGGCATGAAACAAGCCATTTACTAGCCAGATCACTTTTTGGTGACCATATTTCAACTAGAATTCTCGCTAGTGTCATGGTTTCATGCTCCTCATCCACGGAGCCCTGAGAGCAAGATCATTCAACATGAGCTGTCAGCCACAAGCTCCCCTGAGCGCCAGCCCAGCTACCTGCTCGATGGTGAGCCCGCTCACATCGTTAATATTTTTGCCAGTCTCTCCAGCAGATGAGCTTCAGACCCCAAATTTGGGTAGGTAGTTACTTTTATGAGCCCATTCATCAAAGGCTTTGGGGGAATTTGTCAGAATAACTGACAAGTTATAAAAATGTTCAAAACTAGTCCCCTTGCTGCTCTTTCATGATCTGCATTAGGTATCAGAAGATTCCCAGTGGAAATCTAAAGACTGTGTTTTAATTTAAGTATAATCTGGGCTTTTTAACTTCAAGCCCACCAGAGCCAAGAGTGGTGCTCTGGGTGAAGGACTGGAGGATGTTTAAATTTGGATCAGGCAAGTCATCCCCCCCCCCTTTTTTTTTTTGAGGCTTTTTCCGTTGTTCAGAAATGCCAAGAGCTGGAGATTTCCCCCCCCCCAGCTATGCTCACTTTGCCTGCTCTCAGCTCTGCTTCTTCAGCAGGAAGCAGGAATTCGGAGCTGGGAGATCACAGGCTTGTTACCTGCTCCCCCCTCTCCCTTCCCCATCACTTCACTCTCAACAAGGGCTAYGCTTTGCATTCATACCCCCGGGCCAATTTCCCGAATTCACCCTGCACAGTCTGAATAGCACTTARTTTCCCAAATTGCTTTTTTCCCGAATGTGTGTACACACCCCCTGCATAAGCCAACAATATTAGTGTCCTGGCAATGGGAAGAAGGGAACAAGATACACTTTTTTCCCCCTCCTCTCCTTTTCCCATGGAAACACCAGGCCACCATGAAGCTATGCTTCCTCCCAAAGCTTYCCTCCATGGTTTCAGGCCCTCCCGAGGTGGAGGGATGTCAGAGAAACTTCAGACTTAACCTGGACTCAATATGAAGCAGCAATCTGAGAAACCTCTCTGCATTTCCAGACTGAGCCTCACATCCTTCTAGCAAGCAAATAAATCCCACAAACGAACCCACTAGCATTTTACACTTTGTATTTTCCAGCATTTTCATTTTAATTACAAAAATATATTAACATTTAAAAGAGGGGAGATCTGTCACCTCGGTTGCCAGGGAAACCTTCGAACTTAGCAAGCTGCTCGCCCAGCAGCACCAGCCACCTGCCTTGGTGGAGGGCAGCCAAATCGCAGGGAGCCAGGTAGGTTGCTGCATGCTGCAATATAGCAAAATAAAAAATTGACAGGAGAAGGTCGGCATCACAAACACCCACTGCCTCCAGCACCTCAATGGGACCTGCAAGTAATTTGCATCTCCATGGAAAGAGCTACGCAGCGTGCAGAGCAGCTTTGCTAGAAGAGTACGCGACTCACCATTGCCGCTGCAAACCCAAACGCGTTGGCACAGGTGGGCAGAAAGGAAAGGAAAGAAGCCAAGCAGTCCTGCAGACACCCCCTCCTCCTTCACACATTCCTCTTTTAGCCTTCTCCTGGCTGTCCAAGCAACGGAGTTTGGAAGAAACAGCCACCCCAGCAGCTGATACTTCCCAAAAGCAGGGAAAGGAAATCTGCAGCACCTTCTGCACCAAAGTCAGGTGTGGAGATGCTTTTCTTGCAGACTCTGCACAAGTGGGGCAGCAGGGAGCCACCCCAAACAGAGCTGGGGCAGTTTCTGGAGGAAACAGCTCTATCAGTCCTTGGGAGTTCCAAAACAGATCCCACAGCACCTGAACTTTCTTGYTCTCATGAGGTTTGTCTGAACATAGGATTTTCTTGGGGCTTAAGCTTCCAGCAACAGCCTGGGGAGATGAATCTATTCATATATATATATATGTATATAAATGGTTCTGCAGAAACATGTGAAAAGTCAAACTGATGCAATTATGCTGAAATCATAACATATTGGTTTAAGGTGACTGTAGCCACTTGCTGAGGCTGCTGCTGCACTCATGGGAAAGGAGGTGCCAGGGCACATTCCCAGCTCTGYCCCCAGTGAGCTTTTTTCCTCATTTTCATGACCTGAGAAGAGCTTGACTGACCAGAAAGTTTAAAGTTGAGATKCTTGGGCAAGGAAGTCACAGCACTCAGGATTTTAGAAGAGCAGGTCTCAAAGAAGAGAAGCTGGACTCCCAGGTTGGATGAGTCTAAGCATAAAACAACACAGAATAGTTTGGTAGCCCAGAAGTGATGAATAGATCTTTCAATAAAAAATGCAGAAGGAAGTCAGAATAAAAACATCTGCTAACTTTGACATCTCCAATTTATGATAATATGATTTCTGACTTTTTAAATATTTTTCTTATTCTCAGCCTGTGACTGGATTTATATGCTTGGTTATAGCTTGGGGGGAAAAAAAGACACTTTAAGGCTGAACAAGCCAAGGCAAAATTTTAATGCTACAGTTTTGGCTCAGACTTCCAGCACTTACAGAAACTGTAAGTTTTCCCATGCTAATCCTGCTCATTCATATTAATACATCGGAGATCAGTGTTAGTCGTATCAGAATGTATGCTCACGGTTGTGGGCTTATTTATTTAAAACAACATTTATCATCAGAATGCAACATTAAGGGAACATTAATACTATAAAGGCAGCAAGGCTTGCTAAATTGCTCTGAGGATGCTTAATCAGACTCAGGACATTATCCAGAATACATCAGAAGTTAATCAAGTATTCTGTGGGCGATATAGACCTGGGAATTAGGACTTACACAGGACACAAGGTACAAATGAACAATCTTTCAATGCTTTGGTAAAGGAGAACTAATCCGGGAAGGGACAAAATTACMTTAAAAATACCCAGTGAGAGAACACAAATGTCATAAGATATCTCAGGATGCAGCCTAAGGTTTCTTAATGTCACTTTGAGGAAGGGGAACAAAGCTAGTTAGCTCACGAGCTCAAAGCCTGTTTTGAAAGAGAACTTATGAAATTCTTTTCTGCAAATAAGATGTATTTTTGAAAATATGATGCCAATATTCTAGCCCAGGGAAGATGCAGGAGATAAAGGCAAACTGCATCTTTTCTTCCACAATAGCTCACATGAACAAAAGCAGCCTGACAGCCTTGCACTTTTGAAATGGATATTGTTCTTATTCTTGTGGATTACATGGTGCATGAAACCTAACGTTAAGGAGCTAAGAGAGATGAGAATAGTTTGATGGGTACTACCATTTTTCCCCTCCAGAAAGAATTTTAAAGCTTGCGAAGCTGATTACATTCTTTCAGATGTGCCTTACATTTTGCTTTCGGTATGTCAGTTATTTCCATTTCCACTGCTAGCGGAAAGAGATCCATCTCGCACGTAAACCCAAATCCTGCTGTTCATATAAGGAGTTGGAAACGAGGATTGCAAGACACTGACTGCCAGGAAGGACAGCCAAGACTGAAACAGTTCAAATGGTATTAGTGAGAACTGCACGTTCCATCTTCCATCTTTGTAYCTCATTTTATGCCCATCTTCTCAGCCAATTTTGCTGTAATTTTTAGAACCATTCTGGAAAAAATACACTTCTTATACAAGGATGCTTCAATTTTTCTCATTGATAAATTTGCCTTTTCAAAGCTCTGTGAACCTCAGCTACCATCTGAACGAAGCTTCACACTCATTATTCCAGCTCGCTGCTGCAATGTTCTCGCGTAACGAAGCACAGCGCATAATCTGGCTGATAATTTAGCTCCAGAGCACAAAGGCAGAATTAAATAATAGCAGAAATCGCACTCCTGTCAAAAGATATTTTTATGAGACATTCTGAAGAACTGATTTTTTCCAGAGTTTAATTTGGCATCCCTCAGGAAGCTACACATGCTCCCAGTTTGGACAAACACAAGAACAAAAAGCTACTGAATTCAATGAGCCAAAAACAAAGTTTTTTTTTCTTCTTCTATTAACTCCTGCAGGATAGGTGGTACTTCATGCACAACCTGGAGCTAATTCCACCTAGTCTGCATGGGCAAGAAGGGGAGCGAGAGTTCGCTGTAGTCCCTGGAGCAACCCARAAGCACGCAGGTGGCAGGCAGACCTGGCTGAGCCGTGCACAGGAGCCCCGGGGAGCGCAGTGCTTGCAGAAGGCTCATTTTTAGGACCATGTTTGCAATGGCTCAACTCCTGGCATTTTACTCCCAAGAGCAATGTTGCAACAAGTCCAGGAGCAGAAARRGCAGTGGGAGGGATGCACCGTCAAACCCARCCTCGCTTCTCAACCTTTACTCGTGGGGTCCCCTGACAATACCTGCAAACCTTTGYGAAACAACAGCAAAAAAGTCACAAAAATCCCTGCTTTTTTCCCCTGTTACAACAGGGAAGCATCTTTGTTCTCAGCTGTTAGAAAGCCTCACAGCTCATTTCACAACAGACAGTTTGGGAGTTTTAATTCCATCTCTGGGGTTTCCTCCCAAATCCCCAAGTCAGGCTCAGGTGCTCAGATGCAGACTGCCCTGTTTCAGTTTAGCCACTTCTGTCTGGGGGAAAAAATCAGCTCCCCAGCAAAGTGCAGGAGAGGTTTCCGACTACGTGTCTCGCAATCACTTCCCTGCTGGCAACACAAAACATGCTCGCTCAGAAAGGAACAGAAATATGGGCTGACACTACAGCCAGTTYGGTGGTATTACAGCAAAATCCACATTACAGAAGAGCGGCAGGCCACGGCTTCCAGCGAGSCCTGCAAAATGGGCTCGTGCTGATGCTCCCCTCGATCCCATCCACCACCAGGTAGATACTCCTTGCAGAGAGGCAGCAGGGGTTACCCAAGGCAAGGGTCCATTTAGCAAACATTTGCATGCAATAGCTCCTGGAACAAGGGTCCCCTCACCTTTGACTGCTTTAAGACATTCCCATACTCCTTTTTTCCTGATAAGGAAAGACCATCTTTCCCATTTTCACTGGGCCTTTTGGGGTTGCTTAGAGTTTTAAGTCAGTTTACAGAGTCTCAGGACAGCTTTCTGCAGCACTGGAAGACGCTGATGCTCACCTCTGCCAAAGGCTTGCACTGGGAATGCTCAAAAGCAAATGCTATGATTTATAAGTCTTGAAGATGGGAAAAAAGCTGCGAAAACATATCTGGATATTATCTTACCATTTTCCAGCTCTAACAAGAACCTAAGCCATCCTGCATGCCATCTCTAGATGTCAACAGAGGGGAAAATGTTTGACCAAAATGGTTCTTCAGTTTTTTGTTTTTTTAAAAAAACTCTCAGCCTGCAGCCCTTACCCCCTCGGGGGGGGGGGGGAATTACTGATGCTAAAACATTTCCCTAAATGCAACCTTTGCAAGGCCATCCTTCTCAGAAGGAGCACAGTCACCAGAGAGGGAACCGAAATAGCAGCTCGTTAGGAGACTCATTACACCCAGCCCACAGACATTTTTATGACCTAGTTAACATTTGATGGCCCACATTAGCAAACGCAGCCATCCACGTTGGTACGGGCCTGTCTCCGCACACTGCTGAGTGCTTGCGGGCTCCCAGTCACCAAGGCTGCTCCGTCTTGTGACCGTGCTGTTGTTTAGGTGCCAAATTTTAAAAACGTGGACAGTAGTCCAGCTCTGCAGCAGGAGGAAAGACAAGGGAAGGTCTTGCTGCTTTCTAGCTTCCCATGCATGAAAATTCYCAAGCTGGCAAATTAATGGCACCAGGGGATCTTCGGAAAGGACAGTCCAGAGCTCAGCAGCACTCGGCTGTACTGCACCCGGCCCAGCTCTGCTGCTCCTCTGGCCCACACAGCTGTTCACACCACAGCTTAATGTCCTCCAGCATCTGCAAAGAAGCTGTCAACAAGAGTCAGAGCCGTTTATCCCACCCTCCCTGCACAGCCACAAGAGCGAGGCTGTGAGGGTATGAACATTAACTGCTGCTCCCGGGAAGCATAAGTTTTGTCTTGTTTTTTATGGGCAAACTTTTTCCAATCGTGTTTCCAGCATGCACATGGGTTTCTCCCACAGACACGCAACCTTGAAGCGAATGCAGTCTTGCTGGCTCGCTATTAAATAGCAGCCCCCCGCCCAGGCCCAGGGGTGCCCGAGCATTGCAGCGTTAGCAAACAGCACCGTTCGCAGCGCAGAACAGCCAGCACAAACACCCTGCTCCTAGAGGGAATGCAGCACCGCTCCCAGGCATTCCCCTGACGCAGGCTGGCATCTCCAGAGCTCCTGGTTAYTTAGAGGAGACAGATGACAAATTTCCACCCCCAGCAGGGCAGCGCCACAGCTTTTCCAAGAGGCACATTTGGTGCCTGGGAGCTGTGATGAAAAGCAGCTGCTCTGGGACACGGCCGAGCTGCAGACACCRACTGCAGGCATCCCAGAGCAGCAGCCCTCCTGCAGCAAGCACATTTTGTCCAGGGATTGAAACCGGGAGCCGTGCAGGGGGTCGGGAAGGAGCAGCAGGACCATCGCAGCGCATCGCGGAAGCATTGCGTTGCAGCTTGGCAGAGCACTGGGAAACCTGGGCAGGTCCCCTATCACCCCAAATCCTGGCGTCAGTGAGCCCAGCAAGCGCATTTAGCCAAACTCTCGAGTGCCAGCTGACCAAGATTATTTCAGTGCCCACCCATCCTGGAGAGAGCAGCAACCAGAGCAGGGGCTATTTCTATACACCAGAGCATGGGCAAAGCTTAACTCAGATTAACCCTCCAGGGCAGATATAAACCAGGCAAGGAGGAGAAACAGTGCCTCGCACGCTGCCAAAAGCCACCCAAGCTGCTCCAGCTCAGCCCCTCCAGATGTTGCTCCCTGCCCAGGACTGTGGCCAAGCCTGACGGCATCCCCAGCTGAGACTTTAAATTAGCTCTGCTACCCACCTCCAAGGAGATGGGCCTTTGGGGAAGAGAAAAATCCATAATGGCTGTGATTCACAGTCATGTTTTAAAGGCTTAACATACTAGCTTGTGGATTTAGGCATTAGCTATTGGCAACGATGCTCAGGAGGCAGCACAGACCAGGCTGAAGTTTTGGGGTTGGGAAGACTTGGATCTTTTAGCTTCTACATCTTGTGCCATGTATCAAGACACTCGGGATCAAGCCAGCTGCAAATGGGCATGTAAATAGGAACYGCCCCCCTCCTGCAACCAGCAGGTGCTGGGGTCTCCCACCACCCTGCCATAAAGCAGAGCTCACCGGCACAGGACAGTGCTGGTCTGTCCTGCTTCCTCAGTGCCCCCAGGCCTTTGGCATTCCTGGGAGGAAAGACCTGCAAGGGGAACTTGAACAAACAGGCTCTTTTCTATGAGGGAAACCTTGGTTTTGAAAAATAGGTATTTTCTAAGAAATGTTTACTGAAAGCTCTCATTTGTCCATGCATTTTTTCTTTAGAAGTTTCCTCCTGTCCCCCATCCTGAGAGGGGAAGAGGGGAGGAGGAGATTGGGGTTCATCAGGGTACAATGCCCAGTTACACTGCAGGCCAGTGAAGCACAGCCTTGGGCCAAGAAGAGAAACTCTGACTCTTGAGAGTTTAAAGAGGGGGATTTTTTTGGTTTGTTTGTGGGGTTTTTTTGGTTTTTTTTTTAAGGTAGAAACTGAAAGRTGCATACAGAAGAGCTCCAGGGTTCGTAATAAGATTAAACACTCCTGTGATCTAAAGTTAACTACAAACTCAATGAATGCTCCCAGCTTTTGAGGGAATAGGGGGGCTTTGGGGCATGGATTTTTTGATTTATCTTGTTGTTTGGCTCCAACTCCAAAAATATCAAGAATCTCCTGCCTTCTCTAACTAGAGGGCATTTACATCTGTAGTAGCACAGAGGAAGATTAAGACTATAACTAGGAGAGATTACATTGCACCAGATTAATTTCTCATGGTGATCCAGAAGGGAAAAGGAGAGGTCATAACCCAAAACCCAAAGCTCCAAAAACCCCTGTGAGCAAGTGTCAAGCTACTGATGAATAGTTGCTTAATTAGAGTAATATATATGCAGCACATAGAAGCTCCCTGCTTAGAAAAGAAGCCCAATAGCTACAGGAGCTTTCTCAGTTCAATTAGCACTCTTTTAGGAAAGTGTTCAAAAGGCATCTATACATCCAGTCACATGGCAGCATATCATAGGAACAGATAGGGCTTCACCTTACCTATAATGAGCTCAGGTATAAAAAGCAATCATGATGGACTAGTTAATTACAGCCTTCCTATTCAACAGCAACAAAGATCCCACTCTGCTTCAATTTTAGCATCAAAGAGAGGAGAGAGAGAAAGAAAAGGGACCCAGGTAAGAAATGCACAGTTTTGCTAAATATAATCAGTGTCTTTGTCGACCCCCACCTGGCAGTCACAGGAAAGAGGGCATTTCATGCAAATGGGAAGCCCAGCAATTATCTCCTTTCAACAGTCAATACTCAGTTCATTCCCCGGGGACTGTTGCCTGTCTTTCCACCCGCCATCGTGCAAATGGGGCATTTCATCTCCTCCTACACACGGCCAAAGGGGTGCGATCCCGAGCCTGCTCCCTCTGGCAGGGAAAGGGCTGTTGTTCCAGCTGTGCAAGCCTGCTTTGCATACTGTATCTACATCTCGGGAAGCAGATATTCAGCAGACATAGGAGATAAAGCAGACTTGCTGCAGCATACAATATTTTTGCCTACCCTACCACCATCAGAAGGGCCTTAATGAAATAGCCTGAGTGAGACTGAGCCTTCCCTTTGCCTGCAGAGTGTCCATACCCCATCTCGTGCCTTGCTTTAATTCCCAAATAAGCTCTCTCCATACAGCTTTCAGCTTGTCCTCACGCTGTAATTGTCAGTGCAGTTCCGTATGCCCTTAGCTAGGGATACAGGAGATGCTGCTCTCAACCCCTTGGAGCTCTGCCCCCATGTTTTATGCAAATGCTTTGCCCTTGCTCCACGTGGCTGCCACCCTCTAGGCTTCTCTCCAAAAAGCTGAAAGCAGAACTGAGCAGCCCTGAATTTCATTTGTCCATGGGTCAAAAGCATAGGAGATGCCTCCTGCAGAAACAGAGGATGACCTTGCGATCAAAGCACAACCCCAGCCGGCCAGAGCCTTGCTTGGGTCTCAGCTCTGCTGCAGACACCCTGGGCAAAGTGCTGCTCCCTGCACAGGGAGCATTTGTATCCTGTGAGCTTGCAAGGAGGGAACCTCATACCTACATGTCACTCCTGGATGCTACCCTGAGAGCATGCAGGGCTCTATTTAGCCTATTTGCAGACACCCTTAGGGCTCAAAAGCATTCAGCTGTGCCACGACTCCCCCAGGAGCTGTGCCCCCAACTGAATCCTCTTCTGTCATCTGCAAAGCTCTTTTCTATGGTCTGGGTGACTGGAGGATCTTAAACCATATAAACAATATAACCCAACAGTATGCACCTATTTTACAGCAAAATTCAGGGAAATGAGAAGATGTGTTTGGACTATGAAGCTTACATGTTTTGATTTTTTTTTCCTCCTTTTTTCACCCAGCTCCTGGCCAAACAGGGTTCAGTTTGTAGCTCAGTGTGACATACTGTAGTGTGAACACACTGAAATTGGCTTAAAATTTGCAGTGCTTAGGTATAAAGCAAAATTTGGAGTTTTCTTCCTAAGCACTCAACTTCAGATGCAAGCCTGCACAGAGCAGTACCCCCCCCACACACACCCAGTTTCCTAACACTGCACAGCTTTACCTTGGCTGAGGCCAAAACCTAAGGTCAAACCAGGAGAAACATCTAGTAAGACGACAAGACTGCAGCTCTCGAGACCTAAGAGAATGAGAAACAGGGCAGGGAAAAGCTGTGATAGTCAACAAAAATATACAGGGAGAGATTCAATGCATTGTTAAAATTAAGAGCAGTCTAACAAGCCTGATGATCACATTGTCCTTCACTGGGGAAAATCACTTGATCGCTCTGGATCCCACTGAAAACAGCGATGATATGGGAAGGCACATTAGGGAGGCTTAGAAAAATGCAGTGTCAGGAGAGATCTGCAAGTAACTGATGCGAGGGGACGGGGACATTTTTTTCTGAAGTTTCAGCATGCAGCTGGCTGCAGCTGGCAGACAAGCCAGGCAGAACAGCGTGGGACTCCCTTGTTTCTGACCTAGATGTTGAACTAAGTACAGCAAGCACGCTCAGGAAAAAAACAAAATAAAACATCCCATACCAGCAGCCTAATACACAGTTCACATTACTTTGTAGGTGTCGAAGCCAGTCATTTTATGACGCAGCATGAACTCTGCTCTGACAGTCAGTAACACGCAGCCACTTCAGTTCTGACAGTTAATTAGAAAAATATATAAGGGAGCATTCAGCACATCTAAAAATAGAGGGACTAGAAGGTCTTCAATGGCAAGTCAGAGCAGGCAGGACAAGACAGTGCTCTGCAGACAAAGTCCTGTGCCCTACCTCCACCTCATCTGAAAATGCATGCCATGGAAAACGAAGTTTTGCAAAACTGCCTCTTCAATTAAGCCTTTGGAACAAGGTCTTTTCAACTGACCTTGGAAGGCTGCTGTGATTGAAGTTGGGGGAAAGGCAGGGGAGAAGGAAGAAGAGAGAAACACCAGGTCCCACTTCACTCCAAGCAGCAACACCCTGCTCCAGAGGAGCTGATAGGGAAGTATTCATTTTGGGTGCAAATGCCACTTGCCAGCTTTTTGGGAGTTCTGGAGTGGGTCAGCTTCTCCCCCTGCTCTCAGAAAACTTCAGAATATTTCTCATTGTGCTCCAGCATGGGACAACTGCAGCTTTTGAGACCCTGGTCATGCCCATGAAGCAGAGCCCTGCTTCCCACACCAGCACGGAGCCACCTGTGCTGCTTCACTCCTGCTTTCCCACAGCACAGAGAAATTATAACCAACTCCAAGGCAGCTTCCCTCACTCAGACTTTGCAACAACAGGGGAGGCAATTGAAAGACAGACATCATGGAGTAAGACATGATAAGTTTTGCAGAGTACTCAATGACCTTTAATACCAAGGAACTGGGGAGCAGATGAGCAGGGGAGGTATAAAGCATGTTCATTTTGCTTCACACGCTGTCTGTGCAACAGTGATTCTACGCACTTTCAAGGCCACCCACCCTTTTGTCATCTAAAAGCTCAGCTAGTTTCCTCATTTTGGAATGAATCACAGGGCAATGAACTTGCCTACCAGCTAAAGGCACCAATCCAGCCCTGGGCTATCTGGTGCTGAGCCCCACACAAAGCCCTGCTGGCTTTAACAAGGCTCTCCAAACTCATGTCCGCACTAGTGGATCACAACATAGGACTAGGATTTTTGTGCTAGTTCCCATGAAGCAGATTTATTTTCCATTAGAAATGCTACATCTGTGCATCCAAGAAACATTAGCCTATGTTTACTGGGGAGAGGGAGTAAAACAGCCAAATGGACATTTCGGTGCAATGCCAAGAGATCTCAGTATGGCATGCACCAACACAGACTGCAAATCTAGAGCCACATGAAATGCTATCTCTATTACTTGGCTTCTTACCATGGAAGCAGTTAAGACACGCCTTTGTTACATTCATAGCAAGGCATTTTCTAATTGATCCACTTTCAAACAGGGTAAAGAATTCACAAAAGGTAAATTCACAGTTGACAGGTTTGGGCAGTCTCAGAAGAGAAGGGACACTTCAAAACAGGAAGGTCCTCCAAGGAAGGAGTTGAAGTGGTTTCCCCCAGCCAAGTCTCTTGAAAATGCATTGCAAACCTTCTTGGCAAATCAGAATTTACTCATGACATTTTTTTATCAAAGTTTCCCATGCAGCTTGCTCAAGCACATACCTCCTATTGCACTGATAAATGCAAACAGATGGAATTACTGATGCAAGCAAAGGAATAAAAGGTCACCCAAGGAAGTTTGTTTAAAGAGAAAGTCTGAACTTGGGCAGGAATTAGCTAAACTTAGACATATCGATCAGCCAAGTTGGTTTCAATTATTACAAGCCAGCCACAAGTTTACTTTGATATTGAACAGGGACAGATCACAGTATCTCATCTCTGACATTTCCAGTCACCTGGGAGATCAGCTGGCCTAAAACCAGAGGAATAGCTACAACAAGCAGAGGTCTCCAGCCTGACACCAACAGAGCTCCCGCCTGTGATGGGGGATCAAAGCAGATGGTGCCGCACAGCAGCCTGTTGTGGAGCAAAGCTGCAGCTATCTGCGTAACAACTGACCACTCCAAGCTGGACAGGCAGGCAGAGGGGCTTAGAGAATGTAACTGTACGGATAATGCGTTGGGTAGGAGGGAGTAAAATAAAAAACATACAGCAGCCTAGAAACAGGAAAAAAAAATCACAGAGACAAAACAGAAGAGTACATCCTGGAGCAGCAGACAGCATCAGAAGAGGGAGGAAAAATAAATATATATATTTTTTTCTTTTAACCTCAGTCCCCATAGCAGGACACTCCCTGGGACAAGGGGAGGCAGCAGCCCAGTTCCCAAGGCCAGGTCCAAGGGTCCCCTTCAGGACCAGGACACGTCCGGGAGGAGGCTGCTTCTCCCATCACCTGCACAGGTTGTCCCCAAGTCCCAGCAAAGATTTGTGGGTGCCATTTTTAGCATGTCTCACCCCAGGGAAACAAGTCACTTCCACCTAGGCTCACAGAACTCATTTTCTTTATTTAATCTTCTTCCTTTCCAAAGTACACCTTTTCCCCCCAAACAAAGGGAGATTGCCTGCATGTTAGCTCCGCTGCGTGCGTGACATGACAGTGATGCAGTTGCCAAGCAACTACCACAGGGGAAAAAAAACTTTATAAGAATGTTTGTAATCATCTGAGAGCCGATCCTGGTGCGATAAGAGAGGCAGACAAATGAGCCCACCTCCACACCACAGATGAGGTTTAATCAAAGAGAAGCTGCTTCCAATAAGTTGTTTCAATATCCTGAGCAATCTGACAAACAGTGAGATGCAGAGCATAAATGCAACGCAACTAGAAAGCGAGCGGGACTTTTAATCACGTCCAACTCCTGGACAAGAGCAAAAATCAGGGCAAACGCTTGCCTAAGTAAAACAGGAGAGATAGCATCAGATATGAAGAGCTAATTGAAATTATCCCAGTGTAGCTAAAATAATTAAGTTGAAGCTTAGCTCTAATAGAAGCTAATTCTCCTCCAAAGGAGCCTCCCCTAGAGCACCAGCCTGGTGCATCCTCCTCCCAGAGCTGCACCAACCCCCTTGCACCACGCAAGGTGGTTAGCTGCTGCAAGGCCTCCCTTTTGAGGAGGGTTTTCACAGCCCTGGAGCCATCCTGGCACTGCTCATGGCCAATGCATGCCACTGAAATCCCAGGGCTCAAGCAAAGTGAACCCCAGCCACGCACAGCTATATTCCCACTAAGACTGGAAAAAGGGTGCCCAAAACCACCCTGGCTTGCTCCCCTCCAGGGCCGGTGCCAGATGGTACCAAAGGAAAAGGCCCCACTTTTGAGGCTGAAGAGTTTTGTCTCTACTACTGTGTCAGGAAAAGTGCCTCCCCATCAAAACACAGGGACTTCAGGCTCACCCCGAGACAAGTGGTACGGGGCAAAGGCATCAGCACTGTGGGCAGCTGCTGGTTCACACACAGCAAACACACCACAGGAGAGCTGGGTCCCCTCACCTCCTTGGGGAGAGGGCTCCTGTTACACCCCTTTCCTTGCACCCACATCTCCTCACTTGCCTTTGCACCCCAATCTCCTCCTGCTTGCTCAAGTTCCTGCTGGTCAGACATCATCTCCCTCACTGCTTCAGGCCCATATTAATTACTTCCTTCCTGATGTTCCCTTGGGCCATCACCTGCTGCTCGTATTTCCCAGCTGATCTTCCTGAGGACCAAACCCACCTGGTGCCCATCTCCATGGGGCACTTCCACTGGGCTCTGGGGCCACCTTTGGCCATTTGCTCCCAGAAGCACCCGAAGTCAATCACCCACAGGCTGCAACTATTAGGCGTGATTGCACTTCAATCAGCCCTGCAGAGTTTAGGAGCTTTGATTTTGCTTGATAGGAAAAAGAGATGTTAAAATATTCTAGCCTTAATCCCAGCCAGTCAGGTAAATTTTAAGGAGATAGAACCGTACAAAGATTATGTTATGGGAGGGAGTGATTTTTTACAAGATTGAACAAAGTGCTCCACCATGTTGTAAATAATATGCTAAAGGCACCTGAACTGAGGTATGCGACAGGAGTAGGAAGAAATCAGAGCGATGCTCTGAACTGGTGCAGAGCACAAGGGAAAGCTCTTCCCAGTCAAGGAGCTTCTGCAATGTGAAATCACACTTTAAAGGACACTGTTGGAGTTACCCCATGGAAATGACAGGCCGGATCCATATTTAGTTCGTTCCTAAGCAATGGTTAACAAAGTGCTTCCAGATGACAAGTTAAACCGGAGACGAAGTGAGGGTTAAGACTGGTGTCCTCAGCAGGGAGACAGGGAGAGCTGCTCTGGGCATGACAGCAAGCAAAAAGTCATGGGCTCCCTGCGGTGCCCTGTCAAGCATCAATCTCATCTCCCACGAAACCATCTGATCACTGCTACACATTTTTCATGCTGTGGTAATTAAAATGCTGGTTGAGTCCTTGTTGCTTTCCCTTGGCTAAGTCAAGAGAGCTAAAAACCACTCGCAAGTACTCTTGAAGTTCAGTCACTGCTGTTCGTACAGCACTCTACTAGCAGAGCCGGGAATAAAACATCTCAGCATCAAAAAATCAAGTGGCCTGTCCCAGCTCCCCCATGGTGGCACTCAGCCCTGCTCCCAAGCTCATCCCTCTCTAAACTGAGGGTATACAAAAAACTGTACAAATCATGTTTCTGCCCTCCCCCTTCAAATCAACACATTTAAAAATAATATGTATGTTTTTTTTCTTTCTTCCATGTGACTTCAGCTCTTTGAGTTATTTCCATAACTCTTTTTCCCCAAGCTGAGCCTCTGTTATTCACGTGGCGCTGGGAGCAGAGGGATCAGGACACCGAGCATCACCAGCCTTGCAGCACAACGAGAGCTGCCAGCACCAGGCAGCCAGACTGCTCTGTCCTAGGAAAAGCTGACTGATCTGTTTGCTAAAATCCAACCAGGAAGAGCATCCCAAATTAAATAATCACAGCAAATAATCACAGCACGGGGCCCATTTCTTGTACACATAGTTTTTGTGGTGAGACAGAATTTCAGTCTCAAAGTTAGATATAAGGATGAAGGAGAACTGACAACTGTTGAAACTAGTGATATGCACACCTTTCACTTCTAGACTTTGGACTTTTTACAAATCAAGGATCTTCCATTAGGAGTTCAATCCTCAGAACACTTGAACCTGMACCTTTTCATCTTGTATATCTTCTGTCTTCTCTGGTATGATGTTATTGTATCTTGATTTATTCCGGTTTACAGATTCCTTCTATCATACCATGCTCCATGTCAAATCCCTCTCTGCAAACACCCTATACCAAATGGCACAGTACAGGACATCTGTCTGATAGACTCTCATTCCTTTCAYCTTCATTCATATCAAAACACAAACCATTTCCAGGCACTCTAGAAAGCCAGCATGGTCTCCACAGCGCCCCGAGATCAATCAACAATTTTAATGTACTTTTGTCAAAAAATATTAATGCACCTAATGATATCGTAATGAGGCAAGGCTTAACCCAGCTGCACAACAATTAAAACAGATGAATACTATTTCACAGGACCTAGCCCTCTTGCAAAGGAGTCACTTGCCTATCTGTGTGCCAGATTTGAAGCTGCAGTTTTCCTCTGATGTGAAATCTAATTTTTGATCAAAAAAAATCTGCATATGATATTAGGACCTTGAGCCAACTTGATTTGCCCTGATAATCTGTGGCTTTGAGAGAGCTACCATGTGGATCAGCTATTAGGAACATCAGAAGATCCTGGCAAAGGGTAAAGCACATAAAAGCTCTCCATTCACTCTTTGGACTGCGGTTTCAGGCACTCAAATAAGAGTGCTGTACAGAAGCAAAGTCCCTGTATTTTCACTGTGTGCACTTTCGAGGCTGGGATAAATCCTTCCCATGTGGTGCTTGCGCAGACATATTCTATATCTCTATCTTTATATTCTTTGGTTCAAATCCTGTTTCCCTCTTTGCCTTTACGTCCTTTGGCTGTTTCCAGCTCCCTTCCTGAGTTTCAACATTCATCCTCTAAAGACTTCTAAGACTCCTCAAAAGACACTTCCTTTATCCTATGCAAGGCCCCCAAAGTGAAAATTAGGGTTGGGTTTTGCAGAGTCTTTAATGCTCTGCTGTGCCAGGGTTGGAGCCTGGGCGCACTGGAGACATGCAAAGGCAGTAGGGACATGGCTAGAAGGCCATCGGGTCCCCAGTGGAGGTGACAGAGGAAGGCAAGGCCAAGTCGCAGCAACTGGCAGGACAGGGGTCCTCCTTGCACGGTGCTCCATTCAAATTCCTTTCCATCCTCATTTTCTGCTGTCTCATCTGCAGCCCAAACTGCAGGCTGATCCTGAAATCACACGGGTTTCAAATCCCTTGGAGCCACAGCCTCACACCACTGCTTTGGCAAACTGCTGATCTCCTTGTAACACAGGCTGCACACAGGAGCACGAATACCTCCAAAGTGGAGAGCTGCTCCTGCGTGGACCTGCAACGTCCACTTGCTCATGCTAGACATGGAGAGTATGAACCTTGCCCAAAGAGGAGGGCTAGGAGCTATCTGCAGCATGTATTTATTCCCTCAGAAGGCTGTATTTATATCCCTCAGGAATGGTATCCCTCAGATCCCATCCATATCTTTTTAAGAATATTTGACCATTTAGTTTTGTTGCTCTTGAAAGGAGCAGTAGAGAGCCTTTCTTCCTGCTGCATAGAAAAATATCACTGGAAGTAGGAAGACAACCATGTTTTTACAGTTAAATCAAGTGATAAATGATTTAGACTGGTGAGTTATAGAAATCAGAAAACAATGTCACCAATCCTACATGGCAAAGTGATCTATACATTTTGGAGAAAGGAGACCTTTCAGAGCTGCTGGGGTGGGCAACACTGCATGGTCACTGCCTGACACATGGCCCTACTTGCTGGAGGCCTGGACTGGAAAATATGGGTCTGCACACGCATTCTATTTCCTTTGGAAAGTCTCCTCAGCATCCATTCACCAGCCGAATCTATTCACATTTGCCATGTCACTGAGCACCTTGGGGAAGGCAGCAACAACGGCTGAGCAAAGAGGACCAGGAAGGGACCATTCAGTTCAGCAGCCAAGCAAGAAACCCGAAGGGAGAGAGCAGAGGATGTACCCAACAGGCATGGGGAGGCAGCCAGCAACACCAGCTTCTGCTTTGCTCCTGTACCCCCAGGAATCTCTTGTAAGGACAGCAAACCCCAAACCCAGCACCATCTACGCAGACAGCCCTGCTCTCTTCGTGCCCAACAGCTAGTGAACTGCAATAGCCTGTGCAATGCTCTGAATCAGACATTCTAAATCTAGATCTAAATCTAAATTGCCCCAAGAAACCTCCAAAAGGCCTGGATCTGTTTGCTTTCCCATCACTTCAGATCATGACAACTGCAGGACTTCCCGACAGCCCTTCCAAGCACCGTACTGCTGTGGGTAGGAAGACAAATGGCAAACAGTAAGAGGGAATTTTGTGCACCAGTGAAAGAAAGGGCCCTAACGGAGCAATACCCTGAAAAAGGACATATGATAAGCAGCTGGAAAAGCAGGAAAGGAAGTGAAAAGTGCTGATGATCGAAGTGAGAGAGCACAGCGGAGTGAACGCTTGACAGCTGGGGGATGCTGCGGTGCAGGGAGGTCAGGACATAAGAGCTGGCTGGCCCGCRCTCAGAGCTCAGCAGGTTTCTGTTCTGGCTGTGAGAAAGCTTGTTCTTGCCAGAACAGTGAAACTGGCCCAAAAATCCACCCCTCCTGACATGTCTGCCCAGGCATTGCCAAGGAGGTCACATGCTCTTCTGCTCTGTCTACCTCAGCCCCTCTGCAAGTGGACCAAAGCTCATCAGTGCCTCCAACAATCACTTCAGRCCAATTGCACTGAGTATCCAACCAACCATGAGAATGTCATTTACAAACAACCCATCAATTATCCATTTGCTAAAAAAGCAGAGTCAATTAGACACCTCCTGGGCTCCCCGGGTCACTGARACGCTCCCAGATGGATGAAAGCAGCGGTGGCTAGTTCTTCACATCTCCCGTCCTTGTGTCCATAGGATCAGAGGCCTCATACTAGGACTGTTTCTATTCTCATCTGCTTGCTCTTCATACTTTATTTCAAATYGGGGACCAATTTAGTTTAAGTCCCATGTGCAGTAAATGCATATTGCATGTTGATAAATCATTAGCCTTCTTACATASTATGCCATTTGGTAAACCCATCGAGAGCTACTTACCATTCCCCACTGTGAATCAAAGGGCATTTGCTTAATAATTCTATATCCAGATGTGTTCAGCGAAGCACAGAAAAAGTGTCGTTGTTTACCAGTCTGGGCAAACGTCCTTGATCCAGGAAGACATAAAGCCTACTCAGACCTGCTGACAATTATCTGTGTGCTGCTCTTTGGAAAATCTGATTTAATGAACATAACACAGAGCCTCCCGCATGAGCCACAGYGGCGTGTGCCAGTCCCACCTGCTGCCTTGTGCTGATCATTGTACAAATAGAGACTCTGAATACCAATAAAATGGACATATGGATTTTTCCCTATGGGAGACAGGACATGTAGTGAGAACTCTGCTTGTTTCAGGACTAGTGATAAATTGGCTGGGACACAAACTCTCAGCTGGATTAACTCTCAGTAATTTCACATTTCTAAAATAATTTCTTCAAAAAGTTATAARCAAGGTAAAAATTCACCTCCAGGTGTTTTAATGGTGATCCTAATTGGGCAACTCCCCATTTGAAGTTGGCCTGAGCTTCTGTGCTGTCCATTCTCAATTTCTTTGGCTCTTTATAGGAACCTGTTCTGCACTGACGTTACTTTTTTAAAAACAACAACAAAAAGCAGGGGGAAGTTAGGTGGAAAKGGAAAACCTTTCAACTGTTTGAGTTAACAACAAGTGAAGGCTTTGTCCAAGTTAAGAAAACGTGGTTTGTCTTTTAGGACCTGATGGGAGACCCTCCACTTTCTCATAGCCTCAATATTGAGATGTAAAATATGGAAAGTGCTGCCTGTAAAATGGTTGGGTTATTAACTGCTGCGCTAAGAATACTTGCTAAATTATAGCGTGGAAATATTCTCTGGCTTATTATTTTCAACAACAGGCATCTTTTATTAAGAAACTCAACTGGGATAATCAAGAACCATGCACCGTGAAATGAATGAAGTATGTTCTCCAGGGAATGCAAAGGCTTTCTTTACAGATGCTGTGCCTCAAGAAAATGGCAACACGTCTCTGACTTGGCAAATGTGGCTTTGCCTGGTTTGGAGAAGAAATGATGTATTTTATTTATTCTTGCAGACAGATGAAATTGTTTGTTAAAATAAAGCAAAGTTTTATGGAGTAATAAATAGCAAACAAACAGCAGACCTAATGGACCAACRCTAAAAGCCGAGTCCCTCTCCCAAGCTGTCAGTCCCAGCTGAAAGTTTTAAATGATTCATTCAGAAAAAACGGAGTGAGCAAAGGCATGGAAGAAGGATGAGCTCATCTTTCTTTTCTAGCAACGCTTAATTCTTAATGAGCAGAAGTCAGAAACTACTTAAAGGATTGTTGCCAGATTCTTTGTCTCACAGTTTGTGAGGATGAGCCTTGTTTGCTGTGCCTTCTCTTTAGGGAAGCCTTTGGGATCTGGCAGGCAGATTTGCAGGATGAATTTGCAGTTTTCTGCAGGATCCATCACCGCAGCTTGGGCCAGCCAGGTTAGGTGGCCATGAGGCAAATGCAGCTGGGCACAGCTAAGCCTCTCTGCCGGTTTCCCTCCAAGCTCTGAAGCACCTTCACACAAAACGCGGTTCATGAGGCCATCAAGCAAGCATACGTCCTGTGGCTCCTGCATTCAATCTGTGAGCAGCTTTAAACAGGGAACCTCAACTAGAAAACTTAGCTGCAAGGCAACAAGCACCACACTAGCTTCCAGAATTCATCTTCTGCGCAGAGGGGGAGATCYGAGGAGGCGGCCGGCTTGCTCTGCAGGCGCTAGGCAGGTGGACTTCAGAGCAGCCTGTTTCACAGAACATGGGGAAAAATTTCAGGAAAAATCAGTTTGCTTGTTTGACATGGAAAGAAATGGGTGCACTCGTTGCTCTGTATGTCCCAGGAGGCTTGGCTCACTTTGGGTCAGGACAAGATGCCTCTTGCACAAGACCTCAGTATCCAAGATCTGCACATTTGCCCACTCTTTACACTTCAGAGACTCCAGCACAGCTTGATTTTACCCTTTTTGGTGCAAGTTTGCCTCTGCAGAGCTTTGCTCACAGAACAGCAGCAATAGGAATGAAATTTTTAAAGGGTGCACAGTGTAGAAGTTTCAAGCCAGGCATCAAGAAACTACTAAATAAAAGACTTTTCCTTGGTAGCYGTAAAAACTAGGCTGTTATTCCCACTCCCTGGGAACTTTGGGTGCCTCCTGCGGCAAAGGGACATGCTCTGCCTTTCTCCAGGCCGGCTTTGGCCGCAGTCCTTTGCCAAGGCGGCAGCTGTGCTGGGGGCAACGCCGCCCCGGGGCTGCGTGGGTCGCCCCGTGGTGGCTGAGATTTGCTTTTAGACCCACAACGAAGAGAAATCGGTTCTAAAAGGCAACTCCTCTTGACTGAACAGTGAAACTATTTCTTTTCTTCTTTTGCAAGCATGCAGTGCTCTTATAGGAAGTTAGTCAGAGAACCATTAAATGTACTTTGTTTGCATATCTAAGTTATACACCAAGACATACTACAAAGATGTAATGATCCAATTCAGAGAACACTGAAATCAGCAAGAATCTTAAACTCTGAAGCAAAACATTCCTTCTTGAACTCTTAGAGTTGATCTTGTCTTTTCTCTACTTCCATGGAGAGTAGGTTATGGCTGGAGGGATACTCTTTAATTTTACTGGCTGTGATGAAGTTCTATTTTTTAATGATTGAACCATTAAGTCTTGAATGGCAGATTTTTCCTTTTTTTTTTGCTACCAACATAACATCATTATGCTGTTTGTAGGAATTATGGTTTTTATCTTCCTGTCAACAAAATATGCATGCAAATAGACTTAGATTATTTATAGAGCAACATCAAATTAAACTGCTTGTATAATGACTTAAAACTGGTTATCGCTACCCTGCATAATATCTGTTTAAACACACCACTTGCAACACGCTTTCCTAATCAAAGGAAGCAACAAAAACACAATGTCACTAATTTTATGTACRCCATAATGTGCTATTCAGTTCTCGGCACTGCGGCCCTGCGCGGTGCGGGGAAATGATGAGATTTTAACAATATGCACACTTCAGTTTCTCCACAAATCTTTGGAGAACATTTTATTGGCCAAATGTCAGATCTTCAGGGCTCAGCCACATTYGAAAAGCTGACGGAAATGTTCAGACACACGTTCCCCTGCTCCCGTTACGGGTGCCAGGGGTCTCGGGGGAAGAGAGCTCTTCACTGTGGCAGCAGGGTCTGGGTACGAGCTTCAGCCGAGTTGGGAATGGGAGAGTTGGGGCAAGATTTCAGCTTTGCTCATAACCTCTCCAGCCCAGTCTCATAACCTCTGAGTTTCCCACCATCCTGCCTGCTTCTCTTTAGCCGCTTTCCTTGCACAGATGMTTTTCCCCAGCTGAGACCCACCTTGCAGCTGCATGTCCAGCATCCCTGGCTCCCCCCTTTTCCCAACGCACAGCGCTGAACACAGCCATGGAGCCACGTGGTTCAGACACGCTAAGGACCAGGCGGGGTTAAGGTGGCTCCTTTATCACGTGCTTTTGAGCACTGCCCAAGCACCAAGCTGATGCTCTACTGCACATTCACCCGCCCGGGGCCACCACCGCCAGCAGCTGGGTGCTCTGCAGAGGACCTGCCTGTGCCACCTCGCCATCCCCTGGGACGYGCCGCTCTCGGCACTCAGGCTGCGAGATGCGCGAGGCTCCCCAGGGCCCGAGGAGGAGGTTTTCACGGGTGCTCCGGTCGGGGGAGCCCATTCCAGCCCTGTGCCGCGGCACTTTGATCCAGGCACGTTTCACGTGGTAGTGTCTGGGCAGGGGCTAATAAATTCAGCACGTCAGCGCTCACTTTCTCTTTCCGGCCCACATGCATAATGGATTTCTCTCTTCAGGGCAGACCGCTAATGAGGTAGTGACAATTTAAGACAGGCTATGGTAACACCGAGAGAGCTCTTCCACAGCCATAACAATTATTATTTAGTTTGTTTCTCTTTGCACGAGCAAGCACGGCTCAATCACCCTCATAAAGACATGCGGAGAAGCCCCGGCAGCTTCCCTGCCCTGCTCCCCGGCACATCCGTGTGGGTGTTTCGCGGGAAAGCGGAGCAGCCAGCGCAGGAAGGTGTCCAAGAGCATTGCCCAACCTGGAGCACCAGCGGCGGGGAGGCAGGGAGGGCACAGGCTGCCTCTGTGCCAGGGTTTGCCATGCAGAGAGTTACTGGATTTTATTTATTTCCCACTGGGGTTGTTCACTCACACCAAGGTCTGAGCATTTTAAACACGCACAAACATCCGCAGGGCATGGGAGAGCGGGTTCGTAATAGCCTAGCACCACCCCAGCTGGTTAGCTGGGCTACTAGGACGGGCACTCCCTGGCCACCGGAGCCAGCCGAGGGGCAGCAGTGGGACACAGTGCAAACCAGGTATCTCCTCACTCGGATAAGCTGCCACGACCCCCAGCACGCATCCAGCACCAGCACAGCCCCACCGCACCAGCGGTCGGCAGAGCCGGAGGTCGGGCCAGTCCTGCAGCGCGCGGTCCCTGCCCGGGCGCTCGCTGGAGCACGGCACCCCAGGTTGCTTTCCCCCGGGATGCAGCAAGCCTCACGTCTCCGGCTGCCGTTCCTGGCTGAGCGTCTGCTCGCGTTAACTGAAAGCAATGACAGTCATCAAGTGCTTTAGAAATGGCTTTTAGCAGCAAAGCAGCTGCCCGCGGGCTGCCTTTGCTCTGGCCTGAGCTATGCTGCCGGCTGCAAGGAGCATCCCAAAAGCCCCATCCCTTCCATCGCTGTCCTCCGAGCCCGGTGCGCCCGCACGCAGCGACAGGGCAGCATCCGCCTCTTGCAAACCCTGGGCTCTCACAGCCTTTCTCCTTACAACACTTCAAGTTTGATAGAAATTACCCACGCTGGCGGCTCATGCCGCGTTTCCTTCGCTGGAAGCCGTGGCGAGCCTCAAGCCAGCTGCAGACACAGCAGTTATCCCTCCTGCAAAAGGCTGCACCCACTGCCTGACCGAAAGCCGGGAGCAGGGCGCAAGGAGCACCGGCTCTGAGCGAGGAGAGACTGCTCGGTGACCGCCAGGCAGGTCTCATCGCTTTGCAGCAAGTGAGGCTCTGGCAGGCCATAAATTGGACCTTCAGCCAACCATTTACAAGTGCTAGAAACTCCCCTGTGTAGGTCATTTAATTTGGTAAAGAAAAAAATGAAGGTGAACTTTTTTCCCTGCCTCTCTGACTGTTTTGTCTTCTCGGAGTTCACCCTGGTGGTGATGGAGGAGCTAGTGCTGTAAGAAGGGTCGTTTTGGTGGCTCTGGTCCCTCGGAAGTGGGAATCGGCCTCTGTTTCTACAAGCTTCCATTTTTCCCGAATGGTTTGACGCTGCTGGGTTTGAAGGGTTGCCATTTACTCATAGAGGAAAGCGCAGAGGCGCAAATCCTGCTGGTTTACTTCTGTTGTTCATCACAGCTACAGCTTTGCTTTAGGTCATTCAAGAAACYGTGCGGGCCGAGGGCTGGATGTTCCCCTGCGAAGGTGGTGCAGGTGGCCAGGATGGACCAGGTGGACCGGGCACACGAAGAGGGGCTCAGCCTGGCTCAGCGCCGCCCGGCTCAGCGCACATCAAGCTTCGCTAGCCAAGCTCCCAGTCCAGCATCCCACCCTTCGTGGACTTTCTCCTACCTTCACCCCCGGCATGTCCCTACCCAAACAAGACAGGGAAGAAGCCATCGCTGGCTTCTACAACCCTCACTGAAAGATAGGAGCAGCAAAAAACCAAACAAATCTTCTCCAACCAAAGGAAAAAAAAGTCAAAGAAAAGTTAAAATAGAAACACATATGGTTCCTACAAGAACTTAGCGYTGCACTGACAAAGACCCATTTAAATCGGGAGCAAGTCCCACTCTCAGAGCCCACTCGCTGCCTTCTGCTCCGTCTTTCGCTGAGCAAATTCTGCTTTCTCATCGTTTCCCCAAAAGATTATGGTTTCCCTGAACTTTAAGAATGTTTAATCAGCACAATGCTGGCTGGCACCAAAGAGAAAAGCTCTTCCAAGGGCGTTTTTGAGGCCGTTAAACTCCCTCTGAAATCTATCTGGATGCCGTATTCTTACTTGCATTTGTCATGGATGCTCCAAGGTGATAATTAGCATTTTTAATAATATCGGCCTGTTCSCTAGGTGTGGAACAGACTAACTACCTCTAAAGGCTACAAGATTTCACCCACAGGTGTAAAATAAACGAAGGTCAAAATCCTTTATTTGAGACAAGATGTATCATGTTGATTGGCAGAGCAGATGCTAAACAAGCTGGAAAAAAAAGATTAAAATGTTAAACACTCAGCAGCGAGAAAACCTGCAGGCTCCGAGGACGGATTTCACGCTCGCTGCTGAAACCCGTGGGCCTCGGAGTGCTGCTGCAAACCARATTGCCGTATTTTTCCTGAAGCGTAAGCTATCGGGCTTTTAACCAGGGCATTGCGACTGTACGGGGCGGATGCGGATTCTGCAAGACACCTACAGCCGAGGAAGCGCTTGGAGGTCGGGGCCGGGCGACGCCRCTCCCGCGGCGGGATGGCAGCGACGGGGGCGTGGGAAGCAGCCCACGAAGCGGCCCCTCGCCAGGGCCGCGGAGTTTCACACCTCGCGCACGGTCGCTGGGGGCTCTCAGCAGCCGTCAGCCTCGATAGCGCCCCGTGCTTCGCTGAAACCATGGCAACCAGAGATTTACTTAAAAATAATAATAATAATAATAATAATAATAATAATAATAATAATAAAACCCTGTTTCTGGCGAAGGAGATAGCAGCTCCTGCGAGGTGTCGGCGCGCTGTCTGCCTGTATCCCTGATCAAATCGGTGCCAGATTCGGTCGCTGCCTGATTCTGTAATGGCAGTTTTATTATTAACAACGCCGCCAGGTTAAGTGGGAGAGGAAACGTCTGCGCACGTCTGCGCCGAGCAGACCCCGCTCCCGGCAGTTTCCGTCTCTCAGCCCCGCGTTGGGGACGGGTCGCGTGCCGGCCGCCCCGGCGGCAGCCGAGCACCGTGACGGGAGCCCGGCACCCCGGCACCAGCGAAGGGGACAGGCACGGCCCATTCGTGACGTTCCCCAGGGCTCCRGCGCCTCGGCCGGCGCTCCTGCCCGGCACCCCGAAACCCGGCACGAGCAGCCCTCCGGCTCCTGCTGCCGAGATGAAGCTGCTGGGTAGAAAAAGGAGACCTGCGTTTCTGCAGACGTGCAGCCCCGTCCAGCTTTGCTCTGCCGAAGGGTCCAGGAACCCATTTGAAGCCCCTTTCCACAACCAGAGTTTGTGGCGCAGTGGAAGACGGTGCCGGCAAATCACAGAAAAGCCACGAGAGATTTGCTCCGGGTGGAAGTAGTCTAAGCAAGCAGGGGGCTGTTATTTGCCRATAAAAGGAGGTAGATAAACAGGCATTTGCCTTGACCCTCTAGGAGAGGGGAAAAAGGGAAAAAAGAAAATCTAACAGCGACTGGAAAGCCGTGCTGGGTAGTAACTCAGGTCCCGCTTTTGTCTCCCCCCTTGACAGCTTTCACACTTTGACTGAACCGTACATTAATAAACAATGTATTGTGTGTTCTCACTTTCACGGGCTTTTCGCTGACATGTTGACGTGCAATTTCCCATCCTTTTTATTATGCAACCTGAGCGCAGCGCCAGGAGTCTTCCTGTAGTTACGAGCTGACAGGTTAGAGTTTTCACTCATCGCCACTAAGGCATTAATAAAAGCTATTTTGCTCGTGTTCACGAAGTGGAATCTGGGCTTAATGGCTTTTTCTGTCACAAGAAAGAAAGAAAAAATTAAAACAGTGTTCTGGAACTGCTTAAATCTTAAACAAGTAACATCGTGGTAAGCCCAAGGAAGGGGGAAATTTGGAGCTAACATATGCCCAGGTCTCAGAGCAGAACTTTAGAAAGAGACGTTTTAGTAACGACGAAATGTCAGAAGGGAGTTTTCTCTGCAGCAGGCTATTGTTGCAGAACCTGCAAATTGTACTTAAACACTAAATTGCTCCATTGTTGGAAGCACTTAAACATGAAACGGAGCAGAAGCACGTGTCCTTGTTCTGGCTGTGGGAGGTATCGGGGCTTTTAGATCGATTGTTATGCAAATCCGCCTCCCGTTTCCACCTGGGTTAAAAGCTGCTCTCCCGTCAATTAAAATCCGAGTCACTRAAGTGGTGCTTGCACCAAGGTTAACTTTCTATAGATGTCAGGCTGTGGTTTTGCATTTTAAGATGCAGATAAAGTCCCTCGTTCCTCTCTCATAGGAGACAGAAAAACAAAACAGAGCAAAACAAAACAAAAAATCACTAAAAGTGCATTTCCCTGGGCCCAGGGAAAGCCACCCACATCGAAGACCCTCCACATGGATGTGACTTGGCCACCAGGTCTGGGCAGTGCCCAAAACCAGGAATCCAAGTGCAGCTGGTAGCTGAGGGAAAGCAGGACCCYGTCAGCCACAAAACCTGCTCTCAGCCTCCGTGCGGAGGCTCCCTGTGCTCTTCCACAGTCTCAGCCTCAGGAGAGCTGCAGGAGGTGCCGCTGGACAACCCTGTGGCCCCCGAGCTTAGCTCCTAGGCTGCATTACAGATAGAGCCCACAACGTCAAGACACACGCCACACAATCCTCCTTTTCCTAAGGGAATTGGTTTCCATTGCCAAAATTAAACACTCAAATAACTCATGGTTCAAAGCCCACGGAAGTTTGCATTTCATAGCAAGACGATTTGCAAGTGAACTTGTGTTTCTTGCTCCCTCCTCTCGGGCCACAAGCTGTGACCTGCTGCTCCACCTCTCTGCGGCGAGGCCTCTGCTTCTAGAGGACCCGTGCAGTAAAGCTGCTCCTTGCTTTGTGGAGCCGAATAAACAGCACACAGTTGATTTAAACGTGCCACTTTAGAGTAGGCAGACAGGTTTCCCCTTCAGCAATGTGCTTTATCAGCTGCAACATGAGTAGGTCAGTAAAACACGTAAGCATGYTGTTAGTCAAGACCTGAGATATGCATCATGAAGACTTTGCAGATCAGGTGTGAGTCACCAGACGGCGCTTTCCAGCTCGCCTGTGCTCACCTGCAATCCTATCCCCTT
Source organism: Apteryx rowi (assembly GCF_003343035.1). Taxonomy (NCBI): domain Eukaryota; kingdom Metazoa; phylum Chordata; class Aves; order Apterygiformes; family Apterygidae; genus Apteryx; species Apteryx rowi. Next base: position 314,352 of record NW_020448752.1, read on the forward strand.
CCACGCAGGAGCCGGGTTGGCCAAGGAAGCCCAGCCGCCAAAAACAGCTCACCTAGTGCTCAGCAAAACCTGAGCAAATAGCAAAGTGCCACAGAGCCAAACCCCAACACCTGAGTGCCCCAGGTGTGTGTGAGACCAGCAGCATCTGCAGCCCGGCCGTTTCGGGTAGGGGCTTTGGGTAAGCCGAGTGCTGCAGCCTGGGCTTGCCTGGCTCCAGCGATGCAGCTGCCAGGGATGGGTCCAGGGCAGGCAGGGAACTAATCGTGTGCTAAAAACCACACGTCTGGCAGGTGACACAGCACGTGCTTCAGCAAGAGGAGCTGGGCACCAGACGGATAACAGCTGCCTGGTCAGAAATCATAGCGGTGCAGCCTACGCGGAGGGTTCATTTCCAAGAGAGCTGTTAGCTCAGCTCTGCTGCCTGCATGTCGTAGCCCCTGTGCCCGTTTTGTTGCTTAAGTAATGACTGTTTACAGGAGCCGTAGCCCTGCACCTCTAAAGTGGATGWAACGGTGCTGCCGTCCTTCACGCTGGGCCTGGAGAGCTGCTGGGGAAGCCGGGGTCCATCCTCACGGTCGCTCCTGTGCACGGTGCCGCCTCCGGTGCCGCTGGCCCCCGGTTTGCGGAGGCAGCRGGGAAGCACAGGCTCGGCTGCCTCTTCCCAGTGTAAAACCTTCTGCTTCTTTCCAGGGGGCTGAAAGTGAAATTCTCGTTATTCATCCTTCAGATGAGATAGAAGCGCTATTTCTCTGCGTCTCAGGGGAAACCCGCTTTTGAGACAAAGGTAGGCTGCAGAGATTTTACTTTCTTTTATGTAAATATATGTCTAAAAGAAAAACCTGAGGGATACTGCAAATCATCTTCCAGACTGATGCATAGTTTTGTGCACGGAAAGCGACTCTGGAGATAGGTGATTCTGGCTTATGTGTTGGCACACTTTTGCCAGGACATGTTTTTTTTTATTGTTCTCTGGCTAACTGAAGCAAAATAAAATACTGTGGCTGAGTCTGCTCTGCTGAACAGTCTGTCCTAGTTCTTCCCAAGGAAAAGGCTGAGCAGCCCTGTGACAGCCATCAGATATGAAAAGCTTCCTAAAAAAAGGCCAGAATCCCACCTGAAGGTTCCCTGCAGAGCCAACATGGTGCAGAGGACAAGGAGCTGCTCCGACTCCCATATGGACTGGACAAGCGGAGGAAGGACTGAAATGCCAGGACAGTTCTGACCTTTAAAGGTTTGCTCCAGTCCCTCAGCACAATTTGAAACTGCATTTTGGAGCCTCCTTCCGTTTCCCCTGGAGCAGCACTGCCTTAGTGATATCATTGCAGCCTTAATGGGTGTCCTCCTAAGGATTATAGTCCCGCTGTTAAAGAAATTGTTGGAGGACAAAGCTTAGACAGTGATAAAACAGCTAATGGGGAGCTCAGAGTTGTGTGTAATGACGGTGCAATTCACAGCGCCCCACGTGAGTTGTGTTTGCATTCACGCATTTTGCAAACAGAAACATCAGCCGTTAGGAATGATTGTAATTAGCATATTACTAATTCATCAGGCTCTTTGGGTTTTCATTTCATTTATAAAAAGTCTCAGGCCCATACCTCATCTGAGAGAGGTGTATTACACATTGGCATGCAAATCCCCTGATTTTCTGGTCTAGTCTCACCGGCACTTTCTGATAACCGTGCTCATGCTAAGGAGTACACAAGCCATAAGGGAGCCCACTGATTCCCTGCAAAATCCTGTTCGCAGCCCGACCTCCTCGCTCTGACAAGCCTCCGCACACTAACAGACTCCATGTCCCTTCCCTGGGAAATGCTACACCCCCAAGGAAGCATCACACTCCAGCCCCGTGATTTCCGCACGGAAAGCTTTCTCCACCCACACATGCACAGACAAGGTGTGGAGCCAGCTCAACCAAGGTAGCTTTGAGGTTTGAGGTCCAAGTCCTGCTTGGAGCAAAAAAAAAAAGAAAAAGAAATGTTCTCATAGGACAGTCACAGAGGTATTGAAATAAATCATACAGTACTAATGGCCATCACGCTATTTAACCAAGACAAATTGCTTTAATGCTACCTTAATGCATTAATGAAGGATCCATTAATTAATTCAAATTATTGAACATTGGTCTTGCTAGGCTAGAGTGACTTAGGACCAGACCCAAACAGGACAGCAGTGTTTAAACTGTGAAATCGTGGTGGGCACGAGGATCCTGGACATCCATGGCAGCCACAACCCCTTTGCTGCAATGATGCRGAGCAGAGGAGGAAGCATGAGGCTGCTCCGGGTTGGAAAACTTCATGCAAAGGGAACAGATCCCTTTACAGGGCCAAACCTTTATCATGTCTTGCTCGGAGATGAAACTCCTTTGAACTGATTCTTGGAGGTCCCAGGAAACAAAATCATTTCCCCAGATTTCCAGCCGCTTGCCAGCCATGCTGCCCCCACAGGAGTTAGTTCCTCAGGCGCAGGCAAAGGAGAAGAGGTTTCTAAAAAGCATCACTGTGCTTTTTAATTCCCTAGCGTAGCGAGCAAAAATCTGGAGAGAAATGCATTTCTCCTAGCTTCCACATCCTTTCTACAAAAGTCCTAAATTATTSATTCTATGCTAATAAAATCTGTCTGGATTGTTTATAAAGAGGATCCTAATCTAGTAAATCACTTAATACAGTTGTAAATTCACTATAGTGTCAATCATTTCACTGTCCAGTAATCTAGTGATATCCACCAAGCAGCTCTTAGAAACTACAGGTGTTTTGAGCATAACACGAATCCAGCTCTGAGAAGGGTCTGAGGGTCAGCTGAGAGGTGACTAGCTACACGTAGGAAAGAGCTGAGGTGGTGGGAGGTTTTATGTTACTTATACAAGACCATATGCAACACCTGGAAGTTAAAGCTGGGTGAATTCAGCCTTAAAATAAGCAGCAGTTTCCCACCCTGGTGGGAGATTAAACACTGAGAGAGCAAGGAAATCTCTAAAATAAGATCTTTCTGAAAAGTGGGATTTCATCTGGGGAAAATGCCCTAACCCTTTGCAAGTGCAAGACGACGTGGGCCCTGCTGCTTTCCAGGATGGGAGCTGCAGATAGGAAATGGGCGGAAAGAAGCCAGGTGTTGTTAGAAACCCCCTGAGAAGGTCAAAAGAGAGGCAAAATGAGCAAGGAGGCGAGATTTCCCAATAGCAACTTGTTAACCGTTTCCACATGTGAATACATTAAAATGGCAAAAATCCTGCAAGGGAGGAAATGTTCTTTTCTGCTGGTATAGAGAGGTGAACAGCAAGACAAGAGCTTGAAGGACTTGCCTTGGTCTCACCAACATCTGCACCAAACCGGGCAGCTCCCAGCCCGACCCTCTGCCCCAGGAAGGAGCCTCCTGTTACCTTCCAGGCCAGGCTATGGAAACATAGGGCACGTTATTAAAAAGGGAAAAATAGCTCCTACCTAATAACAACTCTCATCCCTTTTGTAAATGACTGTGGGATCAGGTGTGACACTTAAGTGATGTAGACAGGAGAAAAAAAAAACAACAAACCCAAGGTGGTGAGGATTGGCCAATTATACATTCAGGAAGCTGTGTTAAGTAGAGGCTTTTCATGAGGAGATTTCAAAGGACTTTGCAAAAGACTTTGCAAAAGATGGAAACCTGTTTTAACAAGCAGTGGCATGTCCCAGAGAGTTGGAGTCGCGTCAGCAGTGCGATGTCCTCTGGTGGCATCTCTAATTACTACAGTAGATGGCTCTGGCGGAGGCTCGCTACACCGGAGCCTGCCACCGACAGAGCACAAGCCAGTCGTTAGGCTGATTGATTTGGGGGACTATTATGACATTAAAATGAACAATTGTGCAGCCAGGGCTGGTAAATTATTATTCCCTGCATAATATTCATAGCTCTTTGTGAGGGCCCAAAAGCAACTAGATCATCTGGTAGCTCAGAAATGGCCCTTCATCATGGGCTTGGAGAGGGGGAATTGATTTTTCCCTTTTCCTAATGAGGATATGTAGTGCAGCAGCTTTATGCACTAGTCAACAGAGATGGAGGCTTTTCAATAGGACTATTCAATAATTCACACCTGAAGCATTTTTTTCCCCCCCCAGGCAGAGGAAAATGCAGAAAAGACAGTGGAACAAGTCACAGTTAATTTCCTTGTTCTTTAAGTGTGGTTGCGGTCACCTCCTTTTCTGCTTAAGCCAGGGAAGCTCAGAATATGACATGTGATTTTGTTCACTAGCATCAAAACGGCGTTCCTTTAAGTGCTACACGTGCCATGTTAAAATGCTCGTGATGGCCATTTAGGAATTAAAAAAAAAATAAGGGAATGACCAGAGATGTTTCAGTTTAGTCCCAAATGGGCATTAACCTTGAGGAATTACTGAGGAACCCCTTGAGGGTTGATGGCGCTACTCAAGAAAACCAAGTCATGTAAAACAAAAGAGCCCATATTACCAGCACAGGGAGAAGTGCCTTGGCAGCAGGGACTTGTTCGCTCTGTTCTTGTCCTAGGCCATTATTCTCACTTTTCTGGGATGTATTTTGTGAGGAATACTATAGGGAGCAGCTGTCACCTCTTGCATATCATCCTGCTTGGATCTGTGAGCTGGAAACATGGACTGCGAGCACCAAGATGTGACAGGTATAACATCCCCCATACATGAGTTCCTCATCCCCAAAATGAGTGTACAATGTGGAGAACAGTGCACCAGCTCCTAAAAATCCTCAGGTCAGGGAGGGGCAAAAAAAGCTACTGAATGGCCACAGTCGCAGGAGCACAAATGCGATGTGAACAGTCGGAGTGACAGACATAGCAGAAGCGAGGCAAGGCCTTGGTGTGCTGCTCAGGATCCTACGCGAGGGCTGAGCGTGGTTACAGCCTTAGTCACCGCCCAAGGCAAGACGGATGGGTTTTGTCCCTCCACATTCTTCGGTGCCTGGTGCGGCACAGTCATCTCTTGAGGCCCGAGGAGCTATGAACGATGCATGGTGGCTCAGCCCATCATTTCCCACAAGCATGAACTGGGGACATTTTCCTGTCTTGAAAGTTACATTTCCATAAAGTGATTAAATTTTAATATTTCATTAGGATCTTTTCCATCTATTAGACATCATCCCAGAGAGTTTGGTGACACTTTAAATGAAGCTGTGAAGAGACGCGTTTATTTTAGATGTAATTGGACAGCTGTTTTATTATGAATTAATGAACTATGATGATTAAAAAGAACCCAATTTCAGCAAACCATGTATTAACAATCCATCCTGACTAAAACCACAACTAAAGTGCTGGGGAACTTTTATGACAACACCCCGAACTAGAAGATCAAAAAGCAAAACCAGAGAGGTGCAGCAGGCTCAGAGGTAGAGACGTAATTGACCTCTTCGTGATTTTGGCCAAGCCTGTTGTCAGAGGAATTTTGTGGACTCAGGTGCTCCCTGATGTCGGGCTACATCTTTCCTGGTGCAGAGAAGACACTGTGGTGGCCACGCAGAACGTCAGCGGCGCCTCACAGAGCTGAGCCTGAACTGGGGGGTCCTGCACCCATCCCAATTTCCAGTCAGCAGATGAGATTTTTGTATTTCAGCTGAACCCAGCGGCAAAGACCAGAGGCCACAGAAAGCATCTGCTGGAATTTCCATAGGAGTTTTCACAGCTCATATTGAGCAATTTTTAAGCAATGACATCTTTGCCCCAAGAGAGTTGCAGGGAGAAAGATCCAAAGAGTTAAATGAAGACAGGTACATATGCCGTGTGTGCAAAAACACTTATCTCCTGCTGTTAAAATAAATCTGTTCTCGATCATTGTGGCGTCTCAACAGCTGCCTCCCGATCTTTCTCTGCTTCGGCCCTCCATTTGGCCTTCTTTTCTATATTCATCCTCAGCAGTGTGTGATCCTTTTTAGCAGCCTTGGAAAATAAACGGTGAAAATCATTGCACGGAAACATTTCCCATCAATAAATTTCCCCTCCTTTGCACCACTTGCTTTGATCCCCACTGTTCTTTTTAATATTTTGCAATGCAAGAAGTTAATGTGTTTCCTTTCTTTACCAAATTGTCAGCATTTGTAGCTTCCAATTAGCAGAAAAAAATCGTACTGCATATTGTATACAGAGATGCATGAGGAAAAATGGTAGGGCTTTCAGTGATGAAAACTCAGATTCAGAGAGGCTCTTGAATTGCTTTTTTGCTTTCCATCATCACTGTTTGCTCAGCTGATTTTGGCCAGGGCATCAGGTCACCATTCCCATCTGCACTGGACCCAGCTGCTCCAACTGGGGGCTCCTGCCTGCTGCCCAGCATGTGTGKCTGGGACATGATAGTCGATGCCAGGAGTTAGAGACCCTCCTTCCCCACCAGCAGAATGGGAGAAGCAAATACAACAGCTTTTGGGAGACATGATGGACAAAGGCAACGTCCCCAGCAAGACGGCCAGGAGGAGCCCCATCTCCTGCAGCAGCTGGGCAAGGTGGGACTGCTGATGTCTCCAAARCAGGGGAGCACATCAGGACTGCCGCATTTGCAGCCTGCTCCAAAATCTGCTGACGTTGTCCGAGTTATTCCGTAACCTTTGGACCAGACTTTCCCCAAGATACCAATATATAGGGCATTGCAGTGCATTGGATTATGGCAAAGTGGGTCAAGAGGAATGTGTTAACCAGCCAGCAGCACTTGCCAAAGCCCATCTGTCCCCCAAAGAACGTGGTGGTGGCAACTCCCCTGCAAGTATTACTAATGCAGACTTTTTCTTAAAATCTTTGTCTCACCCGGGTGTTTATTTAAAAAGAGAACATACATAGAGCCTGTATGAAGTGGGACAGTTCCCCTCACTCCAAAAAAATACTCACTTCTTTGCCCGAGACTACCATGGCCAAACAGCCCAGCAAGGTCAGCGCAATCATGATGTAACAAACTTTTATCCTCACGCTGTTCCTTGCGGCATCGAGGACCTCGGACCTGCAGAGAACAGAGCAGAGTTTCCATCCCGCAGCAGCAAGGGTAAAGCAAGAGACAGTGGAGAGCTGGGTAATGAATCCCAAATCCTTCCAGCAACTAGCTATTTATATACAATGCTCTTCTGCTTTCTCTTTCTTCAGGTGCTTGTAGGAAGATTCAAAAAAAACATATGCAAGATTTAGTCAAACCCCACACAGGTGGGGTCTTGCTGCTGTCAACAGTGACACATCCTGCTCTTGTGACTTCATTCAATGTGTGTGAGAGTGAACAGCTGATAAACCGCAAGGGCAGAAACACCCTTTCATTGCAGCAGGGACATTAGCAGGGGCACACCCCTGGGTGTCACGCAGCAGCGCCCAGGGCGCTGTGCGGCGCCAGGAGATGTCYGCGGCGGCTGCACCGGGAGACACCCACGGCAGGTGGGCGGCCAGCCAGCACTGGGCAATGCCGCCCTCGCTGCAGCAAGAGCACCTGCATGACGTTTGGGCTAAAAGCAACAGTAAGTTTTCTTGCAGATAGCAGCACAGCGAGTGTTGCTGCGGTCCGGGGCTGTATTCCCATCCTGGCTGCATGCAGGGCTGCAGCCCCCCCTGCTCGGCACAGCCGCAGGAACAGATGTGCACGTGCTTGGCCAAGGCACCAGCCATCAGCCAATTTGTCATGTTGTCCCACGTGAATGCCACAGGAGCCACGTGGGGACTGCAGCRGGTCGTGGTGTCCCCAAGACCCAACTCCTGCAGGACCGGGCAGCCCAGGGATGTTACTGCCAGCAGAGGCTGAGCCTGGAGGCCGGCAGCTCCACGATCCACCTGGAGATGTGTCACCAAGCTACTGAACAGCCACAGCTATCGCTGAGAAATCTCCGCCACCTCCCGCAAGCGACTCCTGACATCTGTGACAGGTGGTGCTTGCGCAAGCCTTTAGTGTGACAACTTAAGTCGCTCATGAACTGGCATCCAGCTGTGACTTTAATCACATCTGCAAGGGGAACACCAGCTGGAAGAGCCCCCAGGACGTTACAAGTCAGGCAGCATTAGGTCTCCGGCAATGAGTGGCAATCCTTTAAGAAAATACCTCAACAAGGACATGAAACCGTAGGCTAGGTGCAAGGAACTCCCGGCAGATGTCTGCCACTAATGCTGTAGATAGCCCCAGCTGTCTTCAAATTCACGCATCATTATTAATTGCTAATCATTAAAACCCAGCAAAGCATGCAAAACCCAAAATGAATATTTTACCCCAGTGACTTCTGAGCTAAATTCACTCATTTTACAAAAGACACTTCATCTTAGTGTGAAATTTCTGATATCTAAAGCAACTGAATCCGGTTTCCTTCACAGGAGCTGACCAAAACTTCATGCTTCCAAAAGTTCGGATTATTTTGGGATGCCAGTAGCGGTAGCAGCCCACCTGTGTGATGCCCACACCACACAGTCCTCCTCATCCCATGAGCACACTTCTGACCACAGCCCAGGCTGGAGTTTCAATCTGTGCATTCACATCTGAAAACGTCATCCAGGCAAAAAGGGTTTCCCAGCAGAGAGCACAGGTCTACTTACGATATCAGGGCGGGAATCTCCTCCTCCCTTTTAAAGCGTCCTGCCCATACCAACACCTTTTTATCGAAATTTGTAGGCCTTCTGTCATTTTTGAACGGCTGATAAGCTGTAAGAGATATTTTGAAAGAAAGCTGTGAGCCAAGTTTAAATTGGAGAAGATGAAAAAAAAGCTACAGTGAAGTSGACAAAAAGGCTGAAGGTTCAGAATTGCTTTTTTTTTTTTATTTTATTCCTTAAGAGCCAGATACACTTTTTAATGTTAGTAGGATTCAACAGCCCAACTATTAGGTTGAACAAACTGTCCGCAGCACTAATAACTGCTTGCCGGCCTCCCTGTCCCAAGAGCGCCAATGGAGGCGAGGGCTGCTGCAATACAGCTGATGCCAAGGCGATGCCACCACGCTGCGCGGTGAGAAAGGGACTCCAGCATCTCTTAATGAAAATAATCCCAGCATCAGGCTGGCAGCAGCGAGACCACTGCTAAAATAGAGTAAGCAATGGCCAGCCCAAATCCCACGGCAGTGCTACACCTGGTTTCCGCATTGCGCATCCATAAGGGGAGAGCATTGCAAGGCAGCTGGGACTTGTGCACCCAGGCAGGGCAAAGCCAGGCCCCAGATGACGATGCCTGTGCTTGCAAACAYGGGACAGGAGCTTCAGCATGCCCAACGGGTGCGCAGGGCACAGGGGAAGGGGTGCAAGCAAGGTGCCCGGGCTCCAGCTCCCGCTGCCCCACGCTCCCCGGTTGTTGTTGGACTGCTGGTGCTTGCGTGAGAGGAAAACCTCAAAAAACGATTCCAGTTATAAACCTTGGCACCCATACCACCAGGTATATTTAATCTCCAGCTTCTCCCATTTCTGTCGCTGCTGCCACAGAGTGCCTCGGAGACCAGGAGAGCTGCCTTGAACACCAGGAAGAGTCTAAATCTCATCCACAGCAAGTGGCAGGACAGGTGCCTAAGAGGGCAGGTTTCACTCCAGAGGGCAAAGCCCTGTGCCAGAGGCCTGCAGCGATCCCACAGGAGCRCTGGGAAAGGGCATCTTTGCCCTGCTCGCCAGACACGCCAGGTGGTCCCTGGGCAAGAAGCCTGCAAAGCCAGAGCTGTGGTGGCACGGATTAAAAAGAGAAGCAGGCAGGAGGATGCCCAGGCGTGGACATGACCCCGTCTTTCACGCCAAAGGAGCGATGAACCCATCCTGCAGGCTGCCGGGGCCAAGCCAGCCCAGCTCCCTGTCCGAGCTCGCAGCCCTCCTCTTATCTCCGACGAAGGATGGGGCATTGCATCCCCACGTGGTTCACATCCCCCCTCAGAAACCCAAAGGAATGTTATTTTTTGTCCTTGGCAGATTTCCTGACATGAAGCATCCGTTTTGCATTAGCCACTGTAGAAGGAACGCTATGTAAAAGTCAAAGTCTTAAGCCGTGCTAGCCTGGTCCCTCGAGTCACTTGCTGTCTGAGGAGCGTTTATAACCCCAGGGGACGCAGCACTGCACTGGCACAGCCACGGAGAGGAAAAAGGGTCACTTCCTCGCAGGTCGCTGTAGATAACCCCCCTTCTGCACTGCAACAAAGCAGTGACCAAAGCATTGCTACCCACCTGGATTTGCCGTCCGGGAAGCAGCGTCCTGTGGGCCCCTTGCCGCATTGCCAAACCCTCTCCCAGGGCGTGGGAACGGGAGAGCAGCACGGGGATCCCGGACACGCAACCGAGCCACCGGCCACCACCGCCCAGGGCTGCCAGCCAGGAGCCTCCCCAGCATCGCGCCGACGGGCCAGCAGCAGCCTCAAAGGCTGCGGCCAGGGGTTGCTCACGGAAGAGCAGCGCTTCCTGCGAGCGGGGAGCATCACGTGTTTCCGCCTCCATTGCCTGCGTCAGGGTGACTAGCTAAATTTATTGCCAGCGTTCTGCCAAAAAGACACACCCTCCGAGTTACGCGGCCAGAGATAACACCGCTCCRGCCCCGCTCGCCTCCCTGAGCAAGGCAGCGCAGGCTCCGGAAGAGCCGCACAGGCTAGTAAATAGGCGTTTAAAGTTTTTTCCTTACTCTTTCCTATGTTAGGGCTAAAATAGGACGCTGCTCCTTTTTTCCCAAAGACGGGCTTAGCAACTGCTAATCATCGCAGCCAGTTAAGCTTTTGGAGCTCTTAATTGTTCTCAGCTAAAAAAATAATCTTGCAGATCAGTCGTGTTGAACAGACTTTTTTGAAGAGGAAAGGCTTTTCTGCTGTCTCAGAATAAACATGGGTTGGAAAAGGGAAAAAAAAAAATCAGCAATCCTGAACTAGAATTAAAATTGCTTTACTCATTCATTTCTTCACAAAGATCTTGTATGTGAAAAAACAAAGGCGTTGTGAACACCAAAACAGGTGGTCCAGAAGTCAGTTTTCTTAGAGCATTTTCAAAGACAAGAGCAACGCAGCCAGAGGTCTCAGTCCTTCGAGTGCTTATCTCTGGAGTTATTTGCTTTGTGACTAGCGACATAAGCCTCCGCCCTCCACAGGTACTTGGCTAAAATCATCAGGTTTGCTTGCTTTCCAGGACCCGGTCACTAAAGCTGATGTTTGCAATGATAAATGCAGAGTGGAAGCTTGTCCTGTGATCATGACGGTCCCAGATTCAGACAGCAAACTTTCCAAGAGCTAAAATATATTTCAGATTAGCTTTAAATTGGTAAACTAAGGAAAACACTTTAAAACATCAGCRGATGTAGTATTTGCCAGCGAGCAGATGCGGTCATGTAAACATAGCAGAACATACAAAGCATTTGCCCTCTTCGAATTCAGCCTCCACGAAGTCTGAACCGTGCTGGATGTTTTCCATCTTGTCAGCTGTGCTAACCAGAGAGCAAACCAGAAACAATGCTATTTTATCAGCTTGGCATTCTTCCTTCTGCATTTTGCACAAAATTCTCCCTGATGGGTCAGGAAATGAAAACGCAAAATCCGTGTCTCATTCGGAGCACTGGAGTATTGATGCTGCTTAGACACAGCAGGCTCGAAAGGTGATTTAGAGCCAGGAAGAACATTTCCATTCAAAAGAGAAGAAGCTGTTGCCAAAAGGAAAGTGCTACGAACTGTTTAATAGTACTATCAAATGCAATACTGCAGATAATGAAAGCGTGCCGAAGTGCGAGGGGAGGCAATGCAAGGGAACACAGCTCGGGATGTTTGCAAGGATGTTCTTTAAGGGCTGGGGCGATGAAAGACATGAGACAGATGCAGCTCGAGGTACCCAGTGCCTGGCCCCAAGGAAAAACTCTGCCGTTTATAGAGATTTTATATTTTTCAGAACATGAAGTTATTGATACTGAGGAAAGCAGAAACTTGCGGTAATGACAACTGTGGGTTTTTTCCCCCCTCCTCTTTTCATGAAAACCCCTCAAYGCATCCGGGCATAACGCAATGTGTTTAGCTTAATTTTCTTGTAATTCAGTAAGGCAAATAAGATCCATTTCCAGATTAGGAACCCATACAGAAAATAAATGGCAGTTTGAGCTTCCAGCTGCAAACTCTGCAGCAAACAAGCGGAAATCAGTGGAGCTGATTATGCTGAAAGAAGCAGAGTGGAAACCCGATAAAGTCACCGAGGATACTCGTGTCCTGCTCACGATTTTGCTGCAGGGAGATGCCCCGTGCAGAGGGGGAATGGTACACTCACAGGATGAAGTGTGCAGGGCTCAGCGCACCCGGGAGGACTCACAGGTCCACTTGTTGCCTTGCAGAGCCGGCCGAGGTCACATTCAGAAAAGCTCCCRAACATCAAGGATGCCCTGGCTGACTCGGTGCCAAAGTTGTTTATTGGCACCAAGGTCACCCACTCGAAATGTTTTCCAAACACTTAAAAAAAAAAAAGTAGCGGCTCACCTCAACAAACAGCTACTTCAATTTTGGCTTTGAAACCATTTTTGCTTTAAAAGGCATTCTCTGAAACTCTCACAGCAAAGGTCACTGTTTTTACCTCGTGTCCAAGTCTGAATTTCAAGYGAAGGAATTATCGCTTTTATTGCATCTCCTCACTTCTCAAATGCAGAGAAAATGGTTGGGTTTTCAGGCCTCCGGTGCTTATCCACCTAGGGGTTGTCAATTGTTTCCTCTGAAAGTGGCACCAGCTAACAGCTATATTAATCACGTCCGCTGCGAGTGAGAAAGCACTTCAGGATTTATTACGCCAGCATTTAGGAAGTGCGAAAAGACAGACAAGTCCCCATGAAACCACAAAAGCAGTTACTTGTCCCCAAATTTTACTGGCATCGCTCGCACTGGGGATGCTCAGCGTGCTAGGGTGAATTTGACTGCAGCGTGAGAAAGCTAATAAAAAGCTATACACACCACTGCACTGGACCAGCAGCCAGTATTCCCAATATTATATATTTTGTCCGCTTTCCCTGCCAATGCCCTTAAATCCAAAGGGTGAGCAAGCACCGATTTGGCTTCAGCTAGTGCCTATCTACTCCCTGCAGAGTCTCCTTCGCAGCGATGCACATTTGGGGTCACGTTTTGCAGGGAGGTTGTGGCCCAGGTACTAGGTGGCACCTTGCCTGGAAAGGGAAAGCAAAACAAAAACCAAGAAAACAGCCAAAAAACTTCCCTCTACCCCCCAGTCACTCTCTCCCCAATCCTATTCTCCCCACAGCTTGGTAGTTTTGGGGACACGCTGCGGCTCTTCCCTCCCTCAGCCCCATTGACCCCAGCGCCTCTCCTGCACGACAAGGTCACCTGGTGAAGGACCCAGGAAATCCCGCAGAGATTCGCCCTTCCCTGTGACAGGGCCTGGAAACGTTGCCCAGACACCCACGAAACCAAGTGCATTTGCAACAAATGTGGCTGCCTCGCTATGAGCGGCTGTGTATTTTTATGATGATTTGCTTATACATATATAGATATGCATATTTAGACACATATATATATATCTGATGCTTTTCAAATTTTGAGGGCAAGCTGCATCCATTCTGTTCAGCATAAGAGCATGAAAGTTCACTGTAGAGCGGAAAAAAAAAATGTTTCCCTGAAATGATGTGCAAAACACACCTATTCTGAAAACATCATTGCTTTGGCTGGTATTTTATTAACGAGAAGAGACTGATTTCTTCCCTAATAGCTTCCTTTAGTCTATCAAACTGAGCCTGTAATGGACTAGAAGCTACTTCACCCTTCTCCCTTCACAAAGCCAAGGGGGACAGCACCCACTCTAGGCCAGGGCAGTGGCCAGCTTTGCTGCTCTCCTCCCCTCCTTCAATATACCCCAAAACCTTTGGGCACCTGGCCCTGCAGGGCTGCAGTATAAAACCCATTGCTCTTTGATTGCGGGCTGATTTTGTGCCGTCTTTCCCAGCACCTTAGTCTTGATTATTGCCAGTCTATTGCAGCAACGGGTAACTTTGACTCAGATTCTTTTCATCTGTTCTTTTGCTTTCGGCAATTGCAGGAAAAGGCACTTTGGAAGGGTATATTCATTCCCCAAAAAGCCCAGGTGAGACCATCTGCACTTCTCTTTGCATCTCCTGGTTAGTTTTCATAAGATCATACAGCAGGGTTTTTTTTTAAAGTCATATACGCAAAAAGAGGCATAGGCGTATTTGATTAAAGAGTGACTACTTATGAAGTTGTTCCCCTGTGCAGGGTCCTTAAAACCAGATAGCTTAATATCAGGCTTTGTTTCGCATGGCATGAAGAGTTTTTAAATATGAGAGTTGTGACGAGCGGTAGAAGATAAGATTACCTTAAAACTCTCTGCCTTCCTCCARTCTAATTAAATGTGCAGCAGAGCTCGTCCTCTGTTCCCAGCCGAGATAAACAAGCAATCCTGGATGGGCTCGCAGCTCATGAAATTCTAAGCAAGTCAGGAAATATTTCTCCTCGCAACCACGTATTCTCTGGCAGCACAATTTAACACAGCGAGAGCCATGAATTGCTTTGAAATGTCTCACTTACCTGCAGACTCTCAGCCCGAGCACCCTTCCCGCAGTCTCCAGGCCCCCAGGAGACAGCGCTCCGTGTGCTTGGGTTTTCTGCATGTCCTCCTGGGATTGGGAAGTGATCTACCCTAAGGAGCCTCTAAAGCAAACCCACAGAGRTTAAGAGCTCCTAAACCATGTCTTGCCCTAGCCAAGTCAAAWCAAGGAAACAGCCATAGCATCCTCCAGGAGAACTGCACTGAGAAGGTCTGTAAAGAGCTCTGGAAACAAGCACCAGCGTGAAGCATTCATCACTTCAGGACAGCAAGGTTCATTTCTGATAATCTCAAATGTTACCCATAAAACAAAGCATCTGGTAAAAACAGAGCAGTGTTAGTGAAGGAGGCCCCCCCTCTTCCCATTTTGAACTTCAGCTTTCATTTACAAAATTCAACAAAAAATTCACCTTCCCAGTTCCACAGTAACTGAAAGTTCCACTTTTTCCTGCCTATATTGTCCCTATTCCATCAAATTTGATGACACCATTACAATTTGAAAAATTCCACCCAGCACCCATAAATAAAACAGCAAGCCACACTGCTCAAACACCCTGCTGACTCCAGGCTAACTYGCTAATTTATGCCGTTTGAGCCTTTTGCCTATCAATCTCTCAATAAAGGAAGGTAATTAATGTGACCCACCTGGTRCTTTCTGCAACAGGAGCAGTCATTCCCCCCAGGTGAAGAAGGTTTGAACCGTTCTCTAGGTCTGCCACTAACACAAGAAAGAGCAGGATTTGGCCTTCTCTCTGAGTGGTTGCGTTTAAACATTTTCCTCCCTTAGCCCCGAGCACATCTGGTCTGAGCAGAGGTGCTCAGTGTTACAATCAGCAAATGATCCTTCTCTAAGCAGATGCATCTACGCTACCATTAAGCACATTTATTCTCAGGGAAGTTAAACCCCAATTAATGGGGTTAATGTTTTGCCCTTTAAGATGTGTGTGCTTCTGGAGCAGCATCAGAGCCCAATCCTGCTGCAACAACACCGAGCCCCTGACTGCAATGGAAACACCCACGAAGAAGGGAGATTGCTCAAGTGGAGAGGACCCATAAACCACAATTGCTTTGTTACACTCTGTCAGCTCTAGGTTTTCAGCTAAGATGAAATATAACATTTATGGGTCACAGGAATGCAGTTGCTAAGGTGCAATTTAGCATTTGTGGGTCAAAGGAACGTGGTTATGAACTGGCGTAACAGGAGCCAAATTCAGTCGAGCAAAACTTGTGAGCTGGGCCTGGAGGTGCTAACCTCTACGCAAAAGCATTAAAACGGGAGTTGGGAGGGGCTGAAAATCCAAAGTACAGGGTTTATAACCACTGGTGTCAGAAGGACAAAGCTCGTGGCAGCAAAACACAGCTGGTTAGTCATCGCTCCAGCAAAGCCAGGGCTATGCCCTTTCCCCGGGGTTTGGGCTGATCATATAGAGGCAATGAAATAGCACACGATCTCCCGGGCAGGGTGACTTGGTGCGCACGGCGGCCGCATACCGATGGGCTGAAACGTGCGGGGACTGCTGGAGACGGGCTTCGTTACGGGGTGGCTGATGAAGCACCGTACCCAAGCAGYGGCGATCGCAGGACCCGGGAAGCGCAGCGCGGTGTTCAGAGCGCTGYGAGGACACAACAGGTTTTACAGACAAGGAAATTAATACATTGATAAGCTTTGCACCAGGCAACCGCTTTCTGGAGTAACACAAAATTGGACTTTATAGCAGAAGGGTGCAAAAGCCTAAAAGGTAAACAAAACCTGTAGCCACTGGAGTCCAAACAATTTACATGTTGACTCAGAATTGGGAGAACTGTTTAATTGAAACCTTTTCCACACCTGCTTCCCCAGCTGAGCCTCAGAAACACCCTGACAAGGACAGACTCCTTGCTCGCTTGTCACGTAATGATTTTCTTCCCTGAGAAAAATTGCATTGTCTTCAAAAACAGACGCATCTCGGAATTCTTCAGTCCATTAGCCAATAGTTTGGGGAAAAAAAGAAACCTAATTTAAAAAGATTGAACAATTCTGTACAGAAACATCTTTTCCTCACACTTGTTTTAACATAAGGATGACTTACAGTTTTTCTGCTCCTGCAGTGAAGTCATGTACTATTGATCAAGTCAATAAACCTGCCCAGACTGGTATGAGTCCCTGCACTATGGGTTCAAATTTTGCCTTTTAATGCCTGGCTGAATATGTATGCAATCAATGCAGGAGCAAATGTATCCTGGGTAACATGGGGGGAGGCACTACCCCAGGGACACATTTGTCCCAGCAATGCATACCACAGTAGGTCATAAAATGGCAAAGTGTCTCCTCAAATTTACCAACCACRTCTTGAGGACCCCTCCAAAGAGACCATAAAACTCTTCCAAACGCTCCTGGGTGAGACACAACCTACCTGGAGGAAGAGATTTACTGTCCCAGCAGCTTTTATATGACCAAAGGGACCATCAGGGGAATGCATTTCCTAAAAGACACACAGTCCACCCAAGTGCAAGTGCTGAGAGAGCAGGAGAGTGATGACCGTCTGTCACACGCAGCTTTGTACTGTGGTCCAGGGGCTTTGGTGCAGCCACGTTGTCTCACTGCCTCCGTAAAACTCCTGTCTACATCCACCTGCACTCTGTTAGGGAATGGCTTGTGTATGCCATTACAGGGCTTGAACTTGGGCTGGTGACTCCCTCTGCTGCATGTTTGCACAGTGCCTTGCATAAGGGAGTCCCAGGTATTACTGGAGCTCCTACATAGCTTGGTAAAGAGATAACGAGTAGGAGGGAAATGAGAGACTGATCTTGAGCAGATACCTAATGATTATGGGCAAGCTAGGGGCTGCAGAAGAAGAAATTGTTCCAGGGATCCTACATAAACCAGGCTTTACTCCTCTGACAATAACACAAAGCTGTCCTGCATTTTCTGGGCTGCATATGTTATGAAAATGCGTACGTAAAACCKCTGACTTACTGAAAGAGGAATTTGTTCAAGACTAGAGCTTATCACAGATATATGGCATGTTTTAAGTGTGCTGCCACGTTAGGTAGGTAGCTCTCCTCTGCTTAGACTTCAGTAAAACATCTCCCAAGGGCACAAATCCAGTGCTCAGAAAGGCAGAGATTCCTATAAAAATGTTAAGCTGAAGAAGGAAGTGGGTAGAGTGGGGATGGCAGGGACCCACGCTTTGAGGATTGCAAGGGGTCACTGATGAAGTTATTCAAGGGTCAGTCCTGGAGCAAGGCTTCTTTTATTTGACCTCGGCACTAGAGGCAGCAGCGTGCTGGTGAACTGTCTGTGGTCATTAAGGCAATGCAGAAGGTGACAAGAAGATCACGTAGGAAAACTTCATGACCTCAAGGTCTCGTGCTGTAGAAATGGGATGAAGAGCGCACAGTGCAAGGTCATCCCCCTGGGGCTAAGGATGAGGGTTTCTGGATGCATTGGTTTAACAGAGGATGACTCCAGGCTGCCAAGTGGATGCCACCATGGAAAACACAGGTGAAATTTCAAGATGTACAAGCAAAGTCATGCCAGCAGAGAGAAAATAGTTTTAGTATCCTTATACTAGATGCCTGGAATAGTTTGCCTGAGTTACTTGTACTCAAGAAAGGGGGAACAAAGAAAGGGAATGATGAAAGAAACAAAGGAAACAGGTCTTTTCTTTGGCTAACGAAATGAAAATGGAGAGGAGTCATGCTGAATATCTCTTGGGGAAGGCCAACACCAGAGAAGAAGGACATTTAYGTAGGCTAAATCTCAGTATTGATACCAGAACAACTAGGTATAAGCTGCTGATGAAGGATGCCAAGGGCCTGATCCTTCGTGGTGCCGTCCCATGTATTTGCAGTAAAGCGACAGGGGCTTTCTTCATGCTCCCGTCAGCTAACAAAGCACATTGCAACACAAACAGCCAGGCCTGCACAGCTCACTGGGCTCCTGCAGCACTGCTGGGAAGYTTAACTTGGTCCATAACTGCACAGTCATTAGTGTTTACAAAACAAGTTTCCCAGGAAGCAAAATTACACACAGAGGAAACAATAAGCAGCAATGTAATCAGATGCAAGAGGGAGATCATTTCATTACCTGAACCAGGCCTCATTATTCACCGTTTCCCTGGCAAGAGCTGATAAATGCAGACTAATGAATCTTGGACCTCAGGACCAACGGGAGGAGGGCTGGCTCTGCATTACCGCATGCTAAGCAGGAACCAGAGGATCCAACTTTCAGCCAAAAGTGCAAAAAGTAAAATATTACCTCATCCCATTGCAGTGCTGCAGCGAGAGAGGAGAGGGGTTTTGCCCACTGATGGACTGGYCATACAGAGTCACACCAGCTGTGGGAACACCACAGCTCCTATCTGGCATGTGCATGGTCTGCTTCCAGTGCCACGATGCCGCTCTTCTTCAGGGGCATCAAGTGACACATCTGTCTCAAAGCTGAGGCTTTACCAGAAGACCAGAGGAGTCAGTTAAGCTGTAAATCTCCCCAAAATAACAGGCAATTTGCCACGTGGTACTGCAAGACACTGGAGCTGGGTGCAAGGGYCAGAGCTGGCTATTTAGGGAAAGCCTTCCAGGATGACCAATAGCAGCTGGAGATCTCTCAGACTGTCCTCACAGCTAAATCCCCCCTGGGTCACATTGCAGGACATCCTGGGCCTGGTTATGGACAAGGGAAACATCAGCAGGGGAAAGATGCTACRGCATCAACCTGGGAAAAGCACAGCAGCAGTCTATACGAGCAGGCAAATCACTTCAGCAGCACTTTGGTTCGTAAACACAGGTCCCCATTGGCTACTATGAATGTTCATCCCATTAAAAAAATATGAAAACAGCAGAGGCACTGTTCACTGTACACATTTATTAAAAATCAAGCAATGCTGATGAAACCATTAGAAACGGAAAGCAAAGCTCTTTAACATAAAGGAATTCCCAGAACTGCAAAGACCACATCTGTTTTTCTGCACTTTCTGCAGAGTTCCCAAGCAAAATGCCCCCACGTTTCATGTGCAGCAACAGGAGAGCGCTTGGCAAGACTCCCCTGGAGGGGGCTCAGACCCTAACAGCCAACGCAAGATGAAAACCTGTTCAGAAAGGAACACGCCTGTCCTGACTTTACAGGGAAACGCTGCCCTCGTCTGTCTTCTAGTGACAGGCTTTATTGTCCTGCCTGCCGTGTCGAAATCATTCATTGTTTCCAGCGTGAATAGGCAAATATCTTGTTCTGGCCAACATTGACGTCTGTGCCCGGACCTGCAGCTCTTGTTTGCACTGGGTCCATTCAGCTCTGCTGCTGTTGGCAGGTGGAGTCGGTGCAACTGTGCTGGTGCAACGGAGCTGAAAGGTAAAAATGTCTTGATTCTTTATATTAAATAAGTAGAAGGCATCTTGGCCCAAAAGAAGCAAATGACTTAAACCTATTGGGCCCAGCTTGTGCATTCATTTATAAAACTAAAACTAGCCAAAAGAACAAAATAAGCCCTGATTCCAGGTGAGTGGGAGCGCTGAGAGGCCGCRATGTGGGTTCAGCAAGAGCAGAGCAAGCTCCCCGTCCCAGCAAGGCCTGCTCCTGCGGTGATTTACACCCTGCTGTGCCGGGCAGTGATCTTGGGATCTGGACCCCAAGAGTTCAGACCCAGAAACCCTGAGAGAGTGAGGCTGGGCTGCCCCTTTCATGAGGCTCCGGATTGGTAAATACTCCCACATGGGCACAGCAGAGGCACATTTCAAGAATCATTGGTGGCCCACAGGAAGGTGAAATGAAGGAGGAATTGAACATGCATTCATATTACATAAAAATATAAGCTTCTGAGTTAGAAAATTACATCTAGTAGATGAAGTAYATCACTAGTCAGTCTGTATTTGTTTGGGTGCAGAGGGAGCTTCTGTTAAAACTCTGTAAGACAACGCTGGAAGCCAGCCAAGGTCCAYAGAAAGCCCTCTGCTTGATGAAAGTGCAGATCACAGCACATACCTGTTAAAATTTGCAAAGCCCCAGAGGTAGCAYGGCGCCCAGAGCAGATGGAGACGCTGTTCTATCAGGGGCCGTGTCTGTTAGCTCTTTTAATGAGGTTAGCCCTGACGAATGCAAGAGAGAGGGGGTGGAAAGCCCCATTCTGCCGCTTCGTGGTTTACTGACATCTCTGCTTGCCTCTGCCTTTCCCCCTAGACTCCCATGCCTTTTGACTTTATTTTGCAAATCCTGGATTTAATCAGTCTGCCTCCCCAAAATTCAACGTGCGGTTCCCCAGCATCCGACGTTTGGAGCGTCATCCCAGCAGAGGGAGCCAGGTCTCATCTGATGGTGCTGGACCGACTCTTGGAGACATGGGGCAGGGCRTTATGACAGGCCCGGGGTTCAGGCTCCAGCTGCAGGATTTTGGGTGTCCATGGCCGTGTGACCAGCTCCCCTGCGGCCACAGCCTGGAGCTGGGCACTAGGCACTGAGTTTTATATCTGTATGGATATTTAATTGCTATCCAGGTCCCTAGCTGCAAAACATCAAAACATTCCTCCCAAACTGATTTTCAGAGAAAYGTCTACACCAAACAATCGTTTCCAAGATGCCCATCAGGGATGCCCAGCTGGCCCGCGTGACGTCCCCGGTGTCTTGTCCACCRGCCGGTTTCTCCCCGGTCGCGGGCACCGCAGTGCAGCCACTGCCTCAGCAGTCGGCACCTCTCGTTGCAGCCTCTGTGACCGGCACTTCAACCTGATCCRTCATTTCACAGCCCAGCAGTTCTGTCTGAACAGGTGGAATATGGCAGATTCCTCTCATTATTTTTGTGAAACGACCAATATTAATTCACAGTATGCTACGCATTTCTAGATTTTCCCCTAAGCATTTCTCTTCCTGATGAATCCTATGCTTGTGACCAGGGTTTGGCCTTTTTGGCTCCTACTTGTCAAAGGTTTGTCTCCTCCTTTGCTTTCAAAGTCTTTGAACAAAATTCAGCAAAGTAAAACTCTAAGGACTAAAATTCCTAGTGGTCATTCACTTGAGTTTAACCATTCTGGTTATACAACAGGCAGGGAAATTCTGCCTTTCTTCATGCTGGTAGCATTTTATTAACATACATGTGTGCTTACAAGACGCCTTACAGGCTTTTCTTTGTGGATGCAAGGAGGGATCTATCTTTTCCAGGCCCCTCTGCTCAGCGCATGTTAAGATGCACCGAAGCTGTGAATCCAGCCCCCTCCGCTCGGTGCCTGCCAGGGAGGGAAGGGATTACCAGCTCCCTTCTCTCCGCTGGGCCCGATCGCCTTCCCCATGCACAGCTGTCTGCACAGAAAGTCGCTTTCACCATCCTGGCGCCTTTTATTAGCCAGCAAAACTTTAGCAGACATTTCTGCAAAGCAGTAATSCCCTCCTCCTGAGCCTGCTCTGCCCTCCTGGCACTCGCATGGCAAATTTTGAAAATTGTGCTTTTACAGCACAAAGCAGACCCATCCTTCTCTCCGCGAGTAGCATTCACCAGGGAATGCAAATTCTAGATTTTCACTAGTTCTGTGCAACAGAACCCAAGGAAATGCAATCCTCAAAAGCTGAAAAATGTCCACATTAAAGTAATTCTGCTAAAAAATGTATTTTAACCCTAGCTACTTAGTGCCAGGCTGTAACAATTGTATAAGGGGATTGGTTTTTTTATAAATATTAAGAACAATTTCTCAGGCAGCAGCAGAGACATGAAAGGAAAGAGTTTCATAGAGAACTAAAATAACAGCAGGTATTAAACATAGCATAAAGCACAGAAAATGGCCATTTGACATTATGAGAGAGTCTATGTGCATTACAGATTGCTCTGCTGAACTCCCTTGTGTCCCTGCTCCCAGACTGGAGCAGATGAGCACAGTGCATGGGACAGTAACAGCCACCTGTAGCTCAGTACCATGAGCCCAGCTTTTGGAAGCATGGTTCAGTCAAACCCAAAAGCATGCTTCCACCCAGGTTTTCCAATTGTCTGGTCGTTGTCATTCTTCCAAAGTAGTATATAGTCACATAAATATGCAGAAACATCTGCATAACCCRGAGAAATATGTGATTAAACCTCTGTGGGTTATGCTGTAACTGGATTGATCCCCCACTTACATTAGATTTAATCCCAGCAACTAAATTCACCCTTTATGGCCCCTAAACAGAACGGCTTGCACCCAGACTTGAAGCTCGCCCGGGGCTCCAGGAGACAAGAGCAGCTCCTCAGGTGCTCCGTTGCTATGCCAGACCTTCAACTCATTATTTAGGTGACAACAGCAATCAGATGCACATTTTGGGAACCAAGCTTCATCTCCCTAGACCTTGCACAAACCCAGTCCCAGGAGGCATCTATTGAATTCTTATTCTGAGACACAAGGGAGGATGGACACTCTTGGCAAGCACGATGCACGATGCCAAAACAATCCTAAATATTTGCAGGGCCCAGGATACGGTCGGTTTGGCGCTCCCTTTGCCAGCCTTCGTTCTGGTGGCAGCCCTCAGCCAGGGCCCGGCTCTGGTCTGCAGAGGCTGAGTGCACTCCAGTCTGCAGAGGCCGAAGCCAAATACTGGCAGCCCTGAATACCTTTTTTTCTTCTCTGCATCCACTATAGCTAGTGCTGAACATGAGCTCTCTGCTTCCTTGCAAACCACATGATTCATCTTTTAAAATGAATTATCTTTCTCTATTTTATCTTTATCAACACTAGTGGAGAATGATTACTCTTCCAGGAAAGGGGAGCTGACATCAATGTGAAACAGGCAGCAAGAACTGAGATTAAGGTTAAGCTCAGGCTGCCTGTAGCAAAGCTAGTCGGACTTGCCCTGTTTTTTGGTTACAGTAAGAAATTCTGCACCAGAAGTTCTGCTTTCCTGATTGCTCACAGAGAAATAATGAAACCTTGGAGCTGAAGTGGTTATACACCGCAGGGAGATGTCCAGAGGAAACTGTGGTCAGGCACTGTTGAACGTGCTTCGTTTGTGCCTGGCAGAGCATGCACAAGGGATGCAAAACTCAGTAGGTTGGCACCAATCTGCATTTTCTTGTAAATAAGTTAAAGTTTGCAAATACGATTCACAGAGTTCAAGTTCTGCTCTCAAGAACGGCTATATGAGACCACACCAAAGGCCCAGGCCACTGTCTCATTCCGACCCCAGCCAGGCACGGATGCCCAGGGCACAGCGCAAGCAGCGTTGCAGCCCTACTTTCCTGGTGTCCCCCAGCTCCCGGGGGCTCTGGGACCTCCTGAACCAGAGGTAGGATCTTGGTGTTTAGCAGACCTTGTCAGGGTTTTCTTCTTCATGTTTTTTTCTGAATGAATTTGAAGCCGTGTAACCATTCGGCACCCCACACCTTGCAGCAAGGTGTTGCACAGTCAGACTGAGCATTGCACAAAACATACCTTTTTTTGCTTTAAAAATTAAGACACACTGAACAACCGTTCCCTAGTCCTCCACTACTCTTATGACTTTAGAGCTGTCTCTTGTGCCTGCCCTCCAGCCCTGATTTCTGYGGTGGGAAGTCCCAGTGGTGGAGCTGAAGCCCTTCCGGCACGCCAGCYGCCCTCCGGCTGCTCTCCGTACCTCTCCAGCCCTGCTCCGGTGGTTTGGGCTGGGCAAGCGGCATGCCGTGTTCAGGACGCACAACTCACCGCCATACTAATCCCGTGCTTTGCAGAGGCACCAGTTTACCCCTTCATAATCGGCCAGGTTGTCAGGCGTGTATAAATCAGCTCAAGAAAATTATCTCAAGCCTTCTTGAGTGGGTTTTAYGGGGAAGAAAACCTTCCTTAAATAGCCCTGGCGATGCTTCTCCATCAGCCTGGCGTTGATGGAGCGGAGTGAGCCCGGATAAAGTCACGGCTTGGCGCTGCCATTCCCTCGGTGACAGATCCAGTTTAACAGGCTGCTCCGTCTCCCGTCCACCGCAGCATCGCCGTCCCGTGCCGCCTCCTCCCTGCTCCGTCAGAGGTTTCTGCTTCTGATTCATCCGATTGCTACAGCTCTACCTTATTTTGGCTACCGGCGCTGTTTTGTTGTTGTCGTGGGGTTTTTTGACAAGTCATTTCACAAAGCTGGTTTAGCGCAGGGTGAGGCAGGACAGAGGATGAGGAGCGCCAGAGCCCGCAGTCGGCCTCCCGTCCCGTTCACACTCTGGGCTGGAGCGAAGGTTTGGTTCCCGCATTTCACTCAGATACCCAGTTCGGCCGTGTTATTTAGACAGGAATTGGCCTATAAAATCAATGGAAATATTCACATGGGAACCGTCAGTTTAATACAATGTCTTTTTCTTTCCTCATTCCCTTCATCAAATGCCATTTATCTACAACGCACATATTTCAGCTCATTTTTCCCCTTCCCTGCATCGTCTGCCCAAAAGGCAGATCAGCACAGAGGATCTGCAGCTCCCCCAGGGCTCGAGGGAGGCCAAGATTAGATATTGGCTCCTGGCATCCCTTTAAGGCAGGGCTGAACATTGATTTATGAAAAACAACTACCTAATGTGATTAGGGTCAAATGTTTTTTCTCTTTGAAGGGTTGCGTCAGTATTCTCCCTATTTGCATCACAGTTAGAGCTAAATCGGAAAAGATTTTTTTTTAATCCTTCAAATGGTTTTAAAGCAATGATGATTTCCTCATTCCGAAACAACTAGAAAAGCCAAAATGCCAACTCCATTCTCACCTGCTTCCTAAAGCAGCTCGGATTGAGCAAAACATTTTTTTAATTTAAAAAGATGTGTTTGCTAAACTTTGAAATTTTTCTTTTTCAGCCCTTTGTAGCCTGTATTTACTAATTTTCTAAAAGAAAGGAGCTATCGGCCAAAAAAGCAAAATCACTTTGAAAACATTGAAATTAGTTTCTTTCGGCGATGTAAACCTTTCTCCCTCCATAATTTCTTTGGAGCCAGCAGAGTTTGGTTTGGTTCACAGCCAGTTACGGGATGAGGCTCAGCTGAGCTTCTGGGATTGGGAGAGTGTAGGAGACAAAACCTGTCAGAAAGCCAAGTTGTAGGGGCGGAAAGGTTCATTTCCYGGGGACAGCCGGTCGGACAAGATAACCTTTCGCCAGCTCCAGCTTGCAGAGGTYAGAGCGGTTCTAACGGAGCGGCCACGTTGTTACCGCAACGCTCGGCTCAGAGTTGCGTGGGTGTCGCACGAGAGCACCAGCTATCTTCTGCAAACATCTGGAACACGAAAAAAGACCTTTCGATAGGGCAGGTCCGATTCGAAGCTCGGGCGCCGTTCGGCAGCCATCGATCAGGCAGGAGCAAGCGCCAAATGACTCAGCTTTAAGGCTGCTCCGCGGACGATGTGGCGAGCGCGGCCGGGGCCGGACCCACGGCCGGGACAGACCCACGGCCGGCCTTCGCCCTCCATGCGGGAGCGGAGCCGGGAAAGCGGCGAGCCCGCGCTGCTCTCTGCTGGCCAGCGCACCTCCGCGCAGCCCCGGCTTGAAAATACACTGCTGCAAATAGGTACTTGGGGAGAAGTGAAATTATTATTGTTTTCATTCGACTTCGAGCATAGGAACAGYGTCCACATTGGAAATAAGGTTTTGGTTTTAAAATTGCTTCCATAAACCTAACTAATCACTTTACATACATATACAAATGACAGTTCAAATACCTCTTTTTAAACATTTCCGTGTTATAGATGTGGCTTTCAGCCTCTCTGGAACTGTTCGTGTCTGCATTCCCTTCTCTGGCTGAAAACACACTGGCATTTTGAGCCAATCCAAGCTGAACGTATTTGTTTTTTCATGTTCTACTTTTCTCTTTCCAAGAGTTTTCCTTTCACTGCAATTTGGTGTGATTGAAGCAGAACCATTTTCTTTTGATCTTTTTCCCTCAAAGAAAAAAAAAATAAATAAAGGAAAAAGAGAAAAGCATTCAGGCCACCTTCCCAGCAACGAACATCCTCCCTTACAGGGAAGGCACAGGGAGGCATTGCTGGTTTTTCAGCATCCCCAATAAGCAGGCGCGTGCTTGGCTCCAGCCTGCATGGGTAACAAAGACGCCCAGCTCTGCAGGGTCCAGCCTTCCTCCAAGAGCAGCGCTGACTTCTAAAGACATCTAAAGACTCCTCAGAAGATCCCTAGCTGGAAGAGTCAGCTCACCCAAAGAGACCAGCAGGAAGACTCGGTGCACGGGGAAGGGGTGACAGATCTGGCCCGAGGGCAACTGAGGGCAGGAGAGGCGTCCTCTTAACCAGCTCCCATCTCAAGTTCTAATCCCACAGGCCTCAAATTCACAGGCAGTTTTTCTATATTTTCTGAGTCAGGGCAAAATCAGGACTATTGCATTAGGTCTGAACTTCACAAGAAAATGGTTCCTGGATGTGAACCTCTCCAGTTCAGTCTCCCAAAGCCTTAGGATCATGAAAGGCATGCTGGTACCTCCCCACCCCACAAATCCCATCACAGTTCCACACGAATTCTCCAAAACCATTACAAACAGAAAATTACATTTTATTTGCTATAAAGTGTTGATTTGTCACAAAAATGCCAGTATAAAATGTATACCGAGGTATGCAGCTCGGGCAACTATCCACATCCATTCATGTCCAGAAACAGTGACAAAGCCCTGAGAAGAAGTGATGGACAGAAATCCTGCCATATTGTTCCCAAGGAACCGTTATCACAG
Organism: Apteryx rowi; assembly: GCF_003343035.1. NCBI lineage: Eukaryota > Metazoa > Chordata > Aves > Apterygiformes > Apterygidae > Apteryx > Apteryx rowi. The sequence goes on from NW_020448752.1 coordinate 341,404, forward strand.
TGATAGAGACATCCCTCAGCACACAAAACGTACGGATTCATTTAACAGGTCTTGTTTGTTTGTTTAGGAGGGATGCCCTTGTATTATGAGTTAAGTCAGGTTCTCTTAACCTAACCCCCTACTTCCTACACAAAGGCCAAATGCATTACAAACTGCATTTTCCTTAATGCCCCCAACTCCTGGAGTTAGGTTAGAATGCAAAGCTCTGCTCTCTTTTCCTCAAGAAAAGCTGAAAAGTGTTGAATCTTAAAGACACCAAAGCAAAATCAAATTGAGGATCCGAATACTTCCAGAGTTTTCAAAAATCTCATTATTTTGGATGCCCCAACCTCATGATTTTGGAGTATTTGGACCAGCTGTAACCTTCACTTAGGGTGAACCTCTGCTTCTTTTGGCTGTACCACAAGACTGATGCACTGTTTGAATCTTTAAAAAGCACTCAGGTCTAGGCCCTTTGCTAGGAAAAACCCCAGCCACAGTGAAAGAAGATGCAGAGAACACACTGAGAGGTAAAGCCTTGATGAACGTAGGGTGAGCAGATGCAGCAGAAATCAAAGGTTACTATTTCATTCTGCAGAGTCTGAGCTAGTGACAGAGTATGGGAACACATGGTTTTTGAATTACAGACACACAAATGCCGAGCATGGGGCAAGACACAAAAAAATGACCCTTTGGGGACTCCTGGAGGAACAGTGATAAATATAAGGAAGCCTGCTTTTCACCATGTTATAGCCTTATTTCATGGCAAGGCAATTTTTTTTTGCCACTTGATATTTATATATACACAGACGAAACACACACACTTTAGTCAACATTAAATCCTGAGCAGCCTTACAGCATTGAACAAGGCTTAGACAGAAAAAAAAAKTATTCATATTCCCTGGGCTACAGGGCCAGACAGCAGCATACCCACTCACCCGTCTGCTGGCTGTGCAGCCCTGGCGAGCACAAAGCACAGCAGAAGCTGGTAATTGCCCACAGGCTGTAGTACGTAGGTGCACGCAAGCACAGCACCATTTGGCTCGATGTGTCTTTATTTCCTTCCATGTCAGCATCTGCAGTCCAGCTGGATACTGGTTGGACTGGGTTGAGCATGCCCAGTCCATCAGCCTGGGGAGGCTGGAATCCATTTTCCTGCCCTCTTAACCTAAATATCTGGGGAGACCTCAGCGTCTAATTGATGATCTCTTGCTCCCCAAATAGACAGCACTAAAAATAAATAATATGGCTTGCTTTCATTTGCAGGCTGGGTTTTTGAGGGCAGGGGTTGGTTTGTGCTTGTTTGGTTTTTTTGATTTTGCATTGTCACTTTCTAATTGTTTAAAAAAAAAAAAATCACATTTATGTTAAAAAATTTGTCATCCTAATGGGCATCTCATTCTCGTTTGTACACGAAGCCAGACACAGTGGGGATCTCATGTTCTTTTTCCTTYTGGGGATCTACAATATGGCTGTATCTTTCTCCTCGATGACATTCCAGATAGGGACCCCAGTTTGCGGCTGGCCTGCAGCAGCTTGCAATGCGCTGGAAAGCRAGAACAAAAGAGGCATTTAATGTCTTATCTTAGTCCTGCGTACTTTTCCGTTAAGTAAAGGTGTAACATTTAATATGCCCTGCAACTCCACAAATAGCAAGCAAACTACTTTTCTGGTTTCTTTGTTTTTAAGGGTTCCAAATGTCCTTGGTTTCAGAGGACTCTAGTCACTGAAATTAAACAAGCAGGGAGAGCTATGATCAACAGCGCTCTTTGGCAAAGCCCGGCAAGAAGCATATACCTYGGATCTTGGACTTGCTGATTTCAGGGAGGAATGGGAGGCAAAACTTAAATCATTTTTTGTTTAAGTTCTGCAGAGAATTTAAAGCAGCTGGAATAATAACAGAAACCAGGAAAATCACTACTGAATATGTGGGTGTACTCCCAGGGAATCAGACTTTATCTTCATATCAGAACACAGCAGGGTGAATTTGCCTCTGGYGCAACTAGCAAAGATGTGTTTTGGTCTAAAAATCCAGTTAATGAAAATCTCCAGGTATTGAACATGCTCTTGAGAAGAGAGCACAAGCTTTCCTGATCATGCCAAGGAGAGCAAGATTTGAGTCTATGAAAGCTGGGGTTTTGTGCCCTTACCTGACACAGGTTTCCTTCAGCTCTAACTATCTTTACAATAGCGACAATGGGAATCCAGATGACACAGAAGATAATCATACACCAGCCAACAGCAGTTCCCCATGTTGGATACAAAACGGAGCCATAACTGGGAGTTGAAAATGTGACCAGAGACCAGACCAAAATTGCCTATTAAAAAAGAAAAAAAATTGAGGGGAAAAAAGCTGATTTCAAAGTGACCTGAACTTGTATTGAACACTGTTTCCAAGTTAGTCACTATAGGACTGGCTGCAAATTCTGCACAGCTCCCTCTTGCTTTCCAAATATGAGATTTGTTGTGCAGGATTTGGTATTCAAACATGGCCTAACAGTAAGACTGAAGGACAGAACTGAAAAACAACAGTGTTAAGCAGCCCAACACTTTAATTACATCTTAATGTTTAAACAGAAATAAACTTCTSGGTTCTATTCAATTCTTATCTCGGAGAGTATATGCTTTGTTGAATGAACTTAGTACCTTTCTCCTTTTGTTTTAGTCCTATATTTATAGGAGAAGAAATGTTGGCAAATATTCTTCCAGATGTAAGATATATATAAGAAGCATTTCCTTTAATCTCTGGAGAGATTAAAGATAGTGTTGTGGCCAGAACAACTTGTCACTGCTCCTGGGCTTGTGACATTTCGTTTGTGTTTTTTTCCCCTCAGATACTGCACCTACTAAAACTGAGAAGAACATGACAGGACAAAGAAGGAGCTCAGTGAGACAGGAGAACAGCTAGACATCCAAAGAGCCATGGATCTGTCCAGAAAATGGGATTTCTCTCCAGTGGGAAATTCTAGGTTTTCAACATGTTTTTTCAGTCTGAAATGAAGAGAAACCAGCTGCTAGTCCGATTGCTGCATGTTACTCCTGGGACTGTAGACCCAGCTCATTAGTAACTGCTCTGAAGGCCTGACCTCCCCTGGAAATGACCCAAGCCAGAGCGGTATATATTGGAAAGAGATAGCCTGTAGGTTGCTCCATTGGCTCAGCCATGTCTTATCTGTATACGTAAGGCCTGCAAATTCAGGCCTGAATCTTTACATGGAAGCCTGTTTAATATCAAATGCGTAAGTTGTGTGACACTAACRTAATTCAGCCATTTACACTCACAGTTAAGAGCACAGGAGTAACGAAAAACCAGCACACCCTCCACCACAACCAGAATAAACAGTTCTTCTTTCCAATCATCATTTCAACGTCTTCAATAAATCTGTTTCCTCCTGTTGAAAGACAGTCATATAATATACTGTAAAGTAGGCATCTATCATGCCGGTGCAGTTACTCAAGAACAATAGAAGGAAGGGGACAGAATGGTCAAGGTCAACTTCCCCAATTCTGTGATAATTGGGTGAGAGGCTTTAAGAGTTAAGATGTTATAAGCATTTTATTGCAGAAATTTATATTTAATATACAACGTGCCTGGGATTGTTTGTATTGTCAGTTCAGGGTTTTTTGGTTTACATAATTTACCGTAAATGTAGATGATGCCTATTATTTCCAGRACAGCTGCAATAAGGATTCCCCATCCAGCACAGAAATGATCTATTAGGTTAACCCAGTAAATTCCTGCCTGTAGAACAAAGAATAAACAGGTAAAGATATACCCAAACCTAGTAACTTTTTATGCAAATAGATTAAGTTGTGTTGTTTAAGCCAATTTAAATAATCAGCAGTAAGTTTTTGAAATTCCCGATTGTCTGGGTTAGGTACAGATCGGTGAACATTATTTCATTCAAATATCTCTGTGTAAAGTTGAAGAACGCACCTGATGAAATACTGCAGATCTGTATATTAACAACTAGATATATGCATATGCAAAATATATATAAACAGCTGATAGCAAGATTCAAATTTGTAACTTACCGTACTAAAGCTGATACTTTAATAAGGATCTACAGGAGTAGCTGTACCAGTTATCAGTTCTAGTAGGCTTGTATACTCGCTCACACACAAGTTTCTCACGCGGGTTAAACACAGCTTTAAATACCAGTATGCAATAGCAGAAACACAGAACAAGCTTTATACCGTCTCATACTCTTATGAGCTAAGTCCTTTGCAAGTTTCCTTGTCATCATGTTTCGCATCCTATGTGCTTTGCTTGATGATACAACCATCTGTTCACCACGGCTATCTTCTTTACATGCTCAGTGCAATTATCTACGTAAATCTGTGTTCCTAGATATAGCCATTATGATGAACCTTTACACCCTTAAAAGCAATTGCCTCTAGAAAGCGTACATGCTGTACTGAAAATTTCTAATAAACATATTTCAGAAGGAATAGCCAAACTGTCTACAGATGTTTTTGATCTAACAGGTCTTTATGACTTGAATAGGCTATTTCTCAAAAGCGGTGCTCTTTGGTGAACGGTTCTGAACACAAGATTCTATCAACATCTAGTAACAGTTCCCAGAGTGTTGCAGACACTCTGTACATGTATTCTTGATATTACACAAACAGTTTCCTGAACTGAGCAGCAAAGTCAGGTTGATGGTTGACAGGCTATTTATAGGCCTTCCATTTAAAAATGCGTCTCAGCTCAATAATATATTAAATATATTAAAACATAATCACAGAAAACCTTAGATTCTTCAAACCTTTCCCATGGTAACTTCTTATTTGCATGTCCAGGTGTATTGATAGAACTCAAGATTCTCTCAAATACATGCAGGAAAGTTCTTGTCACACCAAGAAAGGATATTTTAACCTGAGCAAACTAACTCGTCATTTGAAGCATAACTAAACCCACTGCCAAAAACAGTTTAATGTCTTACCTGAGTGACACAGATAAGACCAAGAAAGAAGAGCARTATGCACACACCCAGGGTTACAGGGATTCTCAACTTTTTCATCAGTTTAGGGTATATATCTTGTATGGTGGTTGTAAGTGTTTCTGCAAGAGAACAAGCGTGGGTTTTGAATAAAGGCAGAACAACTAAGAAATGCAACTTTCAGTTGAAAAGCAATGGGTTACTTAAAACCCCCACTCACCTATTGTGGCAAACTGCGAGTCAAGGCCCAAGAGCAGAAGCATAAAGAAAAATAAAAAGGACCAAAGAGGAGCAACTGGTAACTTGGAGAGAGCCTCTGGGTAGGCAACAAATGCCAGATCAAACCCTGCAATGCAGTRGAATGAAAGGTTATTGTCAGGCTTTAGTCAAAGTAAGTCCGGATACTGATGGTGCAACGATCAGCCTACCTGAGTCTACAACTTCTGAGACGGGTCTCTCCGACACGAACGCCATATGTCCCAAGATAGAGAATATTGCAAACCCAGCAAATACGCTGGTGAGGCAGTTCGTTACACAAACTATAATAGCATCTGAGTAGCAGTTGTTGTGGAACTTATTGTACGAGGACAAAGCGACAAGTCCACCCCACGCCACCGACAAGGAGTAGAATATCTGGGTGGCTGCATCTTTCCAAACCTAACAGTAATTAGAACAAGAAAGATATTTTATTAATTACAGTAAAAATCATAAATATTCAAGTCCCTCTATGGAAGCTGCAGGGCTTTTCTAGATTTAGCCTTTATACCAAATTTTATTTCATGCAAATTTTAGAGTTGGTGGAAAATACCATGCTGGTGACCCTACTTTCTCTAACACAAAGAACATCTTCTGTGATCTAGGGAAGGTCATAGAAACATCCTGTGTCTGTTGCCGAATACTTAAGCTTTATCAAGATAACCTTGAAAGAGAGATTCAATTCATTCACATATGTGGGTTGTCAAGATATGAATCTTGTCACGGTGCCAATGTATAAGGAAAACCAGCATAGAGTTGCAGAAATGAAAACTTGTGCGCGCTCTCCCACTCACCGTCCCCACACTATGACCCTGAAGACCCAATCGCTTCTGTGAGGCTCAGACTAACGCTGCCTCTGCTGCAGCCCTTCAGTTAATGGCAAACACTCACATAAAACACCACAGATCAGACTCATTGAATCTTTGCTTTTCGTCAGACAGAACTGATGTTGGCATAAGCCTAAACAAAAACGCAGGCTAGGCTCCTTCTTCCCTTGCACAAAGTGCCCTTCCTGTCCGCCTTCTTTTCTGAGCTAATTTACTGGGCAAGGCATGGCCTGACTTTCCAACTCAGAGGTCCCATCAATCTTCTGACAAAGTCCCTTGAAGCTATTAGCAACCCAACCAAGTGGACCTGATATGAGAGCAATGCTTGACTCCTCAGTGAGAACTTTCTCAGCAGGCCTGGTGATGTGTTTATCACTGGATGAAACTCTAGCAAGTCTCCAGAGAGCTGCTCTAGAGGCAACGCCATGGAAGTTGCCACTAACCGGTGGTAAAATTTTCTAGATTAAGAGTAGCTAGACAGGGGCTTGAACTTCTTAGAGCTGGGAGTTGCTGGAAAACCAGAACCCAGCTGTGGATGCAGATCCCACAGCAGGAAATAAAGAGGCATCTGACTGGGTAAAGAAGCAGCTGCTCTTCTTTAAGATAGGGAGCYATATGGTGGCTTTTGTAAATAGCAAGCCAATATAACCATGGAATTGTGTCACACTTCTGGAGCTGACACCACCTCACCTCTGCCTCCATCAGCTTGGTGATGTTGGACTGTTTCCCAATGTAATATTCAATGCCATCCCGAGCACCTTCCAGGGTGGCACCTCTCACCAGCAAGATGAGCAGGATGACATACGGAAAGAGCGCTGTGAAGTAGACAACCTGTAAAAAGAAGGGCAGGGACACACTGAAAACTGAGGGAAAGCACACCCTCCCAGGCACGAGGAATGACCCGGATTTAGACTGAAAGCTGCTGGATTCAAGTGAAAAGTATGGCTGMTCAAGGAAGTGAGACTGGAGGTGAACACACGTGTCAAGTGCTAACCATGTGGATTAGCCGGTTCTAGAACTGCATTCCGTCAGAAGCAGAAGGCCCAGGCCACCTGGCCACTTTTGMGATAGGGCTCAGTTTCAGAAATGTGCCTTCGGACATGATTTACTGCCACAGCAAGGACTCAGCTACCTCAGAGGTCTCTTGATAGACAATGTTTCTAGCAAACGAGAGCTTAAAGCCRGTCAAAGTCAGGTGATCAGGATGGAATTATCTCCTGATGCAAGTGAATAAAGCGWTGCTGGAAGCATTCTTTGCTGGGAACAAGGACTTTTAAGCTCTCTCAGACACACATCATTTTGCTGTTGTTTGTCTATATAGCTTCGAGCACAGTAGGATCCAGGCCAGAAGCAGGGTTCTGCTATTATCATGCAGGATGCCTTCAATAATATTCTTTCTGGATTTTTAGTTTCAGTGTTACGCAGACAGATAATTGAGCCAATATTGCTGGTTACACCAAGCCTTACCCAAGTCTTACCTTACCTATTCCTGGAAGAGTTCTGCCTTCATGCCAGAAAAGGAGTGACAACAGGAAGAGCCATTTCCCAGGAACCCAAAGAATGTGAGGGTAAGAGGAACCATGTGACAGAACAACTGTGGCTGGGAAAGCACAGATACTCCACCCTGAAGTGCTGAGACGGAGGGCAGAAAGCTCCAAAGAGAAAGGAGAAGAGGAGAAATGTTAGACTGAGGAAAAGGAAGAAGGGCAGAGAAGAACCACGGAAAGGCACAGTGAGAGAAGGCATAGGAAAAAAAGCAGGCTAAATGAGAAGGGAAGGGCAGAAAGGGTGAGGAACAGCAACAGAGACAAAAGTAGTAAGATGTGGAGATACGACAGAGTTAAGAGAGCAACTAAACCAGGAAAAGAGCATCATGYAGGAAAGAATGAAATTCAGCCTGCCTGATGGCTGGAGAGGAGCCTACCTAACCCTGGGGTAGTTCCAGGCAGCTGTGCTCGAGCAGCTGGAAATCAAGAGCTCAGCAGAGCCAGAGTCTGAAAACAAGCACCCATAGACCTGGTCCCTGTGAGCAGTCTGAAATCTCAGGTATAAACAGGATGTCACAATCCAACAGGAACCTGCACATGCACCTCTGTTTGCAGGGCTTGACCTGTATTTTCCAAACACCTCAAACAGTCTGTAGGTGCCAATAATTAATAGGTGCTCCCAGGGTGTGTGCACGCAGTCACGTGCACACGTCCTTCATAACAGGCCAGGTGACTGCCAGAACTGAGCCTAAATGTCTCGTGTGACAGCAAGATCCCCAAATGCATGGCAGCCCTGGTGGAATGAAGAGACCAGTGCATTAACTATTGGCTATGTAATCAGCACATTTGCTTCATAACTGCCACATAAAACATGAGTAAAGAGCAGCAACAAAGTCTAATACTACGTCCAGCAGAGGGTAGCAGGTTAGAACTGCATGCTGCTGCRTGCTAACCTTCCCTAACTACAGCCGACATTGGAAGTGCTGCTGGGCAGGATCAGGCCAGGCCATAAGTCTGTCATGAGCTCTTCCTSACTTACCTTTCCAGAAGATTTTATTCCTTTAAATAATGCAGCTCCAACAATCATCCAGGACAGGAGGAGGCAGAGCGCCAGGTACCACACAATGTGACCAGTCTCATCCAGCCCACTCGAGCGCTGAAGAGCCACTTTACTGAAACACAGAACAGTGCAATGAGAAGAGAGCAACACCAACACACGCTCCTTCTCTTAACCGCTTCTGGAGGGAGAGGGAGCAGGTTTCTGCCGATATTTTGAGACCCTGAGGTAATTTTTGTGAGTGCACAGTTAGAACTGAGCTACTGGAGTTGAAAATATTTTACCCCATGTTTTTCTCCTTTTAAAGTCCATCAGCTCTCCATTCTCCATGCTTCTCCCATCATGCCTACCTAGGTTCTTTCAAGTTAACCATAAAATTCTCATGGCAGGAGAAGAGCCAGMAAGGAGGAGAATCAGCTCCCAGGAACCCAAGGAACATGAGGCAGATACAAGTCAGGTGGCTAAAGAGATTGCAGTTTCACAAAAGGCCAGGATTCAGAATAGGTTGAACGTATTTTACACAGTAACTCATGAAACAATATGTACCGTACATAGAGATGCTAAGTAGTCCCTAGTGGGACTCCAGAGGAGAGGACTTCTTTAGCTGGATTATTTTTTAGTTTGCTACAGGTTSACTCATTTGCTCCCCTGTGATTCATGCTTTATTTTTTAAGGGCTGAGACTTATCAGTTAAATTTTAAGTTCCTTCTGCACAGATTTGCATGCCCATGCTCCTGAATTAGACTGTTTCCAGAAGGTAAGATAAGACAAAAATGAGGGATTCATTCAAAAACCACAATGCAAAACAAATACACTTTAGCAATTTCTATTTATGTACACTTACTTCCAGTATTGCTCACTGGGAAATTGCACTGGTTTATAGGTAATGGTGTCATTGATACATGTGAGATTGTTGCTTGTGATGTAAGAGTAGTTTGCATGAATGATTTCACCATTTAAGGTTGCATTGCAGTCACTTACTGAAAGAGAGAAAGAAAAAGAAAGAGGCAGTGGACTGTTAACATGCAGCGATTAAAACAAACAAACAAACAAACCAACCCAACAATCCTACTTTAGCAGATAGCTTTCTAAACAGTGATAGCTTTAGTTTTGCTACTAAAGTAACAATATTTAGAAACAAACCTGAACTASCACTTGCAGCTGTGACTGTGTTACTTAGTAAATTCAAACATCAGGAATCCGGTGTGCTCAGCACCACCTTTACTTACTGCAAAGATAAAGGATACTTGCAAAAAGCAGACGTGACCATGGTTAAAGATGTTAGCCTTGGCTATTCTATGAAAACCTTTGTCCCAAACCAATGTTACATACAGGTCATTCTCTAGCAACTTCATATTATTAGATCTCTTGAAAGTTTTCCTTACTTTTTTCTGTTTTGCTAGAACATACAATAAATATGATCCATTCTCAACAGTAAAGAGCACTATATCAGCATTTACTGAGAAAGTCTAGTCAGACTATTTCGGTGTAACTGCTTCAGTTCAGTTTTGTATTCCTCCAGAACCTATAAATTTTAGGCTGAAATATTTTTGTTCGGCCCATAAAAAGAGCAGCAGCTTTTTGTTAAATAAAGCGTCAGCTTCTTGTTGTATAAATCTTAACTTTAGATACGAAAATGTCTTTTCAGAGTGTTACAATTACATTAACACTTCAAGTAATGTAATCCCTTATCTTGTCCCTGTTATTTTAACAATCTCAACAGAGGTTGCACAGCAACACATTTCCAAATGGGCTAATTACTGCTAGTTATCTCACCAACTTCACCTTTTCCTTATATTAGTCTGATATGGACCCTGGYGAGATAACAAGTGTTTGGCAGCACACATGCTGCCAAACATCAAGAACAATAGCATGGAGACATGTTCTGAAGAGTTAATAAAGCACAATAGCAATGCCCCACTGGTGCTCAGACTACCACAGCCAGTGGGCAGGCAAAAAAGGTAATGGAAGAACCCCAGATAAAAGCTATAGGAGTACTCTAATTTTATATAAGGAAGGTATTTGCATTGCCTTGAAGCCTGATGAAATGGGAAGGCGGTGTTTCTGGGGATTGTATGCGTTAGAAGAAACCTTAGATTTTAAAGGAGAAAAATGGTGACCAACAAGGAGGCTTCACCCCAGCTCTCTATAGATTTCACAAGGACCTGGAACTGGTGAAAAGGAAATGGGCAAGTCCCACTCCCATGCGTTCAGAGACAAAATTCCAGGAAGGATTTTTTGTGCCATGGGTAGCCATCTTGCTCCTGTAARTTTTCCCAGAAAATGTCACAAAGAGTAATTGTTCAAAACAGGAATATTAAAGCTGTATTTGGTAAGTACCGTACCTATTTTTGTTTTGCTGCAGAACTCATCTGCCCAGAAAAAGCAGTCTGACCACGGGAGCACTTTTTGAAACGAGGCAAATAAGTAGTAGAGTGCATAAGCGATGATAACGTTGTAATAGATCGACACAAATGTTGAGATGATGACCATCGTGATGCCCACTCCTAGGAAAGGGAGAAAGGCAATGTCTTAACTACACCAAACACAGGTTGAAAAAGTGAATGGCCTTCAGAGAACTTAACGTGTCCTTCAAGTGGCAGCAGAATCCCCTGAAATTATTTCATTACCTTGCAGACTGAGAAGTTCTTACAAGTACAGAGAGACACTTCCCTGGGTAGAGACCTCGCACAATGACTTTTTTCCTACAGCATGCAAAAAACAGAGTCTGCTGCAATATATTGGCTCATTGACTCCCAGATTCTGAATCACTTACACATTTGCACAGACTATGATCAATGAAGGCTGATGACAGAAGACAGGGCCCAGGCAAAACCAATGTGTGAGAACAAGGTAGAACAAAGCCAGGAACAAGTTTTTGCACAGCCGATATAAGTAAAGCTAACTTGCGAGTCCCCCTTCTGGAGGCTGCCACGTGGGCTTAGGACAACAGGTGAAAGAAATTCCTAATATCTGAATATCGTTCAATAGCTGCCTTGTTCTGTTGCATCCTGCCCCCTTGGAGTCAGAGAGTGCAAGAGAAGTACAGGGAAGAAATTCTGTTTACAATATTGCCTTTTAAAAGGCTATTTGGGGGGAAGGGTTTTTTTCTATTTTTTTGGTTGGAGATTAGATTGGTTTTGGTGGGKTTTTTTTGTTTTTTGTTTTTAATCATGAGCAGCAACCAAAACATGGGAAGGCTAAAGYCATAATATGCAGGATACGATCCAAACTGACCATCTCAAATGTGGTTCTTTTGACACAACGTTTGAATTGGGCTCATAGAAAAATTGGGCTAGTTCTGAAGTCCAAGTCTAAAGGGTCAGTTCAACACTGGTGTTCTCCCACAGTTCAGTGGGAAGTTTTGATCACTTGGGGTGGGGGGGGAAACACTGCACAAAAACTAGGGCTGACCCAGCCAGTTTAAAGAACTAATTGTAACAGCTAGTTGTGGCAATAAATGAGAAGCAACAGAGTAGTATTTCTGTGCCAATAATACTTCTATCTTCCTTTGTTAAAATGGACTTTGTTCCATGAGTTTGGGGAACATCTGCCAAACATGACCCATCATTCCAGAGATTATATTTAAGGTTATATCTGCGCAGAGACAGAAAGCATTTGTTGTGTCTATAGACTTTTGCTTTTAAGTTAAATTCACTCTTCTTGTTTTGAAAGGTTGTTTGTGCTGCAAACCGAAGACTAGAGGAGGGGGAAAAAAAAAAAATAGTATGGATGTTCAGTCAACCAGTGAGACTTCAATCTCTTTTGGTCCTGTAGAAGTTGGCAAGTAAAATTCTTATTGTATCAGAACCATAACTTCCTTGTTCCTACATTAACTCCTCTGATAGATAAAGAGGACAAACAGGACCAATTGCATAGCCCTTTACAGGGCCTGGATGGATACAAGCGAATAAAGCATGTAGTTACTCATTTTCAATCGCACAAATCTCCCCATCAAATCCAAACTGCTAGGCAAACTACTGCTATAGAGTGTACTTATTTCTTTCACAACAGGCACCTCACCTTACCAAGCCAGAATCTAACCTATTTTATCACATCAGCGGAGGGATCTCAGCACAACGACCTGGATGAATACATGCACAGCCGTGCATTATAAATAAATAAATAAGTAAGAAACATGCCAGTGACAAACGCAGCAGCCAAACGCAGAATTAGCGCCTCCAACGTGCAACTGCCTTGCAAGGTGCTTGGGACATGAAGCGTATAGAAACGGCAATAAAGTTGTTATTTGCAACTTGTCATAAGCAGCGCCGGGTATTTAGCCGGGCTTCTCCCCACAAAGCAAACAACGCGATTTCCTCTAGTCCGTGCGTCTGCAGTTTATGTGATATGCTGCATGACACCAGGAGAATCATCGATAACGCCTCTCAGAGCCAATAGCTTTGAAGGAAAGTATTAATCCACATTGATATATTAACTAAAAAAAGAAAACCCAAGATCTATCTGGGGACATAATAATACTGACCTTGAAACACGGGCAGTGTTCTTCACACAGAAAAGAGCCTCCCAGAATTAGTGACTTTGTGGGGAAATGATTAATCTACATCTGGTTTTTAAGACCATAGTAATAAAAAAATCTTTATGGAAACACAGTAATACCAACCTTGAAACAATGGCAATATTCTCCACACAGAAATTGGCCCTAGACTGGCAAACTGCCCAAGGGAACATTCCATGAAAAATAAAGGCAAGCCAGCTAACGCCAGCATCACTGTATACGGGATTAAAAAGGCACCTGAGGGGGAGAAAAAAACAAAACAAAACACCAATGAGCCGTTCAGTATTCACCACAACTGTAATGCATTTTATACTTTTTTTTTTTGCCAATATTCTATTGTGCGTCTTCATTTTGTACAGAATATATAGATTTGCTTGCAATCCCTGTTTTCTGTAAGACTGAATAGTACCAGCATGAAGAAACAAGATTATCAGGAGAACTGGTACTTTACATGGGACAATTTCTCTCGTAGAATTAAAAAGATGCCATAAAAAGTATCCAACACATGCTGTTCTCATAGAAACAGGAGCACTGCTCAGCTGCAGGTCCTCTTGGCTTTGTCTGCACTCCACTTCATCCTACGGCTTTCAATTTGCAACTGCACTAGCGGAGCAGCTACTGTACGTGTAAGTGCAAAAATTGTGTTGAACGGTTGGCCAACTCCTGCGACACGTAGGATCTCATTTGGGCRAGTCCATTTTAAAGTGCCCATTAGCTTGGCATCAATGAGAACCCTGTTCTGTGAAAAGGGGCGGTATTTCTTTTGTATTTGCATTGCTTTTTGTTTTGTGTATGCGAAAGATAGGGAAGGTGAGTGCTCAGGCTGCCTAAGCACGACCCGATATCCACACGTGTAATTAAATGGAAAACTATCCTCGTTACTAGCAGCCTACTTAAAAATAAGCAAGGACCCAGATCTGCAAAGGACTGCAAATACCTGCTGTACTTTAGGAAAGTAAATACTGAATTACTCCTGTGCTTTGAAATAAGCCTAACGGTAGTCTTGCTCAGTCATGGACAAGGGGCATAGAGAAGGATACGAGAAACAGGGCAAATGAATCTTTAAAATGCTAAACATTCTGCTGTAGCAGATACAAAAAAAAAAAAAAAAAAACCTAGTAGATGGGGTAACATCATGACTTATTAGCATTCATTTTGGTTTCACAATTTTCTTCACCAACCGTGAGTGACACAACCAGATTCATTCCAACAAAACCTCTGTACCAAGAATGCCACATGTCCCCACAGGTACTGACCATGGGGCATTTACAGCCCAGAATCTGACTTAAAATGACTGTTAAGCAGAGCACCTAAGTACCTACGAGTAAGTCCTCTGCAGTTACTTGGCATTTACACTCTCTTTAATTACCAGTGGTTGCCTGGCGGGTAGGCAAAGCTCTGGATTAGCAGCCGAGGAGGAATCCAGAGCCTCCTTTTGGCTTTGCCACTAGTTCGTTGTGTAAGCAGGTAGAGGCTCTCTCCACCTCACACTTGCCAAGCATCTGATGGGGATAATTATTGAGCTTGGACGATTATTCCGGCTTAGCTTGTTTGCCTGGCAAAACAAAGGTTGAGAGGGGATTCGAACGCTCGCTATAAACATGTCAGGGAGGTAAACACTGGGGAGGAAGAACAGCTATTTAGGTTAACAGAGGATATTGGCACATTGACAAAAAGGTGCAAGTCAGTCATGAGTAAATTTAGTCTGGAAACTGAAATATTTCTATCCATCCAAGGTGCAAGGTAGTTTTGGAATAACTCGGTTTCCTGGGGACAAGGACCAGGACTCCTTTGGTTTACAGCTTGAATGGGAGCTGTGATCTTTGGAGCCTCAGTAGCTCCGAGTCCAGCCCTGTTTCCCTGCACTCAGAAGTGCTCTGGAATTCTCAGATGGAAGTTTGTAGTGAAAAAACAAATATTATGTTCATCCTCACTTGGTACCCAGAGAGACTGGAGATGCTTCCTCCTCCTCTGCCCATTCCTACCAGCGGGCACTATCCCAGGTCCCAGAGTGATGCTCACATCCAGTTCACGACAAAACATGCCCAGCCTCAGAGGATGGCCCTCATCTCTCTGAGGGACAGCAAGGTGCGCCCACCCGACACTGCCATTCAGTACAGGTACCTCCGCCGTTCTGGTAGGTGAGGTAGGGAAACCGCCAGACGTTGCCCAGGCCCACGGCATAGCCCACCATGGAGAGCAGGTAGTCACTTTTGTTCGCCCAGTTGCCACGCTCCTGGTTCTCATCGTTGCTGCTGGCATGGCCATCTTTTTCTGCTGACAAGCTGAAGTCCTTGGAAGAGAAGAGGGAAGGCTCAGGAGAGCTCCAGAGGCAAATGGGCTGATCACAGCCACCCTTTTCCAGCCAGAGCAGAGCCCAGGGATTGCCAGGCAGGGCAGCAAGATGAGGTGGACACGGCTGAGCAGGCTGCCAGTCCAGCTGCTCCCTGGCAGAGCAGCACGGACCTGCCGGAGAGAGGGTCCCCTCGGAGAACCCAGAGCATCCTCAGGGCCAGCCTTGCCCCGCTGCCCTGCTCCCACCTGAGTCCCCTGGGCTGCCAGCTCCTGGGGGCGGCACATCCAGGRACCCCACCCCCATCCTGCCCCTGCACATCCAGGGACCCCCCCGCCCCCATCCTGTCCCTGCACACGCCCAGGTGCCCCTGTACCTGGCCAGGTGCTCACCCYTGCACATGCCTGCGTGTCCGCTTTAAAACCACCTGACCGAGTCTTCCCATACCTGCACGGTGCCCACCCCAGCTCAGCCCCCTGCCCCTACCTGCCTCAGTGCCCCATACCTGCCCAGGTGCCCGTCCTGTCCCCAGCCACCCCCTCACCTGTCCGGGTGCCCCATGCACATGCYCAGGGGCTCACAGCGGCTCAGCCCCCCGAATGAGCCTCCCCCAGACCTGTCCTAGTGCCCGCTCCAGTTCAGCCCCCTGCACCAGCCGGGGTGCCCGTCTCCACTCCACCTGCCCAGGCGCTTTCAAA
>NW_020448752.1:357847-431546 GCF_003343035.1 Apteryx rowi
CCTCGGGAAACACCCTCCCTGCCTTGCCTCGGACCCGCTTCCCTCGCCACGCACCCGCCTGCCCCCGGGGCCTCGCTTCCCGCTAACCCTCCCGAGCCCACGCTCTTCTCCTGCCCACCTGGCACGCTCCCTTCCCACCTCCTCGCCCTTCACGTTCCCCTTCTGGCATCGCCCCCGCCCTCGGCCGGACCTACCCACCCCTTGTCGCCCACCAACAGAGCTGTCCGCCAAACGCGCCCCCACCCGCCGAC
This sequence comes from Apteryx rowi, assembly GCF_003343035.1. Classification (NCBI taxonomy): domain Eukaryota; kingdom Metazoa; phylum Chordata; class Aves; order Apterygiformes; family Apterygidae; genus Apteryx; species Apteryx rowi. Next base: position 358,099 of record NW_020448752.1, read on the forward strand.
CTTCTCCTGCACGCCACGCACCTACCTGAACAACTGAGCCCGCGCTCGTCCTCTGCCTCTACACATCCCTACTAGCTCCCTACGCCTCCCCGCATAACCGCTGCCCAGCTACCTCATCTGTCCAGGCTCACGTGAGCAGACCCCTGCTCACATCCTACCTATCCGACTTTCATGCCCACCTATTCCTGCCTCTCCTTCCTTCTCTCTTCTTCACGCTGCACTCTAGGCTCGGGAGAAGGTGGCCTCTAGTAGGAAAGCAAAGGGCACCAGGGGGTTAAAGAATGTGGAAATTTCAGCTTCTAAACACACCTTCCATGCACGCGACTGGCACAGAAAGGGTAGATCTTAAAAGGAAACCACCCTCAGAGGAGGAATTTAACAAGCAATGGATTAAAGACGTTTTCCTAAAGAACTCCGGTTTCACACACCAAAGTGGCATTGCCCAGACATCCCCTAAGGACACGAAGGGTACGTTGGCCAAAGCACCCTGCATGTACAGGGGCAAGGGGACAAATGTTGACTTGTTGATTAATAGCTCTCTTCCATTTCTAACTGCTCTCTTCTATGGCTTATCTTCCTTTGGATTCACACTGTGATGAATACGCACCTTCTGTCCTCAATTAGCGGGACATTTTCTTGAGTAAAGCACTATTCCACCCAGCTCAATCTGGCTATGAATAAGAGGTATATGAGGAATGAGAAGTGTGTGATGCAGCGTTTCAAAGGCAGGAAGCAAAATCAGATTATATTTTATCACCCTGTGCAGCAGGTTTTCTGGAAGACTTCTATTTCAGAAACTGGAAGAATGCCACTATATTGTATCATTTGAATGAGAAGTAAGCAGAACTGCAGGGTCTTGGCGTGATGCAGGCTCTGCAACTAAGAAAGCGCTCCTTCACAGGCTACCTGTGAATTCTGTATTCAAACAAATTTGAATCACCAAAAGACATGCCAAGCTTCAGGCTAATTCTGTAGGAAACAATACAAAACTCGCCTACCCTGAGGACAAACTGATAAATCAGTCAAGATTCTTTCAAAGCTTATTTGAATTGCACATGAACTAAACAAAACTTTTGGACCACCCCAGTCCGAGTCATGAATTTGAAATTATTTATAAAATGAGATAGCATGATTCTGATTTGGTTTCTGGATAACTTTGGTATCAGTGGGTCACCAAATCTCTCAGATGGAAATGAAAATATTCCTGTAAACAATGCTGGGTCTGACAATAGCAAGAGGTTTTCTTCCAAACTCATGATTCAGAACTGATTATCAGCTTATTTAGAAATAAAATGAGATGAAAAACAACCTGTTAGCCACAGCCTCTCCCTCCTTATTAGGATTAAGTGTATGTCGTAATGTTGTAGAGTCACTTACTGTGGCATTTTCGCTACGTGTAACTCAAGATGACTAAAAGTARAACTATACTGGAGGCTCCTGGGATGCATTCTACTTCTGACCATGTGAATGCTCATTTCTAATGCATTTTCTGCATATAGAGGAGGAAAAAAAAAAAAAAAAGACACAGTCAAAATTCCAGGGGTGATCAGTGGAGAGATGGAAATAGTTAAAGGAGAGAACTGCGCCTCAAGCAGGGCTTTGTTTTACCTGCGTGTTAGGTATGCAGCCAAGTAGTACATTAGTTAGATTTGCATTTACTAGAGGTTGAGTCCATCAGCTTCAAGCCCTGAAGGCTGGCTGCCCTCACAGTTAGCGCAGGACCCATCCAGTGAGCACCCTGCAAGCCAGTTACCATTGGAATGTCTCAGCTGGAATCACAGAGATAACAGCCAACCAAGCCAAGCCAGCTTAGCTCCAGCGAAGATGAGATATCCTGWCTCCTTCCCAGCAATGTAACCGAGGTATCTAAGTCACCTTTTGCTCTGGAAAATCTCCCCTAAATTACTATGATCTCCATTTACTAAACATTCTACTCATCCAACGAATACAAAAATAAAAAATAAAAAAGAGCATTAATAATACGCTTAATGCACTGACAACACAGCAAACGTTTCCTAGGATTAGGAGCTGCCCACAGTTTCCACTCCGTTATACCAGTGATGTTACTGCATGTTGGATATCGCCCTTAGCCAATATGAACACAACTATGGCAATGAAGTGGATGCGTTCGGTGTGCTTATTTAAGAATAAGATGAGTAGCCTTTGTTTCTTAATCTATATCTTCTGTGATAGYGGTGCTTACTGGAACTGGCACCTGGCACGCATGCCCAAAACTGATCCATCAGACAAAGCCAGTGCTCRTTTACCTCTCCGCTTGGCAATGCACAGGAGCTAAAGACCAGAAAACAGGCTCTGTAAATAGGAGCAATGGCTTTAGAGTAGTAGCAATCCTTGCACAAAGCAGTAAAAAGCAATTCCCGATGTGCCTAGAAGGAAGACAGTCCTCCCCAGAACAAAACGATCCAGAAGAACAGTAGGCATTTGAAGACCAGGGGAGACTGAATGTTGAACAGGAAAAGTTGTCTCTGTGCTAACAGTCACAGCCAAGAAGTGGGACTCTGTCATATACATCCACTGCAGCGCTGGCAGTCACGTCAGGGAGCGCACAGTCCCTGAGGAAGGCAGTTGTTGTTGCAAAGTGGAGACAAAAAGCAGGGACCAGCCATTGAGCTCAGGTCCATGGAGCTACAGACACCTGCAGCTTTACCATCTCTAAAATGCGGGAATCCTGGAAAAAGAGCCAGGAACCTCAAAACACATTAAGTTTTCTCCCATCCACAGAAGACCAAGTAGCAAAGGCAGTTGCACATGAAAGCATCCACCTGTGAGATATGAACCATGTAGTTCAAAACAACTTCTGCCCTAGCTGAGAGCCCAAAATAACCAAGAGGCTAAGTACAGGAATAGTTATCAGTGTTCTGCGAGGCTAACAGTCAGAAACGCTAACAGCACACAAAATTGCTGCATGAAAAGCTGACAGCACCAGGCCCTGCTGCCTTCAAGCCATTGAAGCCCTCAATACATTTTGTCTGCGTAGATCCCAGTCACAGGAACCAAACTGCACTCAGCGTTCTGCCACTACAGTATGTCTTTAAGTGCAGCTAAATGACACTTGCCCCACGGTACCCAGTGTGGTGTTATCCACCTGCTCTCCACCAAGGAGCGACAAGGCATGTGTCAACATGGATTGGATGGTCATGACGAGGATGTCAGTACCTTCCCATAAAGCCAGAGACGCCGAGTGAAGGGTTACACATCTGTATCTGTCAGCTGACAGAAACAGCTTCCTCATAMTTCCTTTATTCCTGCATCAGCCCAGCAGCTCCTGTACCAGCTTCCCCTTACTGCAGACAAACATCAGCTAACCAGATGGCAGTAACGCATGCAACCCGGAGGGAAAAARTATATATATATAATATMTGTTGGTCTTCAGAATCTGAGGAAGATGACATAAACCATCTAACCATCTCCCAACAGCACGTAATTACTGTCATCCAGGATTCCACAGCCCTGTTGTACTCTTTAGATGATGTCTTCAGACGATCTGAAAGCCAGAAGGGACGGCTATGAACTCACAGATGARGCAAAGCAGAAAATTTAAGCCACTGGCTCCCAGAGCAGCAGGAATTATACTCTCCAATACAGTTGAACAAAATCAAGCCCTACAAATCATATTTAAATTAATGCTTATTGTTTAAGAAAGCATCAGCCTTGATTTAAATACCCCAGGTGATGATGAGCTAGCCACTTTCCTTGGTGGTGGACTGAACACCGGTGATCTGGAATGAAGCCAAAGACTTTCTCACTAACTTAAATCAGTCATTGAACAAGTAACCCATGAAAACAACATAGCATTCTCCATCCAGTGAGAAATGTGCTATTGCATCAAGTGCCAACCGTAAGGAAGGTGGAAGTACACTTGGAAGGAAGGAACAGCAAGAACTGGCCCTCCTGCTCAGGAGACAGGATGGAGAGCTCACAGTAGGATCAGTAATGGCACAGGCTATGCAAATTATACAAAGGTCATTGTTTCCAAAGTACAGGTCTGTGACTGAAGAAAGAAAGGCACTTACAGAAGCAGATGTCAGGGGTTATAAAGAAACACAAAGAGACTGGAAATTAATTATTTAGGAGTCCTTGGGCCAATACTCGCTTGCCTAATTCCAACAGCCCCTATCCAGCAGTTCAAGCAAGTCAGACAATTGAGACACAAGGCAGATTCTGCTGCCAGTCCKGATGTTCCCTTCAGGGTTGGGGGTGAGATTTTGCTTGCAGGAGAAGGAGATGATCTTTTATGCATCCTTCCTCTTGGATCTATTTTCCTCCTTCCTCAGTTTTGTGCCTTTTCTGCATGGCTGGGATATTTATCATTGCTGTTCAAGAGGCTATCAGAAGTGGGGCACCTGCTCCATTTGAAACTCACAGCCAAGAGTTCGTTTTCATTAACAATTTTGCAGAATGGAAATTCTGAGACATTTTGATATAGAAGCATAGAGGATATGGAAAGTTTTTATTATTATTTAAAGAGTTTGATTCATTAATATAATTATAATATGAAATACTAAATATCAGTACAAAGGAATAAACAAAGTGGAAACAAACCACGAAAATCAAAATTAAATAATCTGTTTTAGTTTTGAATTATTTCAGAAGTCTTCTATCAATAGTTTTACCAAAATTGACAGTTTCACATAAAATATTTTAATTTTGCAGGAGTGGGATAGTCTGAAGGAAAACCTCTATAATATTTTTAAATGTTCTTGTTCTCTATTATGCRTTATGTAATCGATCTGTCTTGACAAAATTCCAAAGATTGGTGCTTGATGAGATTTTTTTTTTCTTTCCCCCTCACTTTAGCACTTTTGAACTCATCTATGTTGCCATCTCAGGTGAGAAAGGCAGCAAGGTCGCTCCTGCTGAGCTACTTACCACTTGTGGATGGTCTGCTACTGCACCCAGATTAGACAACTGAAAGCTGACTCATTTATCTCTTCACAATAGYGGAGCTGCAAAAGCCCACTGTAAATAAAAAAATGCATCAACCTTCTAAGCCACACTTCCAGGAAAATCCCTTCTTCATATTTGAGGGTGGAGACTTGAAACTATGTGAAAAGCAAATTTGCCTGTGGGCATTTTTAGCAGGCTGCAACCTGCAATTAACATAATACACACTAATCAAGTTAGTGATGGTGATGTTTTACATATGCATGTGGGAAAGAAAGAAGGCAGAAAAAAATAAAATCTCTCAAATATGCCAGTAAAACTGAAAATCTCTACACTACTGATCTTTTACTATACACAGAGTCTGGCAGAAGAGTCTGCTGTCCCAGCCACTCAGAACAGAGCTGCAAATCTCCATCCACAGAATTCATCAAAGCAATTTGAAGATTATTCATAAAATTGTCAGCTTTCTGTCTAGGATAGTTGATCTAAACATTAGAAGCCCCAGTCCCTGAGAACTTGTTCATTTGTCACGTGTCATGTATTCCCATAGGACAATTCTAGTAATACTTCCCAAACATAGAGCTCCATCTAGAATAAGGAGCAAATCCATCAAAAGAGGACTAAGGTGTTCAAAGTGAGATTAAATAGAGTTTAGGTGTTTGCATCAAGTATGCAAGTCTCTGAAGACCTCTGCGGAAACACTGACCAGCTGCAGAGTCAAAGCGCAGCCAACAACTGCATTCGCAGCCTCYGACTCCCATACACCCACAGCTCTGCTTCTTTGCATGGCCAAAAGCATCTCAGCTTTCCCAGGACTAAGCAGCCCGCTGCCAAAAAGACATTTGGGATTGCCGGAGATACACAAGGCAGTCCTCACGCCACCTGTCCCCTCCCTGACTGTCCTGCGGATGTGTTCCAAACATGCTCAACTTGTCTTGGAGCAACTGAAACACTATGTAAATGCAAGACTCAGGTGAGTATCGTTAAAGACGCAACAACAGATACAACGAGTAAAAGGGAAGAGATAAAGTACATGAAAACTAGAATCTGGGAGTGTGCAATTATCAAAACTGATGATCAGGGGAATGCATAAGTGTCAGAATATAATGACTAGCCTATTGGGAAATATTTCAGAGGTGTGGACAGCAGAAACTAAGGAGTCATTTTTAATTGAGTACAGTGAAGCCTATGAACGAATACGATACCCATTTTCAAATAAGCTGCATTGAGTCCCTCAGTCTCATTATCAGTTTACTTTTCAAATTATTCCCCAGTATCAAGTGCTGATATCTGTGGAGTTCAGTAAAGCCAGGAGATGCTGCACCCTTTTGAACTCTACGCCTTCCTGCTAGTTACACAAACAGCTTCTCACAGAAGATGAAATAAATGCATATTCTTGAGAGGCTTTTGACAAACAGCAAGGCTTTGAAATACAGGCATTGACTACCATAAAGCAAAGAGAAGAGCTTTCAACTCAGTCCACCTTTCACTCAGGTAATTTTACATATTAAGATACAGTCCTGCTATGCGATCGCCAAGAGAATTACCCTTGTGATTGTTCTCCTTCACAACAGGATAAAAGCCAGGCTGTAAGCCATGCCCCACGTCTCGGGAAGGGAAATACCGCTGTCAACGCTTTCCTTTGTGCGATATCTATTCCTGCAGGTTAGCAATTACTCTCAGAAATGGCCCATCCAACTCAGTGGGACTTCTCATGTAAGCAAAYGCTACCCCATATCAAGTAATAGCACCATGAAATCACCCCTTAAAATAACACACTTCTAAGGATAAAAGGGAAAACCAGGATTCATACATTAATATCCACTGCAACATACAATGTTTAGCACTTCACTCACCCAAGCCAACCACATCACAAGGACATTAGAACAGTAATTACTTAGCTGAATGCCTTAGAATTAAAAAAAATAAAAGGCCATTCAGAAGAATATGAATAACAGTAATGATAATAATAATGCCTGGTTAGTTCTTCTACAGCTCTTTTCATCACTAGATTTAGCAATGCTTTATAACAGAAATTGGTCTTTTTTCACTGTTTTTACAGAGAGGAGAGCAGAAGTAAGGTTGTTCAAGTATTTTATCCAACACCTATTTAGTAGAAAGCATATGAACAGCTGCGGGCACAAGGACTGGACCCATGGATCCCAGAACCCATGATTTCCTCCATCATCACCAAGGTATCCCTCGCCTGTGAAGCCAGGGAGCATACTTGGATCCCCTCAAGGAGGAAAGAAACTTCACCCCCCGCAGATAACCCATAATTGAATGGAAAGTGCTTTAATCAGAAAACCGCAAGTTATTTTAATACCCACAGCACACACCCCAGTTCCCACAAACCTTGCCACTCCCCTGCCTGTCCTTCCTCCCACAGCCAGGTCTTTCCCAGCCAGAAGCTCAGGCCCTGGGGCTCAGGCTCTTCCTAGCTGCTGTCCCTCCAGCCCATCATCAYAGACCAGCAGCTCCTCTTCTCGGGCAGGAGCAGGAATGGTCCCATTTGCCCCCAAAATCCCAGCAGAAGGGGTGCCTCTGGTTGAAAGGAAGTTGYAAGCAACTTCCCCTCTTCTCAGGGCTGAGCCGTTAACAAAACGGCAGTGCCAACACCTGCGCGGAGGTGCATCCTCYAAGCACGCTCCCAGAGCACCTGCCCCACCAGCCCCTCAGGCCAGACCACCCCAAGGGCGGCTGCTTTCTGATAAAACACTGATTTCAGTCAAGCCCCTCAGACCTGTCCACACTAAGGAACTTCAGGGTCTCCCCAGGCACTTGGCTTCCCACACCTAACCTGAGGGCCTCCAGTGTTTAAACACCTTAGGCTTACGCAGCATCTGAGCACAAGGTTTTGAGGATCACAGTTTTGGATTTCAGTTCCACCTCATTGCCACTCTATGCTGGTAATTTATTTTGGGGAAGTGCCAAARTCTCTAWCAGTCATCAAGGAATCTCAGCACAGAAGGGTAAGGGATTGAATACAGTCCTGATGTGATGCCTCAGTGTGGATGTATATCTTTTAGGGATTTCTTAGAAGACACTTTGCTATTAGTTATGCAGTATAAAAGTTCATCTTTACCGGCAGCTCCACTCAGTTACACCTAATTTCAGCATTTTATTTTCCATGATTACATGAGATCAGAGCTTCAAACTGAACAAATGGAGCTTTATCTCTTCTCCCTCCATAGAAGGACTGGCAAGTATCATTGCACGCTGAAGAAATAAAGCTTTTCAGATAGAAGAAAAGATTAAGGTACATAGTACTGCTACAATTAGCAGAAAAAATATACCTCTACCATTCACAAATTTTGGAAAAAATTTACCAGCATGCCGTGGTTGTCTGCTCTGCTGTATTGCTTAAAGTAGCAATGTACACCAATGCCAACAACCCACTCCCGCCAAGTTACAGCTGCTCTGTATTGTAAAGTGTGCCCAGGGTTACACATTGATCTGCTCCATTGCTTCTACAAATGTTTTACTCCAAAGGATAAAAATACACACTCCAGTTTCCTCGCCTCAAAGTAGAAGAGATTTAATTTTGTTCATAATGTGTTAAGTTTTGCATTGTGAATTCGTCTCTAAGAACCTGAATTTTGGGTGCTTTCTGTACCTGCTTTCAATGTTCAAGTGAAAACAAATATTATGAAGTCATGTTTTTTCGTTCTAGCTGGTGCAATTACCCACAACTTCTGATGGCAGCAATCCAGCAATTTATTGATCATGAAGTTCCGGCAACTTTTCTTTAGCCATGAGTTTGCTTGCATAATCTCAGTCTGGCAATCCTGGAACTTCCCACATGCCTCATTACAAATCTCTTTGTCTGGCAAGCACACCAGCCAAAAAAGCTTGCACACGGTGCAGAAATACAAAGTTAGAAACTGAGCTGACATCCTCTCCGTGTGATGAAGCAAGACACATGAACCTGTGCGTATGCACTGCTGAGAACACAGCAACAGGAACTTTTGCAAAAGGGGATTGAGCAGCCCCAAGAAAGTTAACATATAGTCTGTGATTGATAGGAAATATTAATCAACAGAAGACTGTCTGGGAGAGCCACTCCAATTTTTTGGTGAAAGTCTAGTTGTGATGCTTGTAAGATGCTCACTTACTCGTTGCTGAAGGCATGGCTTATCTCTGGATTTTTCTTAAAAAAAAAAAAAAAAAAAAAGCAGTTGTGAAAGCTGAATTACAGAACCAGGTTTGCTCTCTGTGATGGGAAAGTCTCCAGAACTGCTTCATGCAGCATAGAGCAAATGAAACTGCTTTTAGCACCACATAAAAAGGCAGTACAAATTTGTTGCGGAACCACGGTAGCCAGTAAGAAGTTAATATTAGTAACAAGCCCCAAAGTTTACAGAATGGCTACTTCAAGCTGGGAAATGGGCACAGAGATTGTATTTGTTCACGTATTCAAATAAATGCTTTGCAGACATGCTCCCACACCAGCATAAGTGGGCATATTTGTCATAATAGCAGACTAAGGTAGGTAGTTAAAGTATATTTTCGAGCTATCAGAAGGAGAAGACCTGCCTTGATTAAAGAATCTAATCATGTAATATTGTAATATATACTATGTAATCATATAATATGATTAGACTCTTTAATCACAACAGGCTCCCTTTGATAATCATGTAATATGATCATTTTCCAATAGCACAGTGCAATGCCAGGAGTCCTGTGAAATGTCCTGGGAAACTTCCTTCAATTATTCCATCCCAAGCACATTTGATGTAGTGCAAGATGTAACACAAATGCTCTAGCACCTTTTTTTTAATAGTTTGTGTAATATGAGCATGCTGTTGGCTGTATGAAAGCAGAACTATGCTTAGCACACTTTGTGCCCATTAACATAGGACATTGCAATAATGCATGGGATTTCCAATGTCCTGAAACATGATACCTTGAATCATGTTATCGTACATTGGAGGATACGAATACTGGATGACACACGCCTATTTAGAAGGTTAGCTAGGTAGAAACCTTTCACAAACAGTTGTTGCAGTATGGAGAAATTGGATTCATTAGAAACAATAATGTGTGAGTGTTAGTTTTCATTAAAACTTAATGATTCATGTCCAAAATGTAATATTCTATGTTTACTCATTGTAGCTCTGCAGAATTAGGTTAACTAATCCCATGTCACTTTGCTCTACACATGTTTCAAGTTAATATTTCATTTAAGCCATTCTAGTGGCAGATATCAACTAAATCATAATGTTATATGTATTCTTTCCAGCTATGCTTGTTATGGTGTCAGCAAACGTTCACTTGTGGGAAGATATGCCAGGCTTGGTTGTACAAGATTCTGCGTAGAAGAGACACTCCTTTAAGGCAGAGCATTGTTAGCTACATAAAAAATTGCTTTCTCACTAGGAGTGAAGGGTTTTTTTGCTGTTGTTTTCATTTGTTCAGTGGTAAATGAGCTTTGATATTGGAATATAATTCCAGAAAGAAGGAATTGTTCGGCACATAGTTTGATCACCTCTATTCCAATGTGTATGTCTATGGAAACAGAACAAGTCATTACCCGAATCTTCCCTGGGTGTAAATCATGGTTGCCTTCTTCACCGGGGTACCAGAGAAGGGCCCAGGTACGTGCCCAGTGTTAAGATGACACTGATACCAAACTAAACACTGGTATTAGAAGAAGGGGCAACACACGAACACGAATTCTTTCAACAAGGGGTTAATCCTAGCTGTCTTTCTCTTTCATATGTTTCAGTGCTTCTCCTTTCTCGGCTTTTGCTCATATATAGTGTTGCTTTCCAGGCTAAATTACAAATTTTTGTATCCAAACCTGTTTAACTAGTATCTTTTCTAGATAAGCAAATGTTGAAGAGTGAGGGGGGGGAAAGAACACCTCTGGGTAGGAAACAGAGTACGTCAGACAACGTGGGTTTCATTCACCTACATACTTAACTGATGAGAAGATAGTTATGTTTTCTCATTTGCATTCAAATGACATGCACACAGGGCTTATTCTGGCTGTGCATCAGGGAACTGGCTGAGACACTAGTCAAATAGATTTTCGCATTTGTTAACCTCCAGAAGACTGGAGGTTGATGGTGATGCAAAACAAACATTTTCCCATCAAAGACTAGAAGAATATTTATGATATCAGTTTAATCAGCAACCCTGGTACATTTATATTGATAATTTTTTAATAAATTAGGCCTTTCAGGCTTCACTGGCTCACCTAACAATTAACATGCTTTCCCCAAGGACATGCAGCGGCCAAGACAAAGTAGATGCGGCTTACTGTAAGGAAACTAAGTCCAGCGAAGAGTCCAATCTGTGACATTTGCACAAAGTTTTATTGCTAAGCTGCTAGGTCAGGTCCTTCTTTATCTGCCCAAATCAAGGCTAGATGACACATCCAATAGTTTGAATACTTCAACCACAATACTTACAACACAGACACCTGTTTTAGTCCTTTCACTTAGAAAGATAAAGATTGTAAACACAAGAATACAATTACCACGTGGCACTCTGAACAAAGTCAGGTATTTCACAGGCACACTAAGGTCACGAACAATAAAACAGACTGCAAATGGCTAATTTGGTATCTTTGTTCCAAGATATTATGGGTATTAACAAACTTTGCATTTGGATCTTGCTCTTTACCAAAAGAAGGTATCAAGCACTCTTATAACAATCTCAGGAAAAAAATGTGAACACTTCTATAAAGACTTATTAGAATGGATGATCTGGAAGGGTTGATCCAAATCAGTGTCTTTAGCCGGAAGGATTGTTGTGGTGTTCACAAGAACCCAAAGCAGGAGTTTGGGGAAGGCAGACGGGCATCACGCAATTAGTACCCCGTAGAAGGTAGTGTCATTTCATTCCTATCTCCAGATGTTCAAACCTCATTTTAACCAGTTAGGTTTTCCCTCTGCTACTCCAGGTAGAGCACTGTTCCACAGCCTAACAAACACCTCTGAAGATCAATTGGACTTAATAACAACTGTTTTTAGGCTTAATTGGCTCTTTTCTTTCTCTGATACCCCGCCACACCTTTCCTCCCTTCTTCCCCCTTGCTATTAGTCTACAGGGACCTCTCATCTCCCCTCTCAGTCCTTGGTTTTCCTAAGGTAAATACACCAAACGCTTTCAGTTGCATCTCAGTCTCTCTGATCGTTCTGGCATCCCTTCTCTGCACCTCTCCGGTCTAAATTACGCTTCTTTGAACATGGGTGACCACAGGCAGAGACAAAGAGAGAAGAGGAAGAGGATGCAACCTTCCAAGATAATTTGTGCAACGTGTTTACACGAAAGCCCAAACAGAAGAGGCACATTCTGCAGCCGTTTGAGAAGCCATTGATCCTAGCAGGGTGATAAAGCAGAGCCAGTAAGTCTGAAGTTTTTATTGTCTTAATACATTTATGTTTTAAGGTGAATTTTTAGTTAATGTTTAAAGGTAGTTTTCCAGCTAACACAAAACAAGCTAAACTATATTTGCACAAGATTAAGTTGTTCTGGTCTGTTTTATAATGACTAAAGTGTCTGTGAAGAAGTCACTGGAGATGGGAGATGTGTTTTTGTTAAATAGCAAATGCATTAGAAATGAGTTTCGAAATGGCTAAGATGTTCTCAAATTCAGCAAAGAGTTTAAGTGTTTCAAAAAATGAAAAATGTTAAAATATTTAAACTTTTTTGATGTTTTGAAAATAAAAATATTTGGCTTTTCTTTCCAAAACATTTGATTTTGTTGTAATCATCTATGTCTCCCTCTTTCAAGTTAACCTGAATATTTGTATTAATTCAGCCACACAACTTAGAAATATATTATTTAGAATTACAGAAAAAAATAGGTTGGAAGGGACCTCTAGTCCAACCTCCTGCTTATGAAGAACATGGACTTTATATTTTTTCATAGGAAGCAGAGCAGGATAAAATAATATTAAGATAATTTTGCATTAAATTTTGTTTTCCTGCTTGGCTTTCTACAGTTTTAAGATGGTGTACGAAGGAGAAAAAAACATCAAAATTCAGTATTATGAGAGACACGAGACTTCTAGAGCTAGCTAGATGGTTCTAGAAAGAGGTAATTGTTCTGAAAATGTGTACAAGTCATCCCATCCACCCTTCTGCATCAAAACCAGAGTTGTCTCATCTGATGTAAAATAATGTTTTCCAGATAAAGCTGTTAGTCCTTTTTGTTTCCAAGATCTAGGAAGACAGCATGGCTCTCCTTCCCAGACTTTACACCATTCACCATCTGAAAGATCCTTTAGCAAGGAAGGAACTCAAACATACCTCATGCAATTTGTACTCCTCAAAAGAGGCGAGGACTTTTGTTAACCAGTGTGAGATCTCCTTTATGAGAAGCAGTCCTCCAGCAGAGCGAGTGTTGTGATGGGCACGCTGCACTTCAGTTAATCTAACCACCTCATCAGAGTCTAAACTACTGCTAAAACTCAGGGAGAAAGCCTAAACTCTGCTGAGAGAGCCTTCATGTCCTATAGTGGGGTAACCTGTGCTTTTCCCACCTACTGGAGCATGTCTCTGAGGCGCTACTGGGGGAAGCTGTACCTGTACTTGCATTCAGTCTGGACAGGAGACCTCAAAACCACTGACAGCCGGGAGCTGGTAGAAAATGCTATGGGGAAGAGATCCATTACTTTCTTCACTGATCGTCTGCTACTGGCCAGTCCCAGACACGTCCTGGGCCAGATGAACCATCGTTATGTTCTGTTTTGTATAATGGTAATATAAAATATTTGCTCTGTGTTGCTGGATCACTCACTCATTTACTGCCATCAACTTTTAGATGACATTGGCCAGACCTGGCCTCTGGGAATAGAAATACCTTTCCTCACACGGCAAAGAAATAGGACCATTGCAAATCCATCTACAATGCCCACCATATATCTTCGAGGCTCAGTCCTTTTTCTCATGCCTTCCAATGCTTGTGTGGGCTTCTGTCATTCAGAAATAGAGCCACATTTTTTTCTGGGTTTTGCCAGAATTGGTGCTATTCCAAGATCTCTATTGGTAGGATTTGTCTGTACTGAACCAGAGGGAAAGCAAAAGAATGAAAGTTACTTTTCTCAGTGAATGAAGTGAACCTCTTCAGCTGCAATACCATCATGCCACTAGAGAGGATGGAGATTTAGGCTGAAGTAAGGACCCAGATTTTGCCTTACCTACCCCTTCTGCTGAAACTGATTTTTCTTTTAAGAGCTAGCCAAGAAAAACAGCTTATGCCGGTCTCAGACTGAACGGAGGCAGTCAGAAGTGTCCTGTTCTAATATTGTTATAACAAGCCTTTCTACTGAAAGCCATAACAGATAGCTACTTTGATGAATATCAGTAGTAAGACAAGTGAGATCCCTGAAAGAGAGGGATTCAGAAAAGTGTTAAGTGCTTAAAGAAATCAACACCAAGTCAGAAGCCTGTTGGAAATGGGAGAAAAGAACAAGTGAGATAGAAGAATTAAAAGCTTCTAAAACCCTAAAACCAATTAAAGTTATGGAAAAAAAATTAAAACAAGGCTTTGACATCCACAGAGAAGCATTCATGCCTGAGAAGGCAGATAAAAGCTACCAATATTTCTGAAGCCTAGAGATGTAGTTTGGATATATCATGGTACTTCACAAGCTCAGCAGGTGGAAAGTAGCATATAAGTCATCTCCTCATGCCTATGAAACACAAATTCTTGCCAGACTAACATCAGGAAAATAAAAGTTATTTTTCTTCTGAGAAAAAAAGTGCTTTTTCCCCTCCTCTTTTTTTTCTGCTGAGATGGCATTTGAGAGGGCATTGGAAACTGGGGATTTGACAGAGCCATTAAAAGAAGAAATGGCAGCAACTATTGGCTTCAGAGTCACTTCTGTCTGTATCGCATGCCTAGACAATACAGCAGATATATGAAAGCCCACATTAATGAAACAAAAAGGCTTGACGATGTCATCCAAACCCTGCGGCTGTCCCTCTGCAACTATGTGTCCATGAGTTAATCTGCTGTTTTCTCTTGGCCTTTTTTTTGTTGGGTTTAAATATATTTAAAAGCTCTATTGTGAAATTACAATATAAAATTTCTCATTTTTATTGAACTCTGCCACCCTCTGTCTAACATTCTTGACCACATCTGTTTTGTGTCATGAAGGAAAAAAAATTTTCAGATGAAGTAGATAAAGTGTGTTTGCGTGTCGGCTATTTCCTTTTCCATCTTCAGCCTATTCCTTGTGTATCTGCTCCTGTTTCTTCCAGTTTGGACTTACTGATATGTAACCCAGACACCATTTAAACAACATACACAATACCTAAGCCATATACAATCAGGACAGAAATTTCAATTTCATTGCAGGATGGTCAGAAAGAGCCAAAGTTCAAACTTAATTGTGGAAGAAGGATAACAAGTGTAACTTGTTTGTTTGGCTAATGCTATCCTCATTCCCCTCTAGTGAGATGCCAGGCTTAGCTTGTATACATGCAATGCTGAGATGAGCATGAGCTTTGGAGCCTATGTCAGTCATATTGGTTAAAGACACCCAGATGACCTCCAAGCCATATGTATAAGTACCTACTTCTTTCTTTTCCGGACACTTTTCTTCTCGTCTTTTTTTGCGCCACCAGCTTTGGACTTCTCCCCATCCTTTACAGCACAGATTCCGCTTTATATAAAAACTGAGTATGCCCATTTCTTCTTGTTGTGTAGCGTGCACATGTGATCCCCGCACTGACAAGAGGGAGAGGTGCTTCATGCAAATTACTCATTGTAACCCACATCAATACACCTTTGTGCACGGGCCATAGGAGCAGCCTCACTTCTTGGCCCAGCACCCTTCACTCGTTCCTCCGTCTTACCTTTTGATCCTTACATTGCAAACTTAATGATAGTGATTATGATTTCGCACCTGCTTTTTGCCCAAATGTTTCAGTTTTTCAAGGAGACAATACATCTAGCATGTTATTAAGAAACCAATTTCTTTTCTTTTGGTCTTGGTGCAAGCACAGTTCTCCAGAGACAGCAGATTCCCTCCTCAACTGCCACATCCTTCTGCCAGCTTACACCCAAGGTAGTTCAGTTCTTACATAGCGACACTCACTTCTTCCGGCAGGGACCTTCCTGGCCAGGGCCGGCACTAGCTTCATGAGGGTGCGCACGTACCTCAGCAGCCACCTCCAGAGAGCGAGAGCAGTTGGGTGCTCGCTTCTGGGCAAGCAGAATGTCCTCACCAGCAGTTGCTAGGAGCTGGCAATGTGACTCATAGATCTCCAGTCGCTCACCGGCCTGTGACAATTATTTTCTATAGAGGGATTGTTTCTGCGTTTACTGTGGGTGAAGAAGCAAATCCTTGTTAACAGCAGCCAACCCCGTCAGGCTGAGTGTCCTGATGGTGGGGCCCATCTGCTTCACTGACCAAGTTTTCAAACCACAGTGATGATTTGGGGCCGTCTTTTTTGGATGCCTGACTCGAGACACCTTGCGAGAGAGCGTGCTGTGTGCCGCCTGCCAACCAAGCACCTGCGCAGCGGCAGCTGCTCAGTGTTGGAAACGATGGCTCTTTACTCCAGAGAACGGCTTTTTCGCAGTTATTTGGGAATAGGGCTGTTTATTACATAGCAACAGGCTGGTGATCAGAACAAAGTCCCGTGCGTACATTCCTGTTGCGTCTATGAAAGCAAGTCGATCTCTGGACAAAAAGCCACTGCGGCCTAAAAAGTATTCGGAGCAATCCATAACAGAACACCTTTCTGTATTTCTTATTCTTCCTGTCCCCCTTCCGCTCTTTTTATAGTAAAACACTAGGATACCATCAGAGGGAGAGTCTCACTCAACAAAGAAAGCCTTCTTTGCTTTGAATAAGCTTTTTTCCTTTCTCTTTTTAGGGAAAAGATAGGAGTCATATAGCAATGGACTGAGAGCTGGCCTAGCTGGTAGTCAAAGGGCATATATCTACACAAGGATACAAGGATACCCTCTATTACAAGGTTTTGTAAGAGAATGTGACCATTTAACACTTGTATTTGCTCAAAATCAGAAAATATCCAAAGATTCTTTATCTTAATTTATTTTCTGTGTAATTAATTACTGCTCTGTAAGATCTATTCCTTGGCTTCTGCTTAAAAAAAACTAAAGTTAATATTTCTGTGTCTAGTATGCTTTCTATCGCTTGGTACTATTTAGTGCAGGAAGGAAGCATCAGACTTGTTCTGATTCTTTGCTAAACCACACCATCATCTGTTCAGAGTAATGCCTAACAGACATTACAGCCAATGTCTTTTTTTATTCAGAGATACATTCAGATCAAAAGATTCAAAAGATTTATGTATGAGCAAAAAGAGTGGTAGACCATGCGAGGAATGGGGTTCCAAAAGCTTCCTAGAAATCCTTTGGTTTCCCAAAGGGGATACTGCTGAGTCCTCTAGGCAGTCGCCAGAGCCTGGCTGAGGCTACGTTTAATTATATATTTTTTCAGAGAACCTACCAAATAGGCTTTGCTAATCGCTTCAAAGTGATTAAAACTTTCTGTCAAGCTGAGCCAATCTTTTAGGATGCTAACTAGAAGGCTAATGTCTCTTCCTAGTTTTTTCCAAATAACGGTATTCCTGACCCCACCGGCAAGTCCTGAACAAAGGAGAAGTTAAGAGCTTGCACCCTGCAAGCCTCGTTAGAAATGACAGCTTCGCTGTGCTAACCGGAACGATTTATTCTCGCCGAGCAGCCTGCGTGACAAGAGCGATTCCCCCGAGGAGGTGTTAAACGCAGGCAAAACCCTGCCTGCTGCCTCGCCACCTCCGGGCTTCCCTCGCGCACAAATTCGGAAAGCCACGCTGCACGCTTCCAGCCCGTGGCAGGTGGAAGCACAGGAGGCTCTGATACCTGTCGTGCGGCTGTGAGAGCAGGCAACTCCCAGATACTATCAATTGTTTGGCTGTGTTTTTGTTTGCTGGCTGATTCGTTTCAAAGGTGCGAGATATATTTTTTAGACTTTCCTGAAAGTGACTTGGCCGGGGATTGAGGAAGGTAATTTATTTACATACAAGTGGTTTGAGTTTAGGCACAATGATAACCCGTGATAGCCTTTCCTGCTCTGTTTTACTCAAAAGGAGTTTACTGAAAGCCTTTATCAAGTCGTCTCCTCCCACATATTTGAGAGCAGGAAGACTCCAGAAATGGATTAGCCTGTAGTTCCACCTGTAGAAGTCACAGAGTAAAGGCCAATGAGCAAAAAATTCAAAAAAGTAGGTAACATCGTCCTAGCCCAGGAGAAGGGGATATCAGGCAAACAGAACCTTGCAAAACACACGTGTGCAGCAGGGCGTTGGCCTGGCCTTTGGAGCAGAAAGCTAAAAGCGAGGTTGGATCCCCCACTTCAAGGAGAGGAAATTCCCAAACTCTGTCAGGAGAAGGATGTTGTTTTGCCACGTGCAAATTTTTACTGTGTGTCTCTGTTCCTGAACGGCAGCCTGGTGTACCAGCTAAAGCACAAAGTGGGACTTGGGAGAGCTGGTTCTGTCCCAACGTTTGGCACAAAAAGCCCCTCTCCTAGGTCAAAGAAAGCCCTGGAGACACTTGCTTTCTACCCCAGTGCTAACCGAGGCACTGAGGTTTAACGTGTTTTGGGTTCGCCCACTCGAGTTTTCTCGTTGCCTTTTTTCCAGTTGCCTAGAACTTCGGATCGTTTAGCAGAAATAGGTCAATTCCTGCAGGTGCTCCTTTCACAGGCAACCTCTGTGCAGTGGGCCCGTCCTCCCCACTGCTGTCCAAGGGAGCCAGGATTAACTCTTCTTGTTCCCTGGTCACGTCTCACGTTGAATAATTTTATGCTTTATTATAATAACGATGGATTTAAAAAAGCTGTAGCAGCAAACTCGAAGGCTATTTTTATTTGATCATGTCCTGCCACAAGCTGATACGAGCATCTGTTTCTAATTTGTAGGATGTCTTAAATTAGTACTGTACGAGCTTCATCTGTCGTATTAGTTAATATGGAGCTAGTGTAGTTAGTCTGCATCTCATTTGATTTGACTTTTTTTTTCTTAGCTGCCTTTTCTCATGGCTGTTTTTCTCTGATACCCAACAGAATTTTTTTAGCATTCAGTTTCAGCTACTGAGCTGAATATTAAGATTAATATTAATAAATATTAACATCTATTCAAAATCATAAAGACCCATAGCCCTTTGTTCAAGGGCAACTCCTGTTTTAACAGGGCGTCTTTCTGCAATAACGGTACTTTGTGTATGAAGAAGAGTGTCATAACAGCAACGATGACTGCAGAGGACTGTTGTTTTGTCCCATGTAGAGACCTAAACTCAGTAGGACTAGGTGAACTTAGTCCTGGGTGAGCTTAGCCCTAGGTGAGCTCCATCCGGGTTTATTTATCCCTTCAGCACAGGCTTGCTTCTCATTCTCCGTAGCCTAGTTGTAGTCACTGTTTGCTGCATTTTTCTTCAAAAACAGGCAAAACAAATCACATCTAAAATTGGATCGAATAGAGATTACAGTGCTGAGAACTGGGTTCAGCTTTGTTTGTCTAATTGGAAGCACATACCAGCACTCTGAGTCTGAGAGCATGACTCAGACGCAGWCATTTTTCAGTTTGGATTCCGCTCAGGAGAATCTGGGCAGGCAATCCAACAACATAAATAAAGTTTTGACAACATTATGGACATCTTTAACAACTTGATTATCTTTCTATAGCTCTCTCTTTCAAACTCCACACTGCAATACATTCTTGCAATAACTCCCAACTGCCTGAAGTAAAATGCCTCCAGAGTCGACAGGAACATGCCAAAAGATGTGAAAGAAACAGTATTGKTTTTTTTTTCCCCTCCCAAACAGTATCTGACTGGCATTTTATGAAGTTTCAAGATAAAAATGTATCAAATTCATTAACTTTCCCCTGTCTTAGAAAATCCTGTGCATATATGTATGCAAACCACGCACAGAGTATGATATCCTGTTGACTTGCATATGGTAGGACTTGATCTACTGTTGCTGTCTGTATTTCTTTCAGCTTCCTCCTCTTCAGAAAAGAGGAAGCTCATGTGTTGATTAACGTAACAATTCTGTCTAGGGCTGCAAAGAAATCTCTCTTTGCACTCCCTCCAGCAGCCTCCTCTTCCAGACCAGCRCTGCCCCAAAAGACCTGCAATTTCTTTTGTAAGTGGAAGCAGCAGGATTCAACCATTTTCRCCTTAATTTTGGCCCCCTTCTCTTCCTGCCATTGCTGTGCCCTGGTCTGGCCCAAGGATATGCCATAACTAAAATCTGTTTCTTTTTGCAAGTGACTTGTCTATGATATTAGCTTAACTACCACTGCTAGAGAAAGACCGTGTATCTGGATGTATCCAAAATAATACTGAACACAAGGGACCCCAGTCAAACRTTTTGGAATATAGACATTGCTGGAGCTACCGTTTCTCATTTACAATCTGCCTGAACTTTGCTACTTGGACTTTGCTGCTTGTACACCTTGGCAGGGAGCGCACAGGAAGCAAATTGAACCACCGCTCCCAAGGCATGCTGAGAGGTTGGCACCTAAATAGATGAAATTTAAGGTCTGACACAAAACACTCCTTTGTCTTGGCCATGGAGTCCCTAGCCCTGCAGAACCTTATAGCATATATAAATAGATAGAAACTGCAGAAACGTCTTCCAAACACATGCATGGAAAGTGCTTACAGCAACCGTCTAAAAAAACCCCCCAACCTTAGCATGTCATAAMCAGAGCGTACAAGCATGTAATGATATGCTGTTCATATCTGACAGAGCATATGGCCACAGCTACGATCCCTGGAAGGAAGATGGCCTGTATGGTCATGCCCAACTGAGGAGCCAGAACCTTCAGAGACTGAATCATCATGTTCCAAAGTGTCTGAATAGGAATAACATGCTATGTAACAGATTTACATGCTGAGGCGAGAGGTCCAGGCCATGCTTCTCTTGCTGAACCAATGTAAGGCTCATTTATTACATTCATATATGCAGGAAACAAAAAACGTGCACAGCAGACAGAGGCTGATAGCGAAGAGATTTAGCAGAGATGCCCAGGAGACAGAGCTAGCTATATGTGCTCATCCCAACCACCATCACCGGGAGAAGCATACCACTTCTCAAGGCCTTGACAAGTGGGACTCTGAAAAATGCAGTAAGGTCTCTTAGCATTTCACAGAAAACAAGCCTCTTACRTAGTCTCTCAAATTTAAAGTTCAAGCTTCATTCAGCACATCCATCTATGTATTTAKTGGGCCAACTGTTTGGGGAAAAAAAGGAAAGGTGCTCAAAGGGACTAAGCCCAGGACTGAAGCCCCACTAACTTGTGTAGTCTGCCAAATGTACTGAGACGGTCCTGATCCCCAAGAGCTTACTGGGTATAGTGATTAAAGGCACACAGATGCTRGGAAACAGAGCCGCACAGGAAAACTGATCTGAGGAAAAGCAGACTCTCAGCCAGAGTGGTGGTTCAAGTAGGAGACRGGAATAAAATCCAGGGGAAGGAGTTGTTTAAAGTTGTAAAGAACTTTGAAAARGAAAAAACCGTACAACTGCTGAAGTGCCTTACTTCCAGCTCCACTGGCTTCTTGAAGTACCAATAAAAGATACTTTCCACTCCAAAAAAGGATATCATGGGCTTCTGAGAAGAAAGCTTGTTCTCACAAGAGCTGCAGCCCAATTACCATCTAAGGATGCAAGGACTTTGAATGAACATACATGTTTTGGGGTGCCTATTGCCTAATTTTTTTTTAAATACTGATGCATTTATAAYGCACAATAATTCTCCCTTTTCTGACACCTCTGCAGTGACACTGCAGTTGATAAGACAAAAGGAATTTTTGTAAAGGACAAAATTTCTTCATGACTGTGATACTACAGAAAGATGCACAGCAGGAGCAGATTCACCAGAGAGCTATAAAGAGGCTGAAGGACCATCTGGCAGTGCTCGGTGTCACTTCACACAGGAGCAGTGCCCATTCTTGCATGTTCATTACCATCACTACAACATCCAGGTCAGGCYTGGTATGAGTCTCAGTCTTGTCTTACTAAATGCAGCAACATCAGTTACAGGAGTTTGTTTGCTCTTCGAGTTCCGGTTCTGCTTCTTGCACTGATTTTTGTTTGTACTGTAGGTATGTAGGTGTGAAAATATTAAATGAACTTAAGTGGTGATGTCAATGCAATACAATGGAAGATAGTTTGCTTAAGGTACTCCAAAATCATACAAGATCATGCACACGCCATTGGGAGCAGAATGTGTAAACAAACAGAAGAAATGTTTTACATAACCTGCTAACTACAGCGCTCTTAGGAAGCTTTCATTGCTGTCAAGTTTAGTTAGTCATTAYGCTCACTCGTAACTATAACTCTCCCAGATTTTATTCGGTAGGATTCTCGAGATATAGGCTTTCTGCCTGGGACAACCTCTGACAGCAACATCATCAGAAATAAACCTCCAAGGCAGAAGATCTTGACCRCACAATGAGGTACCTGGATGACCTGGATGTCAGCCCCATTAGCCATATACAACTCAGTGTAGACCTGAGATCTAAAAAGGCATCAGATCTGCCTTCTTGATATATCTTGACTTCTTTCCTCCTCTAGTAGCTGATCTTCTCTAGGCCTGAACAGCCATGTTGCATCCCAAAGTTTTCCCAGCTGGGCTTTTGTGGTCCTAACTTTTAGCTATTTATAGCAATTTTTTTATATTATTTTTGGCAATAAGGAAAATAAGCCCATATTATTATTGGGCTTTTCTTTTATAACAGCTCTCTTAAAGCAAATAAATGACTCACAAAAGCTTTAGACTGGATTTTGTGGTTTGATTTTGTTGTTATTACTTCCCTGGGGAGAACAGTCTCTCTTCTTTCAGAGATATTGGGAACATTTGGCGGTTTCTGGAGGGGCACTAGAAAGCACTGGGAGCCCAGATGCTGTTTTTGCGATCAAAGCATTGAACCGAGGCCTACGTGCACTGCGTTTTCCAGAGTGACCCCTCGGAATCCTCCTGCAGACATCTGGCAGCTGGAGCTAATTGGTAYGGCTAATTGTCTGGCTCGCTTTCTGTGCCCTAGAGGTTACTGCCTAACCTGCTAACTGTAGGTCAGCATGCACTATATCCCTTTCAAGATAAAATAACGTCTCAGAATAACATTAAAAACTAATCTTCACCCACTTATACCAGCACATAGTTTTATTTACTGTGATTCCAGAGGAAGTCTGCAATTTCAGTGTTTTTACTGTAGTGGTGCAATCCAGGAAAAGTCCATCTGTGTTCCACATYTCCAGTGTTTATACTGTTCTATCTACTCATCCAGCATGGCCACAAATCCTAGCCTGGATCCTTCTTTAGTGCAAGTCATCTCAGAAAGGAATGGATGGCCTCAGTGCACCTGCAGGAGAGGGCAGGCAGCGAAAGCAGTGCAAAGGAGCCATGCTTCCACTTGCGCGCCTGCCAGGAGAAAGGAGCTTCAGGTGAAAACACATGGCTACTGCCCCTGAGAAGTTTTACCTGAGAATTGACGGTCAGAGCTCTCCCTTAAAACAGGATCTAAGACAGTGCAGAACTTCAGAGATGACACAGGAAAGACAGCCAGAAATGTCTGAGGCAATACAGAGACTGACATATCATGTTGAGGGTTCTGGGAAACTTAATGGRAAAATTCCAGCATTGTCGACCTCATGGGTGAAGGCTCCAACTGCCAGCAGTAACTTCAACCAATTAACGTGTCTCATCGTAATTCAAAGATACAGCTTCATTTTATAAAGATCCTCCTACAGTGACACTATTTGTAAGACAGGTGAAAGTTCTTAAGACTTAAAGATTTAGTCAAACTTTAAAATCATACCATTTAATCACATTTTTGGTAAAGACTCTGTTCTAAACTGGGAACTGGGATGGGACTTTCACATTACACAGTGAACAATTTGTTCAAGCAAAGATTTACAGCCTGTGAGAACTCTGCAACTCCTATATATTGCACAAAAACCATAAAAACTTCTTTCCTCCAACACTAAGCCCACACTGCTACCTAGGTCCTTTGTGCATATAGACCTTTTGGGTGATGATCACATTGATATCTGCCCATATTTCAGCTCTCAGATTAAAGTGTACTTTACCACCAAATACTTGCTCCTCATTTAAATGCAGTGTGATGATTTGTGACTACATTGTGAAGATGTTTTGTATCCATTATTAATACAGCCATATATCTGCACTTCGAACATCATCTTAAAAAACCAGTGTATACAGTTTTCCAGGGTAAATAATAAGGTTCAAAAATCCATCAGTGTTCTAAAGGTTACTGAGTGGCACTCACGGTACAGAATTTATAACTGTGTATGCACGGTGCTCCCTTTCCATCTCCAAAGCACTCTAGTAAATGCCCGGGTTCTTTAGGATGGCCGTCAGAGCAGGTGCAAGGACTATAATGGAAATTAAGCTTTGGATTTGAAAACAGTTCTTTCGACTGCACATAGAGGAAAGGCTACAAGCTCCATTATTCTCTGAAGGGCTGAAATGTTAAGGGAAAGCCAGTTCATCTGAACAACGAGTAGGAAACAAGGTCAAATCCAGAAGTGGAAGCCCGGGACAGACGTGGCCACAGGCTTCTGCACTGCATGCCAGGCTTGGGCTTGAGTTACAGCCTATCTTAGGCAAAGTACCGTGCCCTTTCACGGAACAATATGTCTTGAGAAATTAGGTGGGGAATCGTATTTGGTCAAGAGTATTTCATGAAGCAGTGTACACAGACATGGGCAGAAAGCAGCTTAAAACAATGCAGCTGGCAAGCATTCCTGATGATTTTAAACACTGTATTGGCAGAACAAGGCTTTGGTAAACAGGTAAGGAGAACTTGGTTTGGCTTTTGGCAAGGAAATGCTTCTGAAGGTCACAGATGATTACAGAAGAAACATCAGAGTTGGGGAGAGAGTGAGGTGAGGGCTTTTGGGAAGAAACGGAGAGAAGAGGAAGGTGCTAGCAATAATTGTCGGGTCAGAACCATTTGTTTTTTAAGTGCTGGAATTCCCCAGTGTAGTAACAACTTGATCTGATTCTGTGGAAATGATTCAAATACCAGGGAATGGCAAACAAAAGTACAAACCAGAGCGTCGTGAACAGAACTGGCAATGCAGGGTCAGGATTTCATCACCTCCAGGAAGAGACCAAGCACTCCCGCAGGGAATACCGAAACAGCAGCTCTTGCCCTACAACTGAATCCAGGGCGATTGCAGAGGACGTGCGCCGTGRAAGACTAACTGCGAGGAGCCACTCATCTGCCTTTCCCATAAGGGATACGGACAACTCTCAGTAATGCCATGCCCACAGTAGTTTCAAGGATGAATCCGGAAACTACTCTAGAAGTAATTGGCAGYTGCCAAACAAAACCCTCTGAACTACACGTTCTTCTTGCTTTAYGATTTTATTAGCT
Organism: Apteryx rowi; assembly: GCF_003343035.1. Classification (NCBI taxonomy): domain Eukaryota; kingdom Metazoa; phylum Chordata; class Aves; order Apterygiformes; family Apterygidae; genus Apteryx; species Apteryx rowi. The sequence goes on from NW_020448752.1 coordinate 383,390, forward strand.
TGATATTCACCACATTGCTATGAAATACTGTGGCCTTCTCATTAAAAATTGCCCCTAATTCTATGTTCCTATAAAAATTATTTGCTTTAAAAAGTTAGGAGTGATGATCATCAGTCTCATTCTTCCAACTGCTATTAGTACAGGCTTTGAAATCTGCCAACAGAACAATTCTCTGAAAGAACAGGAACTTCATAGAATCCTACAATGTTTTTGGCAGTATCAATTTTGTTTCTGTTCTTTACAGAAATATTTTATTTAAACCTAACTGAATTCAATTTTAATGTTCCATTCGGTACAATACAGCTAATTAAAAATCTTGATTATAACATGACTGTAATGATAAAACCATCAAGTATCTTGATCTAATCAAAAATAAATATTTTAATGAAGTAGCTTTGGAATTTTGAAAGCCTATCAGAAAATGTGTTTTGTAGTAAACTAAGAACATTCATGTTTTCATAATGATTCCAAAATAAAGAATCCTCAGAATGTGAGAATCTCAGGATAGACGAATTTTCYTTTTTTTATTAGATTGTGAAAGAAGATGAGACAGACAGAATTATTGGCACAGTTCCACTTTCCTCAGGGCTTACAGTACATCTTTACAAATTTTTAAAAGCRGGCCATACAGCTTGCCAGGCAGAGCAGGGCACTCGAAACTGAGAACACGCAGTTTGACTCTGCCGGAGACTCACTGCTGGCCAATTTGTCTCCTTGCTGTGGCCACGGCTGTCAGCGAGCCCGGAGGAGGCTGCGATATGCCTGGAATGCAGCCGCGCCGCTCAAAAGGGCAACTTCGACTCTCTGTGCCTGTTTCCTCCTTTATAAAATGAGGGTGACAACGCTTAGGTATGTACTAACCCGAGATTATCCCTGCATAGCACTTTGCCGYGCAGGAGCCCCGCAGGACCTTGTATCTGTTTGATTTATCGGTATGACTGGTACAGAAGATTACGCGTGGTTACTCCCAAAAGCTGTTTGTATAGGTATGTGTGTTCCTCAGTCCCGGTAGCTGATGTACCTAAACACAGGCAGAGCCCGGAGCCCTTGCCACATTCACTCCAGAATCCAAGTGCAAATGGGGGAAAAAAATACAGATATGTCTCCATTGGATGACCAAAAGCTATGGCTTCCTAATCTGCCTCCCCCACCAGTAAACCTGCCCTGAAATTATGGATTTCAGCCCCAGCCTTTCAGCAAGGCAACCTTTCAGAAGCTGGTGGCAGACCCAGACGAGACTGGGGAGTGCTACAAGTAATGGATGATACTATTTAATCTTTCATTAAATTATCATGATACCAGCAGGCAACATGCTATTAAGCCTCTGGATGGTGGAGGCTGCGAGGGCTATATCTGGGTGTGGGAGGGGGGTGTTTTTCTCTCTCCCAAAACTCATACACACATTCCTCAGCTGTGCTGACCTCACAGAAAGGGTGGAGGAAGAGGAGGAGGACTTCATCTCAAGATAAASGCTGAAGCAGAAGTAAGTTGGCGGAGGGCTATGATTTCATCCTTCTCCCCAGCCACCTATCCGATCACATCCACCTCTTCTCAGGACTCCGGGAGTCCCCTCCAGCCCTTCACTTTAGGAAAGTTAAACCCCACAGCCTGCCTCCGCTGGAGTGGAGCCCGAGTGGGCTGCATTTGGCATCAGGTCTAATAACTGTCGTAGAGTTTGGCACARTGTGCACTGAGAACTGCCAGGGCAGATTATCCTACCCACTATAAGGCAACAGTGAGAAAAACGTGGACGACTTTCCTCCTACGCATGAATGTCCTGCCCTTCAAGGCTTCTGTACTCAGATTGCTCAACTAAGGAGCATCCCTGAGATCTTCTTTGACTCCCACATGGCTGCAGCTAGGAATAAATATTCCCACTCATCTGGGGCTGGCCAGGATATTGCCTCCAGGGGAAAGCCCCAGTCTGATCAGAACAGACTCGGCTTTCACAACACGAGGGCTGATGAGCACAGTTTTGTTACGGGCGTGGGAGACCCATAGCACAGCAGCCAGGCATGGACCGCTGCCTGTCTTCCCCTCCAAACTAYTCCGAGGAGATCTCACCGCTTAGCAGCCCAAGGCAGATGCCAGATTTGCAGAGCTTTGCCCGGTTACTCTGTGCTTCAGCTGGACCTTTGCAAGATAGTTGTGCTCCTGAGGAGCCACAAAACTGTTGCTCAACAGGGAGAGTCTCATGACAGCATGAGACAAAGGTTTCAAAGAATCAGAACAAACCAGGAACCTGTTTGCTGCCAGATGAAAAACAAACAGTAACCAGTCCCTTTCCCTCCCTTCATCCAAAAGTAAATACAACAGCAGCAGTTTGTTTTTTTCCTTTTTTTTTTTCCCCAGGTGCTCCCAGCAATGGTTTYTTTCCTGTCAACAAAAACAAGTGACAGAAAACCTCCAATCTGCCTCCTGGTGGGAGAAAGAAAAGTTAAGAAAAGGAAGCACTGTCATTAATTGTGTTGGATGGTGTCCCAAAGTGCATTACTGAGCATTAGAAAAGCACCTGTTCAGAGGATTAAGCCTTGCAGCAAAAAAGTTAGAAGCTTACACTGCAGTAAGGCTTGAGCAGTTTTTCAGGAAGTGCATCACGGATTTTTCATAGCATATTTTGGTGTGTAATTTTTCTGTGCTGTCTATGTGGGAACCCAGGAGAACATTTATGAAGTCACTGCTACAAAAATAATTGCTGTTACTCACACAGGAAGTTCAGAAGGCCATCGAAAAGGAGCTAAGCCTTAAGAAGTTATTAGTTCAAAAAATCRTGGACACACACTACTAGTTTTCCTATATCAGACAGTGATAAAAAAAATAACATAGACAACTGGGAGGAACTAAAGAATGATCCTATGGGAAAGTGTCCAGTACACAGACTGAGACATAAAATTAAATGCAGGCATAATTAGTGGCTGGTGATTGAAGTTTTTCCTTGGATTTCTCTCCTGCCTACAGTGCAATAGTTTAAAGAAACACATTTGCTATAAGGGAAGAGAATTCCCATTCCAGGTCTTTTGGAGCAGATCCTCTTCCCTGAGGAAATTCTGTTATAAGACACTTTTGTTCAGGTGGGAAGGGTCAGAAAGAGGGTAAAGAGGGTTTGGTGCTAGAGATTGAAGGTGCCCTTGACAGCCCATCCACACCTTTTCTTCTAAAAGAAGACTTACTGTCTTTGCTAGTATTACCAAGCATTCCCAAGAGYGAGAGACTTAGTTTCTGAAGCTGAAACGAAAGAAAGAGGTAAAGGAAAGAAAGAAGCCATAACTTCCCACTTSGTAAAGCAAGCAACAACCCCCCAAAGTTGAATCAGCTGAAGTGGGTTTGCTTATTTAGTGAAGAGTATGAGAAGCACCCAATAATGTGGGATTTCTGCGACGATTTAGACAACAGGACAGACTGCCACTGGAAACTGCCAGGTAGCATCCCAGCATACTCCAGTTGTTTGCATAATGGGATCTGAGGGAAGGAAGAGGACAAGGGGAACAAATTTGGAAGAAATTGAATGTAAACATCCATCTCTTGGGTCCTGCTACATGTGACTTGGAATACTATAAGGTCAAAGCCTGTCAGCAAAATGTTGCCATTTTCTATCAGATGAAAAACAAAACAAAATTTAACCAGTTCTACTGAAACCAAGGAAGGTCAAGAGAGAGAAAGTAACCAGGACACAGGAGACAAGAGAAATAAAATCAGGCACAAAAAACTAATTTCAGCTCTGAGGAATGCAGTACTGAAGTTGTGAAAGAGTTGTAAATTGGATAGGAAGATGATAGAGTAGAGCTGGCCAGAGATTTGCAAAATAAAGAGGTAAACTTAAAAAGAAAAATAGAACTGACAATTTCATTATTAACAAGAATGACTGATTCCAACCCAGGAATCCAGGAGCCAACCAGGACCACAGGATGGAGAAACACTGGTCTGAGAGCTTCTAAAAACAGGCTTCAGTAGGATCTTGGAAAAGCAAGTGGAGAAAAAGGAGAAAGCCAAGTGAAGGTTTGGGTGCTTTTGGAAGCTTTTGTCTTGCAACACAAGTTATTGCAGTGAACAATGCTGATAGACAGCTACAGATATCTCAATCTTAGCCTTTGTTTTTTTGGAAATGGCAAAAAAAAAACCCTCTATCTTGTTAAAAAGAACCTTACTAAAGAATGTTCCCTCTTGGCTGAAACATGGCATTTTTTTCTGTGTGTATTCATTTTGTGCGCAATTTTTATCTGTATTATTTCTTCCGGTTTGGAAAGTTACAGCATTAATATTACCAGGGAATTTGGAGGCTTATCAGAAAAGCTCTGGAGCATTCCTTCAGTTCTCACATCTTAAGGGTTTACAAACACTTCCTCAACTGCACAAGACAGAAAATGCTGGAGGACTCTGCGGGCAGGAACTAGCACTCTCTGAAAGGAAAGGGAGCTGCTGATAAAGCTGCCAAGTAGTACTCGTTTACTGAAAGAATCATTTTGCTTCAGAGTATAACAGAAAGACACAGCAAGCTTACTGCTTGTGACTGTACTTATCAAAAAGAGGACTTCACTATTAGTTCCGCCTCRCAGCCCAGAAGTTCCCCAGAGGAGATCTTGCTCATTACGATGAACACACTGTCAGACACGTTGTTTTCAGCCTCTAATTATAGTGCGCTATTCCTGGATCATGTTCTGGAAGAGGCCATGAAAATACAGTCTGCTGTTGCCTTCAAACAAAGTTGGTGAAAAACCAGCAAACATTCCTACCACATCATCACCAGCAAAGATCGCAGACCACAGTACATAACTGAAATAGTGTTGGTGCTTCTGAGGCCTTCCTGTAATGAATGTCATCCTAATCCATGATCAGTCTAATTGGTTTGTAAATAATACTGATATCAATGATTCAGGGGAGGAGGAGCTACTCAACAGAAGTATCCCATCAGACTAAAATAACTGAGTAAAGCACTAACCTCTGAAGCAGAATGTCAATTATTAAAACTACTAAAAATATATTTTACCTTTTTTTTTTTTTTTTGAACATGTATCACATTCAGTTTGTCAGGGAAGAATCAGTAGTCTTAATGAACTCTTAAATATGGGAGCATCTTCTGTTTGGGGCAAATGACTGCAAATAAGCTCCCTTATGCCCACTGCATACTCCATGTTCTCTGCTTCATGCTTCTTGAAATGTTGCCTGCTTGCTCTCTGAAACGAGGTGCTAGAATCACTATGTGATTTTGTCATCAGTGGAGGGGTTTGTGGGAGACATTTAAGAAAAAAAAAAAAACACATGAAATGCTGTGTATGGCTCCAGGTACTGACTGATGCCCAGTTATTTTGTGTGTGTGAATTTATCTTGCATCTTTGTGTGCGCAAATATGAGAGTTTCCTATGAAATAAGTGCTTGCTCTTTTATGCCATATTTTATGGCATAAATGTGTATACACTGGTAAGGGTCTTCTGATGGCAACAATATAAGGTCAATGAGAAAGATGGTACTGAAGGGAACCACAAGAAAGATTAAAGCACAGGAAAGAAACTTATAGGGAGAAATGAAGTAAGTCAACCATTTATCTTAAAGGCATCATATATCCAAAAAGGTAAAAACCAACCAATTTAGCTCAACCACAGGTACTGGCTGAAGCAAGAATTAATTCATGAGACTCCAATGCAGGAGATCAGAGTAGACAATCATAAAGATCCCTTCTGGCCTTAAAATCTTGGAATTTCAGATATTAGACAGGTATAGAAAGAAGAAAATAACCCAAAAAACTTAGCTATCACTAGCTCGTGTGAACTGCCCTATCTATAAACAGAGGGCATATTTAGACAGCACACTTGGGATAGACTTAATATGAGCCAAGTGACCGGGAGGCATAAAGCCAGACGCTGAACACGTCTGTTCCTGTTAAGTTATGGCTAACTTAGACTCCAACAAACAAAACCACACTGTTCTCCTCTGAAATGAATTTAATACCCATATGGGGTGCCAGATGGAGTTAGAAGTTCTACTAAAATATGTAAGGGGGCTGGAATTGCCACATGGAACTGCCACAAGCATTTCCCAAATATATTAAATATTTCATTTAGGTATAAAGGAATACTCAGATTTGTGGAGTGTGTTACATACAGTCCCCTAAATGTAGTTTTTCTCTGAAGTTATGCAGCTGCTTTTTATTATTTTTGCCATTCCCATCTGATCTGGAAAACAACAATATATGCCAACAGCAAAATGCCTCAATCATAGAACAAAGCTGATTTCATCAATGTGCAATCTTAGATGGAATCTTACCTTGTCTTGTGTTTTCCCTGACGCTTCTATGCGAAATATTGTTTAGAAGTCATGTAAACAAGAACTGTACTAGTATTATAGCCAAGCAAAAAAATAAAAGCGACCACTCTGGAATTCCCTGACATCGGAGGGGAAGGTAGTGTCATTATATGGGCATCATTCTGTGACTTGTATATTCCTATGCTAGTGTTCCCTGTGCTTGCAGTCACTCCTACAACAAAGTCTTGACGTGCATAGTGGATATTTGTAGGGAGGAAGGTTTTAATGATGCTGCTTGAATACTGTAATATGGGCACAAATGCACAAAACAGGCCATTGATTTTGGGCACCTCCATTTCCACATGTTCCATATGAGATACTTGGTTTTGGAAAGTAGTGAATTTTAAGCAAGTTCCAGTTGCCAGTGACTAACTACTGCAAGGGAAACTATGCACCCAAATATTGAGAAATCTAAGATTTAGGAACTTGAATTGTATCAGCCATCTTTTTAGACAACATAACATGGTCATCATGCCATGGTTCAGAAGGGGACATGTAAAAGCATTCCTTCTTTTCCTAGTAGGACTGTTTCATATAAATTAGACAGGCTCATTCCATATAAATACAGACATTTCCCCATGGAGGTTGCGTGTTTCCAGATTGCACTGAACCCGCTAGACAACAGGTTCCCTTTGAAAGCAAGGGTGTCACTGGAAGCCTGGCTGAACACCTAAAGCATTAAAGACTAGTATTCAGTATTTAACAGAGATGCCTGAGACACATGCCTTGGGGAGCTATTCACATCATCTACATTAGTCATCTAAGCGAGATTAAGAGCAGCCAGCTAGGAGCCCAAATCCCATGTGCAGATAATCCATGGAAAGCTAAGTGTCTCCAGAGGACAATGGAGAGGCATTAGATCAAAACTCATAAACCTAGGGCCTCTTCCAGCCACATCAGTAGCTCTAAGCTCCCTTAAAATTCAATGTAGAGAAGAGCAATACCAGAGGGCAATTCAGTCATTTAAGACTTGATACAACCTCTGGCTGGGCACCTTTCTCACCACTGAGTATAAGGGGAGCCAAAGCCAATGGGACTCAAGATGTGGGCATCTCAGGTCACTGCCTGCGCTACATGAGAAGAGAACTGGCCCTCCAGTGCTGGTGGTATCTCTCACAGGTGGGGAAATCCACAGGGATTTTCTGTACCTCCCTTGCAGGTGGTCTGGCACCAGCAATTGCCTTTAATGAACATTTGTTCAAGCATCCTTGATCTCTCACTCAGCTTCAATATTATTTTATGGGATAGTGGAGTTCTCACAAATGTGTCAGTAAAGTTACTGAATAGAGTAGACTGGCCTCTTTCCCAGTAAACTCTGCCAAATCTCACCTTTTTTACGATGAGCAATAAATCCACCCCTAAAACAGACATGGTGGATTCTTTGAAGCACAACCACTTACAATCCAACTTTTGATGTCCAACTCTCACTGGCTTTTTTATAAACGACATTATTATTGCATTCAAGTTATGTTTTCATACCTTCCAAGGAGGTGTTTTCTACTGCAGCAGGCATTAGGTGGCCTCTTCTTCTTTAACTACAGCATACCAGAGGAGAAGTTCTGGTATATCATTATATTACCTGAGGACTTAACAAAAAATGTGATTGTTAGCAAAGCTACAGACCTTGGTTCAGCAGCGTTTTAACATCAACACTGCAAAACAGCCCACTGTGTCCTAACTGGGATACATTCATGGTAAATCAGAATGCAGGGCTGAAGATCCATGTCTTCGCTGGCAGCCTGACACTTGAATGATGTTTCATCCGTACAGCAACCTCCAAGGAGGTACACATTGTATGAAAAAAAAAAACCTAAATCTCTTGGTCCAACTCATAGATATAAGGGCATACAGAAAGGAAGAGGATGAGGAAAAGTTACCCTCTTCTACCTTGCTGAGGTATTCCGAACAGATAGCCAAAAAAGCAGTCAGAGCCTCACCTCTCCCTTTGAACCAGACTCACACCCTGCAGCAGCATGTCCTCTTGCTGACCAAGTGAGTTGCAAAAGCAGAGACTGGTGATGAAGCACTTAAGATACTTTCGTGGATGGCAAAAATCTAGTGGGATTAACATTTCTAACATGGAGACCAGAATGTAATAGTTTAATGGAAGCACTCAGGTTTCCCTAAGGAGGCTAACGAGGAAATGAGGCATTGCCAACAGCAAGGGTGCAATCTGGCAAAATGACTTGAGGACAGGGGTTCTTAATTTGCCTTTCAGTGTTTCCCAACCAGAGAGAGCACAATCACTTTCTTGCAAAATCACTGTGCCTTYGCAGGGTAAGCTTTGTGCTAAACAAACGTCTGCAAGCCCATTCAGCCTTTAGAGCAGTGTGTGCTGTTAYGTGAGATCGTATGAGGAAATAAAGCATGATTTTACAGAATAGGCACATACTCCATGCCAGGGTGGCAGAGCAGGGAGCAAAGACTGGAGCCTGCAGAGACACTAAGTGAAGAGCCAACATGAGGTGAGCTGCAAAAGGCTGCTTCTCTGGGGAGCTGTATGGACACCGGCATGAAGGGAAAAGTGATCACTAGCTTCCCTTAGTCACAGCAGGAAGGGGAATGCGTAGCTCTCCCTTCACCCTGACATGCTGCAATACCTTTTGCTCAGCTCCACTGCGTTGTTTGAGTATTTTTCTTCTTGAAACGGTGACAGGAAGGGCTGAAGACCCCAGTGAAGTTGGAAACGTTGGGTCTGTAAAGAACCTGCAGACACTAAGGGGACAAACGAAATGCTCCGTACCACAGCTGTAGATATTAACAACTGCTACACTACTTCACTATGARCTGTTCAGACAAGATGTTAAATATTGCTGAACTTGCTTCACTGGTATACTTTAAGTTGGTCTTACGTGCATACATGCAGTAATATTATGGCCAGGATTATAGGACAAACACAGGTGGCAACATGAAAATAGCAAAGATTTATGACAAGGACCACAGTGGGAGGGAGCCCCGTGAACAACCTCTCATTCTTCGTGTGTCTCCAAGCGCGTCTAGCTGGGTTCATTGGGCCACGTGTCACCAGTGTCCCGAAGCACCAGAACAAGTTCAACGCTGTCACCTGCTCTGTGACCCAAGGAAAACCCTTGAACRTTCCTAAGTAACTATTTGGAGGCTTTCAAAAGGCCCTCATGCTGAATCCACCCTGTTCGTTCCACATGAACTTCTGACATTTTTTCACATGATAGAATTTTTTTTCCAATGGTATGCCTTAAATGAATCTTGCTTAACCCAAGCACTGTCTTTAGCAATCGATAACAACATAATTTCCCACCCAACTTGAGCATGGATAAAATCTGCTCCTGCCTTCAGCGTGAAGCTGGCTCTGAATACTCCTGCAGCTGAATTAGCTACAGGCTCCTACAGTGAGCTCAGCACTGGGGACTCTCTCATCTGTTATCATCAACGGTTTGTTGATCATCCTCCCAGAGAGAGTTAGTTGCAACGCATCAAATCTCAGCAGCAGACGTTCAGCACCTCTGACAGACAGGTAGCCTTGGAGTTCAGATCCACGCTGGACTCAGAGCTGAAGGGAAGAAAAAAACATTCCTGGCTCTTTTGGGGAATTTTTTACTTGGGTGTTCCACTGGCTGAAAGAAAGATCTCTTTGCATTCCTGCAGGGGATGAGGATCAAAATAAAATCACGTGAAAGGCTGCCAAACCCCAGGCTGACAGCCAGTGAAGTCCTTGGAGCTCTCCCCAGTTAATGCAGTACATTTAATATCACACCCTAGAGTCTTTTTTTCCTAGCCTTGTCCTTGAGACAACTCTCTTGACTTGTGTCATTTGCTTGCTTAATAAAAGCCCACAGTGTTCCAAATTGCAGCAGTCTATTACTACAGATTTAAAAGAAAAACAAATCTTTTTACTATTAAATATAAGTATGTTGACTACATTATGAATTCTATCTGGTTCTGAAAATACATTCTTAAATAGACCTTTGTCAAGCATATTTACTACATACTGAATTGCACATGGAAGAATCCTCTTCCAAAGAAGCACACGCTTTGAAGAACCAGTTCTGCACCTTAATCATCTTAAGCGAGACAATTAACTCAGTAAGACAGGACATGCAGAACTTTATGATAAAAAGGAATCCATGACGCTCTAAAATCTTTAACAGTAAGAATTTGGCTGTGACTGCAGAAAGCCAAATTGTGCTGTCCTTAATTTGGAAGAAATCTCACTGCAATCAGTGAAGCTATTTGCAGAGTGAGATGCCAGCAGCATGAGGATCACGAGATTTATTTCATTACATATAAAAACCCTTACATCACTTATCAGAGCAAGTCAAACAGCACAGAATAGAGCGGCTCAGCATCTGCAAAGAAAACTCACATGTTCCCCTGCAAGTGGAAAAGAAGACCTTGAACATTTGCCTGACACATCATCATCTCCATGAAAGATTTTGGGAAGCAACAGATTTACAGCTGCTTTTAGACTACAGGTGAAGTGCTTCATTTGATCAAGAGACAGTGGTAGCTGATATATTTTTTCTGCTCTGTCATGACACAGCTGCATGCCTCGCACACGCTGTGTTTATAATTTTCACTGTCCTGTCATTGCAAAAGAGCCAATACTGTGCGTGTCCTAACACTCAGCACAGATGTTTTGCTCTGAGTTTTGGAGGCTGTGCACGGTGCTGCACCCGGGTCCCGGGTGTCTCAGCYGCTGGCGGGGCACCCTGGATCGCCTGCAGTGGGGCCGATTCTGGCTGCCAGCTCCCCGCTGCCAGCCCTGGGGCTCCCACGCCAGCTGCCTCCTGGCCATCTCTCAGCAAAGCTCCAAGAGGCAGGTTTAGGGCACAGGAAAATGATTGCAGAGCTCAGTACCCATGTCTCCATCACTGGCAATTACACTAAACCCATCTGCATGCATGCGTTTCCTACATGACGAACGAACCTTATTTTGCATGGGCARATAGCTTCAGAGCACAGCCTCGGAGGCATCTCTGGGGAACGCAGAAAAAACTGTTAAAATGCAGTTTAAACACCAGTTATAACGTACTGCTTTTGCTTCCTTGTGGATATATTATATGGATTTGACATCTTTCCATTTCATTGCATTAAGTCTATGCAAGCTCTCCCACACATTATTCAACAGTAATTGCAACTTATATCCGCAATAAATCTGTGTCTAAATGCATTTAGAGATTATCCCATTTCTCCTTCCTGCTAGAAAGCTTCTTAACATTTGGCAAGTGAGCTGACTTCCAGAGACAGCCGCATCCTGCGTTTCGTTTTAGCTCTCTGTCAAGTTGACTTGGCATCTGTGCTGGATAAGTCACGTTTGTAGCATTGCAACTCATCAGGTTGTTTTTTGTTGTTGATTTTCTTATTTCTTGTAAAAACAATAAAATAGTTAAACTAACAGTTCTTAAAACTAAAACTCATGCTGAATCTTGGCTTCCTGTAGCTGTTTGCCTTAGAGGCATGGAGCGGAGCTCTTCAAACTTTTGTTTTTTTAAACTGAAGAGCTACTGGTTGTCAGCGGGGGAGTGAGCCTTATAAATTCAGATGTATCCCACAGTAGGGAAATCAGTCATGATCCTCATCCACTTCTATCTGAATCTGGTTCATCCCTGTGAAATGTTTTGGGGACCAACAGAGCCCTACCCAGAGCTTATAGTGTCAAACACAGATTTGCTCCCGGCTGAAGAGGAATTGGAAAGTAAACACTGGAAACAGCCAGCTCCAAGGGGCTGGCTCCTTCGCCATCCCAGACCGCTCCGCTCCAAGACCAGGAACATTCTAGCCAGGTCTGTGGCTAGGTTTCAGGAGAGACRGTCTCCAGTGCCCCTGGTGCAAGTTGCCTGCTGGCCTCCTGGCCCCTGCTCACCTCCCAGCAGCAGACCAGCGGTGGAGCCAGGAAAGAGGTTTCTCGAAGCTGAGGGAGTTACGCCAGCGTCTGCCCGCTTTCGCAGACGTAACAACTGACATTCAGAGCTTGGACGCAGGGACGGGTGGGTGTCTGATGGTTCCCTGAGGATGGCAGTGTTGTGGGGAGGTGCCTTGGTGCCACCTATGGAGAAGAGGCGCAAGCCCTCACGGTTCCAATCCTCATCGGCTGAGGCAGCTTCGTGTCCCCCGAGAAACACAGGGCCAGCACCCTGCACTCTGGTTTCCAGCTGTGAAAAGCAGCGGGCACCACAGTACTGCAGCGTGGTGATTAYGGACGTGGAAACGCCAGTGCGGGAGAACAGTTGCAGACACCTCATCAGGTGACGTGAATGCACACACGGCTTCCTGCTGCAAGCCAAGCATCCAGTTCGGCAGTACTTCACCTTAAAAACCCCTCAGAAAGCCCAGTGTCCCCATAAGCAAATCTCAGTTTTGACTCTTTTTTCTCTTTCCTTTTTGCATTCTAGCACACCCTACCAAACTGTGGGAACACTGGCTCTCAGCCAGGTATCTCACCAGACATTGCCCCAAAAAGCAAGGCGATAAGCCGACCACTGCACCAGGACCAGAGGACACAYGATATTGAACACAGCAGCCCTTGGTACCTTCCATAAATGGATACCTGATCAGACAAAGCAATAGGAGACTCACAGACCCTTCCCAGGAGGCCTCTCAAACCAATGAGCCACTCCATGTCCATGTCCACAAATCCTGCCCAGGACTGCTGGCAGAGCCCGCTGGCCAAAGCAACAAGCCCCTCTCTGTCCCGCACGCCTAGATCGAGCAGCAGACAGACGCAGGGAAGGTAAATCTCAACGCCTTGCTGAATGGAGCAGCCCTTCCCAAAAACATCAGTCATTTTCCTCTGAGGGAAGGAGATTTGAGACCGAAGCAGCAAGTCTGCCAGCATCAAGGAAAGGCTGCCAGGACACTTCATCCCCATGCTTCACGTTTCCTGCATTCCCTCCAGGAGGACTCCTGTATGATACCCACATGTGAAACGTGAGCAGATAGCTCACCCCATGGCACCTCCTTGCCCTGCAGCCGGGGCGAGGGGACACGCTGCAACGGGCTGTCACGCTGTGACCATCGGCTGTGGGTTGGCAAGAGGATATTGCTGCCCAAAACCTATCCTGAGCAATGGGACAAGCGTGCTGAGCTGGTGCCAGGACAGGCTCAGGCTGTGTTGACTTCTCAGGGAGAACATGCTGTACCAAACGTTTCTTATTGTATATCTTACATAAACAAGGCATTGAGCTCACCACCCAGCACTTGCTCGTACTAATAAATACCAGCGACTYTCTGCTCCATATACTGAGGTCACATACTAAAGCCAGCTCAGGGACACACACAGGATGCTCAGTTCAGATTGAGACGGCTTCTGCAGTTCATTAAAGCTGATAGGAATCAAAGACAGCTCGGACAGGAAGCTGCAAATAGGATTTGCTGTGCAAGTGGGGCAATGACAGACCATACCCTTGTGGGAAACTCCTCTCCAGCAGCTCAGGTCTTCAGTCCCTCATGGGGAAAGACCTGCTGACAGGCCCAGAAACGGTCTGGGGTATTTCCTACTCCAAAAACCTTGCTGCTGCTGGAGAAGAACGTCTGAAGTTAGTGGTAAAAAGAGGAAAAGTGACGTGTGTCACCAGTGGGCAGCCGTATTTCCCAGGGGATCTGGCCCACGGCCATCGGCCAGGGACACTCCGCTTCTGCTCTGCCCCTGAGGTATCTGCATACGTCGGCACGGGAGCAGGTGCCTCACATCCGCTGCAGAGCCATCAGCATTTCCATCTGCCCATGCAAGAGTGCAACACACCATTTCCACAACAGGATTTCCTCGGCTCTTGCCATCGACCACACTGCGGCAGGCCAGCAAGAGCAGAACGGGTGCAACCCCGGGCAAAATCCAGCTGTTGCTTATAAATTCATTTCTCCATATTTGAAGAGCAAACAAGCCACTGAGCAACCACACATGSTCCAGAACATCCCTGCCGAAGCTGAGTGAATCGCTCCAGGGCTAAATCCCAGGGCAGGTCACAGGGGCTGCCGGGTGGCAAGGCAGGCCAGAGAGGGWCTCCTGGGCTTGCACACCCTCCATCAAAGGCTCCTGTCGCTGAGATGCTGTCTGCATTTTCTGGGAGTGCCTAAGGAAATCCAGGACAGGAGGAGGAACTGGGGGTCTAACAAAGAGAGGTTGTAGCGCTGTACAGTTATTAGAATGGTTTGCAAATGCCAGCAAAGTGTTCTCCAAAAAAAAAAAAAAGGCTTCTAAATTTGCAAGAAAGCACTATTTAAATTTTTGTCTGCCTTTTTATAGGGGCTCTTTTGCAGAAAATCCAGAAAAAATAAACATAATACGCTGGAAATGTGAAAAATCACATTTTCCAATTTAAAAAACCTGAAAAATCCCACAAGACACTTGAGCATTAGAAAAGAAACTCAAAGAGCTCAACATTATCCAATTTGCTCTAAAAGTGAAGCAACATCCCGACATTGCACATCCCCCACTTTCACCTCAGGTTCCTCTCCGGACAGACGTTTTGGATGTTTGTTTAACCAAGCTCCTCAAATTCACAGTCTATCGGAGGTACCAGCCAGATCTGGCAAAAAGAAATGTCACACTGCTGAGCTCACAGGGTCGCTTGGTTTGTCACTCTTGCAGAATGTGACCTTCTGGACAGACTTCTGAAATTGCATTTTTGAGGAAGGTATTTTCGTCCCCTCTCAGTTTTCCCTCCCATTTAATATATAGATTTTTGTCCTTGTTTCTAAGAAGATAACAGTGAGTGTGGCTCCCTCGGCCCCTGGGAGGCAGCAGGTAATCTCTGCCCTCCCATAGGCGCAGCGGGACATCCCACATTGCTGCCCTCTCATCTGAAAAGTTTTCTCCTCGTTTTTTTTTAGCCCCTTACAGATGTAAATGCAATTAGAGCTGCATATCACATTCCAGTGATATTTCCCTATCTGCACAGATTTGCACATCAGGAGAAGGCACGATACTTGTGAAAAAAATGTTCTTTTCGAGCAAGCCTGGCCTGACCTAGAGACAACGTGCCGTCTGTGCTTACGCTCCGAGCGGATACAGCTGAAGCACAGGCGGCAGATGGGTCAGGTAAAGCTGCACATGTAATTCAGCTACTGTTTTCAGGCTACAAACATTCCAATTAATGGCACAATTGTGCTCGTTACTGCCCTAATTTGTATTGCAGCAAAGGCACAAAGGCTCGGTAACCTCTTATTAGTTCTCTGACCCTGCCACTTTGAATACCTGGCAATTTTCTTAATAAGATTATTTGTTTTGCTGCAGCCTGACTGCGTTGTTATGCTCATTGCTAAGCAATTAACAGTTTGCCTTTCCAGAAATATCCGACGCCGCAGACACTATTAGTGCCCGTCGGAGCATTTTCAACAAAAACATTCCACGGGGGATGTGTTGGCGCCTCTTCTGCTTTCTGGGACAAGCGTCTCTGCAGCTACGCACCCGCTTTCCGGACCACCAGACCAGGCCGGAGCTGGGGATTACTCACGGTCAAGTCCCTGTTCTGCCCCTCTCTGTGCAAATTTTTCATCCTGTATCACTCTGACACTGGCATATATCAGCCAAAGCAAAGCACGTCTTGCAAAATCCCATTTTCGTGGAAGCAAGCAAAGGACTTTGCCACCACCCTCCAGTGAATGAAAGCACCAGATTCCCAGGGCCCCCAGGCACCAGCCAGCATCGGGGTGTCCCAGAAGGTCAGGCCCCCAAATACCCCCCAGGCAGTGTGTAATTTCTGACCTGCAGATCCAGGAGTCTTCAGGCAAGGTACAAGAGTAATACGTCAGGGAGACTCCCCTGAAGGCAACAATCTTTTGGTCACTCCAGGTGCCCCAGCCTGGAGACAGCTTGCTTGGAGCCAAGCAAGGTGCTAACGTATCCCTCTTTCAGCCTATCATCAGACTTGAAAATATTCAAACAGATCCTTTCTGAAGGGTTCAAAATGGTATTTAGGACCAGYTCTAACAAAAGAAAAATTCAAAACATCAAAAATAACCTCAAAATAGAATCATTAGTTGCCAAATAATTATACTTTTTTTTTTTCTTTTATTTACAAACAGGTAAAGTTAAATATTGGAATCTGGATGTGTCTTAGGAATTGGCCCGTGGWTTCRCTTCTAGGTATCAGGACAGCCACTTGGGTTTTCTGTAGACAGTACCCCAATATTGCAGCAGTAACGGACATCCAAAACCCCAAATGTCTCAAYSACCAGCAAGTCCTTTCCCTCAAGGCTGCTGGACAGTGTGTGCTGCCGTGGGGCTTCGCATGCTTCATTCGCATAACATTACTGTCAACAGGAACCACACTGGCTCAGAGCAAAGGACTATCTAGCCTGGGAACCTGCTACCTGCTCAAGGAAAGGTGTAAAATCACAGAAAGCACGTAGCAGTACTTCCCCCAACGGTGCTCTCCTGCCTCCAACAGTTTGCATACCCATGTCTCGATCTTCCCAGGATCTTCCCAGGCCCAACCAAGCAGGACATAAGCCTGATGCATTTAATGTGTGCTGTCTCTAGCCATATAATTTCAAAATTTTATATTTGTATATATATAAAAAGTAGAGGCCAAAATATTTTCTTACAGATAGGTACAGAAGTATCTGCACTGCTTTAGTTACATATTCTGTAGTGTGAATCTCTGAGAAAATCAGCTTAGTTAGGGTGCAATGCTCAGCACTTGGGTACTGGTAGCTGTGGTGCAATGCTCTCTCAGTGTGCTTTGTCCTTCTGTGCTACATTAAACACTCGCACAATCTCAGCCACGCACAAGCTGATATTTAAAATGCCATTGATATATTTGTTTGCCAGAAATTTCCCTTTATGCAAAACTTTGGTGCTCATTGCGGAAAGGAAGAGTAAATCCCCATGTACGATGAAAACAAGATCTCCTCCAAACAGCTGGTGGAGGAGCGAATGCAAAACGAAGAGAAGAGGAGAGAAGAGCATCATCACCACAGGGCAGCCCGTTGCACCAGCACAGCCCCGTGCTGTGCCCAGCGCCTACTACGCGGGCTCAGGCCCCTCTCCGCTGCCCCCCAGGGCCTCAGCATCTCTGAAGCAGCTCCCTTTTCTCAAAGAGGAGCTCTCTCGATGGCTGTTGAACTGATAAACCCGGCGTTTGAACAAGCGATGGAGCTTCTCCTGGAACTGGTTCCCGATAAAGCAGTACAGTAAAGGGTTGATGCAGCTGTTGGCAAACGCCAGGCAGATGCCGAAGGGCAGCGCCATGTCGATGAAGCCTGTCATGGCACAGTCATTAATGATGTTCATATGAGCCAGAGCATCCAAAAACGTTAAAATGTGGAAGGGGAGCCAGCAAATCAAGAAGGCCACAACAACAGCAGCCACCAGCTTTAAGACTTTGTCCCTTTTCTGCTTGTTTTTCCCAAACTCCTGTGCTTTTAGCAAGTGCCTCCTGATGCAGATGTAACATGTGGTGATCACCATCAAGGGGATGAAGAAACCAAGCACATTTTTCAGGAAGGCTGTTCCCGCAGACCATTTTGCATAATTCTCGTGAGGAAAGGCCATAATACAAGCATTTACCCCCAAGCTTTTAACGTAGTGTGTGTCACGGAAATAAAAAGTCGGGAGAGAGGAGAAACAGGCCAGGCTCCACACAACCAGTGCTATAACATATGCCTGCTGCAGAGTTCTCCTTTGAGAGCGAATAGGGTGGACAATAGCATTGTACCGGTCCAGACTCATGCAGGTGATGAAAAATGTACTTGCAAACATGTTCAGGCACAGGACCGAGCTGGAGATTTTGCACATGAGAGATCCAAAAAGCCAGTTGTATCCGTGTGCGTAATAGGTAGCCCAGAAGGGGAGGGTGACAAGGCACAGCAAATCCGCCATGGCCAGGTTGAAAATGTAGATATTAGCCACTGTTTTGGGGCCGCTTTGACGACAGAGTACCACCACCACCACGCTGTTGCCAACCAACCCCAGAATGAAAACTACGGAGAAGAGCGCCGGAATTAATGAAAATTGATAGCCAGAAGAGGTAAGTGGGCAGGGAGGTGGCGCACGCAGGGCAGCCGACGTGTTGATCAGCGCCATGTAGGGGACCTGGAGAGTCTCTCTGGTGGTGATGACCAGGGAGTAGTTGCTCTGCATGTTGACACTGGCAGAAAGAAACGTTCTGCTGGAAATTCATGTGCTAGCAGCACTCTTCCATCACATCGCTCACCTGCAGATCATAAACCACGCATTAGACACGCACTCTGCAGACATCTTAGGTCTGGAATCACAGAGGCACAATAAAATAAAATCATTTTAAATGATGCCAGTAAGCTGAGAGCTGAAATACCAGACAATCATGCAGGACTGCTTTCCTCCATCCTACTGACAGGACACAACTAGCATTAGGGAGGTCATGGCATGTTTTAATTAGMCTGGCAGAGAAGCGAGCGGCTGGGTTTTATCTGCAATGAGACAGTAATTTCTGCGGGCAGCAGAGCAGAAAGATTATCGATTCGGGAAGTGCAGATTCTTCAAGGGACTTCTGAGACCAAAGACAACACCTAGGCTCCTCGCGATCCTTTTTCTCAGCTTTCTCATCCTATTCCCAGCACTCTGTGTGGTTAAAATAAAGCAGAACGGCAGGACTTGCCAGCAGGGATCAAGTACTTCACACCCACGGATCTCCTGGCACTTCACAGGCACCAACATAGCCTTTWAATACAGCTATTAGGAAGGCAAGCTTTGACTTCTTTAATTCATGGGGCTGAACACAGAGACACTGAAGGGCCTTTGCAGAATATCACACACTGACAAAGTCCTTCTCAAAGCCCACCTGCATCTCCTGCCCCCTTAAGGGCTTGTAATCAGAAGAGTAAAATAAATTTTTTTCAATGTAGATATAAGCAACACACACTCAAGTACCTAGTCCTTGCAGGCRCTAGATTTAACAGTAGTATTTGTCATCCATTTAGAAAGATCAGGACTGGACTTCAATATGGGAAAATGAAGCCACATAATGGCACAAACAAGAGGGTCCTCGGACAGACTTTGTTCCACGTCTCGAGTCTACACTCTGAGCTGACCTTTTTTCAAACTTCAAGACTTTATAGCCAATAAAATAGACAGAATATCCAAATATTTTATTGTAAACAATAGAAAGACARTTCCTTTTTAATTAAGTCCTTATGGAACCAGTCAGGCATTTAAGAATTCTCAGGGGGCTCTAAAACAACAGGAATTTTGACCAAGTAAAGACAACAAAGTTGAGTACTGCTTTCTCATTTAACAGAGGGCAAATGATCATTTCAAAAGTATTTGTCTATATTAACAGCTTAGTGTACAATTGCTTATTGTTCGCTCACTGCAAAATATGCATCACGCAGCTTTGAATAGTCTGACAAAACTGAATATTAATTATATTGTCTCAACATAATGAAAATTCAAGAGGAGAATATTAATGCACGTTTCTGCCTGTACTTAAAGTCCCACATACCGGATGACAAGTCCCCGTGCTATAATCAGACAGATCTCAAACCAGAGCATGGGTGTTATTTGGGGAGAGGGGAAGAGATTCAAGGGAGCATCTGGAGCCTCCTTTCTCCCTTAAGTCCGATGTCTTGAACCCCTCACTTTAACCATAGATGCTGAAATCTCAGAAATAGTTGCAAAGCCTTACGTATCTGACTTACTCTCTACAGAGGGACCATGCCATATTTAATCGTCGCTATATTCTCGAGAACATGCTYCCCCCCCTCCGCACAGGAACAACGCGGTAGCTTCGAATCTGTTTCTAAGAGACAGTCATTCCTGCTCTAGGACACGAGTCATTTTATCACAAAGCAAATCAAATTATGCTCTAACAGCAGATAGAAAACATGCCTTTAAAACCTCACCTTCATCCGGCCGGAGGTCTGGAATTACGCGCTCCTTTTTTCTGCTTTCCTTCTAGCGAGCATCACCACCAGCTCTCTTACACGCTCCATTTTCCCACTGGGAGACTTTAACCTACATAACTTGAAGGCTGAAATATGAACGTCTGCCAGCGTCTTTTCCTTTTGGAAGCAAAGCAGTTTGAGAGCCCCCCTTTCCCAGGCCACGTGAGCACATGCAGTAAATCCGGAAAGAGGAACAAGACAACCGAAAGAAAGAAAGAGAAGGAAAGAAAGAAAAAGGAAATTCACACAAATATCTTTACAGGTTTCTATGCACAGAGAAATGCACAATGCAGGGATCTCAGCGGGCAGGGGGATTTCCATGCACTTTAGGGAGTCCCGGTGTTTGCTAAGATGTTTGAGAGTGGAAGAGGTTGTTATAGCGAGCCCGACTGTAACGTGAGCATGCAGAGAGGAAAAGCAGAGGAACTTTGCAGCACTCGCACCAACGCTGCCTGCGTCGTTGGGGCTGATCCCGTCTCCCAGCCGGCAGCAGGGCAAAGCTGCTGCCACAGCGCAGGCCAAGCCGCGCACGCACCCTGTGCTGAGCGGGGAGGCCGACATGGCACAGAGGACACCCCGCTCTGGGGCTGCACCGGGGTAGCACACGGTTAAAGCCGGCAGGTTGGCGAGCCCATGCACGCTGGTGACAGCCCGTTCGCGCACACAGCTGAGCTTTCCCATCTGCTGCCCCGGCCGCAGCCGGCCTCCCCTTGCACAACCCGGCCTCCTCCTCCTCCTCCTGGATGGAGCTGCTGCCTTGCCCGAGGGGCTGCTGCAGAGCAACCGCTGGTGCAAAATAAACGTCTGTAAGCCCTGAACGTTTTGCCCTGATATCGCGAGCCTGAGCTCCCCGCAGCACCAGCCCATCTGCTGGGGATGCCTGTGCAGCGCTYCCCCGGGGTGGCCACCCTTGGCCCATGGAAAGCAGTCACAAAAGTCCCCGCAGCCACGGCTCCTCCCTGCCCCGCACCATCCACGACCGGGCTGAAGCTCATCTCCTTCTTCTRCAACCCACCACCGCATCTGCGGGAAACCCCGGTGCCTGCCCTTGCTTCGGTGCTCCGTAACCAGCAAGCTTTGCCCGCTAGAGACACGCTGC
This sequence comes from Apteryx rowi, assembly GCF_003343035.1. Taxonomy (NCBI): domain Eukaryota; kingdom Metazoa; phylum Chordata; class Aves; order Apterygiformes; family Apterygidae; genus Apteryx; species Apteryx rowi. Next base: position 404,628 of record NW_020448752.1, read on the forward strand.
AAATACACCGTCCATCGTTCAAACCAAACGCGCACCCAACAGGTCGGCAGGAGCGCTCAGGGTGAGCAAGTGCAGGAGTCGCGTGTCCTCCTGCAAAGGGGAAGACATGCATCCTTTGCCAGCCAGCATCCCTGGACACACAGCCTGCACCCAGGTCCGGAGGGCTGCGGGCTCTCGCTGCAGCTGAGTGGGTGACCGAGAGGGCAGCTGTCGCTCTGCCCTGCATCCTTCAACYTTTTATTAACGAGCTGCAACGAGCCGCCCTCAGCTAGGAGTTCTTGCTGCTGGTTTTGCACACAAATGGYTGGTCAAGGATACTGCTCCGTCCTTCATCAAACATCCAGCGCGCTCTGTAAGCAGGGGAAAAAGTCAATAGCAGGAGAATGTTTATTTTGCAATGATAACAAACCCAAATTGTTGTTTAGATTTAAAGCTTTCCCTTCCAGTTGTGCTTCCAATCCTTGCAGATACTTGCTATATCTACTCTGTTCTGGCAGTGCCTCAAGAGCTGCTCAAAACCTCCTGCTGGCTCCGTATCTCCTGGTGGGAGAGAGATGGGCCTCGCGCAGCAGGGACAATGGAGTCACACCTCAAGCTGGTCTCCTTCTCCCCGGCAGGCCCCAGCGCATCCAATTCCCTGTCTCATCCCACGTTCTCACTCCAAAGCTCCAGTCAGCCACGTGCTAATATTTTCCCCCTCCTATTTCCCTCTACGTGTTGCCAGCACGGAAAATGCCTGGAAAACAGAAGACAAGGCTGCACTGCCAACACAGACGCCAAAGCTGTCCGCGCATGAGCCCTCCTTGCGCCACGTGGTGCTGCCCTGTGCTGATACCCTGGTGCGCATTGGACATGTTCATCCCGTTTCCAGGGCCCAACTCCTAAATCCACCGTGCATTTGCTGCACCAGGGCTCAGCACAGAGCAGACACGCGCAGAGGCAGAGTCCTCAGGCTTTTTACTGTTCCTCTACTTGGAAAGTTACCAAAGCRGGGAGTTTTCACAGCAAAAAGACCCGTTTGGTGTCACCTCCTGCGAGGAGCTGCTGCTTCCTGGGGCATGTATTTAGGGAAGGATTTTATGCATGTCTTTTATACTTAAAAAAAAAGAAAAAGGAAAAAAAACACGATTCGAGATTTCTTACTGCATGCTCACATGCAGCACTCAGACTTGCCTGCTACCCTCAGGCCTGTRCATCTAAAGAGTTCCTTAGAAATACTTTAAAAAAACACATGTGCAACATTACAATAGCAACTTCTGTTCAGTTGTATAATCTTTTTAAAACGGCTTAATACATGCAGGCTCCTAGGTCTTGCTTTTCACAGGAAATGCTGCTGTCCGGGATGGAATATTCCAAAGAGGGAGTGTTTCAAACMGCTCTCGCATGTTGTCAGACCAGGCTCTGGCGGCTAAACCTGGCCAGCCTGCCAAATTCCCAGCGCAGTGCGGGATCCAGCTGCGGAGAGCATTCACGGACTTGATTYGTTTCCTTCGCAGAAAGCAAGAGGGGAAAAACCTCGCATAAAAACCTCCGCCTCGGAAGGAAAAGCCGCTCTCCAGCCCGGTGGCAGGTGCCCCCCGGGGACTCGGCCCCGCAGGCAGCGTGTGGGGTGAATGGTGTGTTTGCATCATACCGCACAGCATGTTTGCACCGCACGGGACAACAGGCTATTTGCAAACACCCCMAAATCAGCCTGCCTGCAGCAGGGCTCCCCCAGCACTCCAACTTRTGTGTGGATTCCTCCTTCCCATTTTTGTTTGCCTAAGGGTTTGAGCACTCCCCRTGGAGAAGGCTGCTTTCTCGCACCCCTTCCGTGCCTGCAGGGAGGAGAGCGAGTCCCACCGGAGGACTGGTGCCCAAGGCAGCAAGTCCCGCGTGCACCCAGCGTCTGCAGCCCTTGCCTCGGCGTACTGGGGTCTTCGCACCGTCCTGCAAACCTCTGCAGCACCATCGGTTTTGACAGTGGGTCTCTCTTTGCCAACACAGTGTTTTAACCAGGACACAGAACTATTAGAATTAAAAAAAAAAAAAGACATTGGTTAGTATTTCGCCTTCTTTCCTGGAGCCATGATTTTATCTGGAAGCAGGTACGGGGGGGATCGCTGGTTTTCCAGCAGCCCTGGGGTGCAGAGCGTGGCGGAGGCAGCTCAGAAGGAAGAGGGATGCCCGTTTCGCATCCAGCACGGAGGAGAGGTTTCCAAGGCGTTTACTTCACGGGTTGTTTTTGTCCAGCTGATAGCACTGCCAAGACTGTGATTATCCACCACGCCATTGTTTGTTCAAATAATTGGCCTTCCGGATTTTACAAGTTACTAAAAGTAGTACAGAAAACAAGTGCACAAGTGGCTTTGGAAGCGCCCTGTGCCCGCTGCTATTAAAGGCCGGGCTGTGCACGCGCCCCGGCCCTGGGAGAGCACTGCAGCGCGCCCGGTGCCGGATCCCGGGTGGGAAGCCAGCGGGCACCAGGGTTTTTCCCGTGCTGGGCGCACTGCTGGCTGGAAGCACAGCGGAGGATGTGGGAGCGTACTTCATGCTGCTTTTCTTTTCAGGGTTTCAAAGTGCTTTTCCAGGGCGAGCCACGACTCCAAGGGCAGTTTCGCAGAGCCGCACAGTGCAGGCTGGAGCACAGCGATATCTTTCCAGAGATCCTCTAAATAAAAGGTCTTCCCTCCTTTACTGTTTTGAACCGTACCCATCGTAAGCACCATTTCCTGCTTTTTAAGTGCTTTTGTCAGGAGTTTCTCTTATGTACCAGAAATGCTGACACATGCACAGAAGATGTAGCTCATCAGCTAGATAAAGCTTTGGGAAAAAACAGAATATTCCTGATACTTGAGTATTCCAGCTTATTTCATYCTCCTTGCAATTCAAAAAGCTATTAAGCAATCCCGTTCACCCTCCCTTCACCTGCCGGGGAGTTTAGAGAAAACAAATCTTGTTGCTTTAATGTATTAGACTAGCAAGACAGTGTTACCAAACAGCAATGATATCATGGGATTCTTGAGGCTATTTGTACCAATAACGTTAGAATGGGAGTAACGTGAGCAGTAGCTTGCTACAATCCTACAAGAGACCCAGGGGACAATTTGACAGAGGGGAAGGAAAATGCCCAAAGCAGCAGTGGAGGAGCAGAGTCCACGTTTTCCCCGACATAGTCTCAGAAAGGAGAAGCTAAGCAGGGCACAGGAAAGCAGGACAGGCTGTCCCTAACTCTTTCCTACCAAACACCACCAAAGGAAACCTCTGGGCAGGTAATGCAAAGACATGTCTGTCTGGGAGTGAAGGGTGTGCTACGGAYGAAGATCCCTCAAAAACCCAGGGAGCAGCTAGCACCAGGGTCTCAGCATGGGGACAGCAAGCCAAGCATCCCACAGCAGATGCATGGACCACTTGCATCAAACCTCAACCCTGGAAAGAAAATACAGGTCCTTAAAATCCACAGTACTAGACAAGCAATCTCTGAAGTGGGTGTGCTGGGCTATAAATCCCAGACATSAGATAAATCACTGCCTGAGGAAAAGGCAAAATGCAACCATGGTCATGCAGTGAGTACACTGTATTTTACCAGAGAAATGCAGTGGCTCAGCCYTTCCACTCAAGCCAGAAGGATGAGCCACCATAGCCAAAACACACTGTGTACTCCAAAAAAAACGCTCCTAGCAGACAAACAAAGTTTTTGCACGTCGAGCATGAATTGCTGAGCTTGGAGAATACAGCCTTGGGGCTGAACAGCCAGAACAGAGCGGACCATAGCGAGAAAGTACTTGTTAAAAAAGTACATAGAGACAAGAACCCCATGGGTCTTCACCTGAAGGACCTGGTCTTTACAGCTTGTCCCTGAAGCGCCCGACGCACTGGTGCCACTGGCCACGGCTGCCTGCAGCGCTGCTGCTCGCGAAGCTGCAAGCTGGGGACAAGCGGCTGGAAAGGCAGCACTGGATGCTGCTTGCAACGGAGCACCAGCCGCCCCACAAGGCGCACGGGATTTGTGCCATTATCTCAGACCAGCACACAGCCCCCAGCGCAGGGTTTAGCTCTCTGCGGTGTTTTGCGAGGGCTCGCTGAAGCCCAGCTGTGCCGCGCTGGGCAGAGGCGTGCAGCGTACCCAGCCGGGGCTGGTGGGAGGGAAGGACGGAGAGGCGGCATCTTGCAAACTGCCTGCATTGCAATCGGGCACGGAGAGCAGAGAGCAAGCAGGGGCTCCCGCGGGCTGTTTCCCTGCCCCAACACCTCCGCGCTTGTGCAGACTGGGAGGGGGCACAGCCTGCCTGCATTGCAATCGGGCACGGAGAGCAGAGAGCAAGCAGGGGCTCCCGCGGGCTGTTTCCCTGCCCCAACACCTCCGCGCTTGTGCAGACTGGGAGGGGGCACAGCGACACCCTGGGCTCGATCGAGGAGGAGGAGGATGAAGGCAGCCCCAACCTGTCCACACTGCCTGGAGCACATGGCCACATTGCCATGTTGCTTCGGTCCAATGGCAGCTGCAACCAGAGCTGCCTTCGGTGAGCACGCTGACAGGTGGCATGGCCAAAAATCCCAGCAAGGCTGCTGCCACCCCTTGCGCGTAATGGGATCATGGCAGGGAGTATCTGGACTTGCCAAGCCCATAACAAGCTATAAAAATCTGATCAGTTTGAAACTTCCAGGTTCTTGGGCCTACAGGCCATACTGAATCAAGGAGTCATTGTGCAGCTGCGCATTCGTGTTACACCGCTGTGTTTTAGTGCTATCGAGCAACATCTGGCAACAAGGAGTTCTGAGAACTGCATACTTTTGGTCTCTGAAAATCTCCAATATGAAAGCAACTGCAAAACAAGCAGAATTAGTGACAGAGCCGGGCTTAAAAAAAGGGCTGAAACATGGCAACACTGCTGGATTTATGATCGTAAATAAAGCATACTGAATAAAAAYGATAAGAGAGCAAGCAATCTGTCTTCTTCAGCCTGAGCTGCGGAGGTGTAGCTAGAAGAGAGACAGACCATTCCCAGCTGGGGAYGTGGAGCGGCTCGCTCATCCTCACAGGGACCGGCAGAGACCTGGCTGCTCTGCGGGGACACATGGGCAATGCCGGCGAGTGCTGGGTGTCCACCACTCGGCTGCAGCAGGAAGCCACGGAGATACCGGCCGTGGGAAACACCACTCCAAAGCGGCGTCCTCGAGGCAACCTTCCCATCTGAGCCAAGACCAGAGACCATGGAGATCCCCCACCCAAACCTCCAGCATGGCCCCGAACACGAGCAGCCGGCCAGGCTACGTGGTGGCCCAGCAGTGCACATTGCCACACTCCTCCAGGACACAAGCCACCAGCGCCCAGCTCACCAGAGACACCTCCTGCCAAGGCCACRGTACCGCTGCTCTCAGGGTGAAAAGCGAAGTTTGGGCCCTAGTTTGCTCACCGCAAAGCCTGTCTAGCTAAATAAATGATGTTGTTTACAGCTGGAAGATGATCCCCATTACCCAATGCGGTGGTCCCAGCCAAGCTTCCAGGAAAAAACTGTTCTTTGGGGGGTCATCGCTTGAAAAAGTGAAGAACTAGTTGAAGCCAATACAGTGATCTAATGGCATGGGAAAGCCTAAGCCGCTTTTGCAGAGAAAACAATGGATTTGCAAGTAAGCTTGTCCAATCCATACTTGCTTTTGGGTGTAGGGCATATTTGCTTTTTCAGCCACTCTCTGGGCAGAACTGGCAGAGCAGTGTAGGACGACARTAAGATGCACTAGGGAGARAGAGKAAATCCAAATYTGGAAAACATCAAAAGAAAAAGCTRAGGCARRACAAGAAATTAAGAGCAAGGAAATGCACCTGAAGGGGGGTGAGAACTGGAAGAAGGTGCTTCAAACATATCAGAAACTTGAGAACTCCAATRTGGAAAAGTGGGGGGAAAACAATAAAAATGTTGAGGGGGAAAAAAAAGAAAAGAAAAGCAAGAGCTGTAACTGTGCCACCACTCACCCTACTGATACATGGGCTGCAAGGCCCAGGTGTAGTTCTCTTGGTGTTGTACACAAAATAATCAGACTGCTGATCGCCAATGCCTGGTTGCCATTAATGAGCCCGGAGGCTCATCATACCTCATTAATGACATTAATGAGCCCAGAGGCTTATCATACCTCCTCCAGGATGCAGGCAGCAAAGGAGCAAGACAAACTTGGGAATTTGAGGAGGATTCAGGAATGTCCTCATATAGGTCCAGTCACTTACCCCTTTCCAGAAAGCAATATCCACATGGGAAGAATGAATGAGTATCGGATCTTGTAAATGAAAACAGATACTTTCCTTTATGCTCTGGATATGGGATGAAAACCAGGCAGGGGCCCAAGGACATGAGCCTTTAGGGCCCCAAGACTAGCTGTGGCTGTTTGATGGCACCTTCAGACCCACTGGAGACAGGCAGCGCAGCCCTGGCAGTCTCGTGGGTGCTCCGTTACCACCCCGGGGAAGGGGGCACCTGCTTTGCCTGAAGCCCAAGGCGCCAACCTTGTTGGGCTCCCGGATGCTGGGACATGCTCCCAAAGACCCAGAGCCTTGCTGGGATGGTCGGGAGTGGCTGGCTGGGAGCCTCAGGATTCACAGCAGAGTGGCTATGTGCCACACAGGGACACTGATGCCCAGGGAGGGTGGCCAGTCCTTCTCGGATGAGACGGGGGTTGCTCAAGCCTTATCTCAAGAAGATGCTCCATCAGGATATTCAGCTGCCTGGGTTTGGTGCCCAACTATGTTTCCTTCCAGCAAGTTGGAGCAGCTGGAAGCCTTTGGAAAGACCACAGGTGTAAGGGCAAAGAGCTGGCCTTTCCCAGTCACCTTCTCGTTCCTGCTCGAGTGAGACGTCCAAACGGAAACTTGTGCTTCACAGAGGAACTGAGCACAAGGCACCTGCGCACCCCGTGGACCTGGCCTGAGGGAGCTGCCCTTGGAAAGAGGTTGCATTTAAAGCTCGCAGGCTCAGAGGAAGATTTGTGCAGAAAGTCTCTGCCTTATGCCTGCTGCTTTTCTTTGCTCCAGGTGCCACTTCAATYCGGCCRGAGCCCGGAGGTATCCCGGGGAACRCGAGCCTCCCACGGCCAGTGCTGGCCTCCCATTCGGCTGCAGAGGAGTCGGGGCCAGAGCCAGTGCACACCTTGAGCCCGCACCCCAGCACAGGTTACCTGCTGCTGTTTGCAAGGGCAGGAGGTGGGAAAACTTGCCTCCAGGCCAGAGCACAATGCACGGCTGAGAAACCTCCCWGTCTCCCAGCAATGCTCTTTACAGCTCGGTGACACTTAATCAGCTTTTATCCACCTAAAGCCTTTATCCCCATTGGTCTGCAGCAGATGCAACCAGCTAATTTAACTTCACTGTGTTAAAAACAGCCCAGCCGTCTTTGCCACCCTTACGCTGTCTTTGCTACACTTGCGATTCACCTACCCRAAAGCTACAAGCTCTTTTTTTTGCCTCCTTCTCCAGCACCTCTCAGGTATTAGATGTGGGGTCTGGCTTGTGGCTGGTCATGTTCTTTCTTGTTATATCAGTATTTACTTGTGCAGCAAAGGCTGGRCAGAGTCTGAATACCTCCGATTCAWGCCCAAGCGTGTGCAAATGTGCACCTGAAGTGACCATCCGCTGCAACACAGCCGGACTGAGCGCCCTCCCTGCAGAAAAAGYCGCATCCACCGTCTCCCTAAGCCTCTCCAATAACTATCTGCAGATCCTGAGCCACAATGCATTTGGAAACCTGCCTTCCCTCCACAGCCTCTGGTCAGATGGGAACAGCCTGACTTTCCTGGCGCCAGGGACATTCCTGGCTCTTGGGCAGCTGCAGGAGCTGCACCTCAGCGGGAACTCGCACCTCACCTCCCTGCACCCAAATGCCTTCAGAGGGCTGCGAAACCTCACCAGCCCGGATTTATCCCACTGCACCYGCTGCTCTTTTCCCACCTGCCCTCTCTAGAAAGGCTCGACTTGGCCTCCGATAACATGCGCTACGTCCCGCAAGCCTTCGGGAACCTCTCCGGCCTCGCGACGCTCTCTCTGGAGRGAAACCACACGGAAGCCGTGGGCAGAGGCTCCCTGAGGGACCTGGAAACCTTGTAGGAGCTGAATCTCAGGAAGAGTCGGACACGGATCATTCAGATCGGCGCTTTCGCAAAGCTCCTCAGGTTGGGCATGTTAAGTTTAGGCCGCAACCGCATCGCCCATTTGCCTAATCRGCTTTTCGACGGGTTGATCCAGCTCGGGACCCCGCACCTCGAAGCCAACAGGCTCACGGGGATCGGCTGCGCCTTTCGGCAGCTGCCCAACCTGCGAAACCCGTACCTGAACAACAACCGGCTCTCCTCCACCTCCGGCTCGGCTTTCGCCCCTTTGACCAGGCTGCGCTTCCCCCACCTGAACCTGAGGAACTACCTCAGCTCCCTTCCCGCCYGGCTGCCGAGGCCGAAACACGTCTTTTTGTCCCACAACCGCTGGCAGCGTGGCTGCAACACGTTCCGGGCCTTGAGGAGGACGGCGAGCTCCGGCGGCGTGACGGAGGGGCCGCCCTGCGCCTTCCCGGCGCCCGGCCTCCTCCTCGCTTAACGGTGAGGTTCGACAGCAACGAAATCTCGCATCGACGAGCTYGGGGCCCTCGGAGTGGTCGCCCCGGCGCGGTGTGGCGCGAGCCCCGGCGCTCGGGGCCGTTTCGGAAGGCCGCGAAAGCCCCGCGGCCGCCTTGCGCCCGGCGGAGGCTGCAGGCCCCGCTCCGGGGAGGCAAAGCCTCGGGGAGCGAGCGGCTTCCCGCGTGCGGGCGGCACTGGGGTATCGTGAGCATAACGCATATAATAGCTATTATACCTATTAGTTGCATATCGTATTAGCCGAAGGGGCGAAGACGCTTCGGCTCTGCGGTCGGCACGGCCTCGCGCCGGCTCCAGCGCCGGCAGCCCCCCGCGCCGACCCCGACCGCGCCAGGCGCTCGCGGGAGCGGCGATGGCACATCACGGCCTCTCTCACGCGCAGGGCACGTGCGGCAGCGGCTGCTTGCACTTGGCACGTCTCGCTCCCCCGCAGAGGTTAAAGCGCTCCCAGGCCATCCTCAGCCCTTGTCCGGTTCGGCGGCAGCTCGGCAGAGGCTGAGATAAGTTTTTCTTTTCAGCGCGTTGGCTTTTTCGCCAAGAAAAATGCAATAATAGCTAGGTAACACTGCAAAGAGAGTTTGCAGCAGTTATCGCTGTACGTGAACACCTGCCGCAAGACATGCCCAGCGTTTACCGAGGACTCGTAAAAACAAGCAATAAAACACATGGCACAGCAATCAGGTGCCTCCCTTTCTTTAGGGGAACCATGCCAAGCTGATAAGAGGGAAAGAGGAACCTTTGCTTTTTGCTGAAAACAAAGGAAAAAGCACATTTTAGCAATGAAAACCTGCTGGTGAGGGAAGAGCAAGACCAAGCTTTGCTGTTACTGCAGGGCTGGTGAAGAGGAACTGGGGCTGCACCACAAAACCACAAATGTTGTGTCTTGTGCTACAAGATTTGCGATTAGATTTGTGCCAGGTAATAAATAGGCAATGCTTTCTTTATATACTCCTCTTTATACTTTATACACTATAATACTTTCTTTACATTTTGTTTGTACTGTTCAGTCCCGGTCCTCCGCTTCATTGCATTCACTACCAACCTCACTTTCCTCAGCTTGAAATACTTCTGGAAGCAGTGAAAAATATCTCCAGGATGGTTCTTGCTTTCCATTCCTCTCTTCTATCTATCTGCAATAGAAAACGGCAGAAATAAAAACAAACAAAACCCACATCAGCAATTTTTTTAAAGCCCCTGCAAAATTAGATTTTTCCCTTGAAAAATACAAATTGGTGAGCATTTTAAATGAAAGAGAGACTTGTCTCTACTGGAGACTTGCAGAAAATATGCCTGCCATTTTTAAACCACCACCTCATTAAACACCAAACAGGAGCACAGCTCTAAATTGCTCCTTTGAGCTACGATGAAGAAGTGATCGAAATGCTTGGCGAGCTGTACGCAACACCCTCCAGAAGAACACATGGCTGCATTTTTTATCCACAAAAGAATGAAGCTGGTAAGGAACATGAGAAGAACATCCATCAAAATACACAGGCTCTGAAGACGCAGACTAGGCTTGGAAAGACGTTTGGAGGAGATCTTGGAGATTAAGGAGAAAACACACTCACAAGCAAGCCTGGAGCCTTTTGCAAGATGCAGACTTCTACAAGGGTGGAATCACTGCAAGATGCTTAACAAAAATGGCTAATTCTAAGCACAGAGCTGACAGCTGGGGACCAAAATTGGAAAAAAAAAGACGAGGAAAGAAGCTAGTGGGGCACAACCCCAGCTTTAGCCATTTCACCCTGACAGCCAGATTTCTGCTGCACAAAAAAACCTGAACGCTGATTTGTTGCACAAAAGTTACAAAAATGCCAAGGAAAAAGATTTTTTTTGTAGGAAGCCTGGCAGGCAGAGAGGGGCATCCTCATTTTAACCAAAGAGGGGCAGAACCGTTTTTCTCCCTTAGAATGTGAGATTTTCATTTTTTTTCCCCCTCTTAGAATAGGGCAAAAAGGTCAGAGTATCAGAAGAYGTTAATGAACAGTCATCTGCCCCTTCCCAAGATACATTTGTTTAGTTATAGAGCTTACCCTTTGAAGCATTGCAAACGCTGCTTTAACCAGCCATTAATATTTCAAAGCAAAAATTATCCCCAAAAGGGGAAAAGTGTCATTTTTTCCCCCCAAAGATTTCCACTCTGGAGATATGTAAAAATCCGCCCCCTTCCCATAAGCATTCTGGATGAAGCAGATTCTCACGCGGCAAATTATCGCTTTTTCCGCAAAAAAAGTTTTCATAGACAACAAGTCTATTTAAAAAAACGCTTTTAACCAAGCTTGTGTCTCCACGCAGGGCCCCAGCGTGGGCAGCGCTGGGAGCTGCTCACTGCTCTTTTACTGCAGTTTCCTGCGTTTGGCGTGAACCATTTTATACCAAATCACTCTGTGCCCATGTGCATGAGCCTGGCCAGACCTGCCAAGACCCACCAGCAAATTTAAACTTTGTCATTTTATGTAAGAACAAACTTTTCGAAAGTGTCCCACAGCTCTTTTGAACAACTTTTTAGTATATGAAATGTTGACCTTCGTTTAAAAATATATATATAAAAAAAAGATATTTCAACACAACCAAAACTGACACTGCAAAAGGCCTTGGCAACAAAAGCAAATTTAACAATAACTGCATCTAAAAGAACAAAAAGACTCACAGGAACAAAGGTATGTGCTGACTGAGCGCTACATCTCCAGCTCTTGTCAAAAATTTGGGGGAGTAAGTTTGACAGAACAGGAATTATTTTGAAAGCTTGTTTGCCAGGGACTTTCTGCTAAGATGGGGTCTCAGGAAGCATTGGGACAATCCTGTATGACCTGTGGTGGACAACGGTGGAGCTTCGCTGCGAGGTCTCTGCTTTGACTCATCACTTCTGAGTTAGCCCATTTCTTAAATATGTTCAGCATAAGGATTAGAGTAGTTTTCCTATTCGGTAATTGCCAAGCATATCAATTTTCTCCCTCTGGAGGGGGAGGTAAAGTCAAATGTTCTTCTAGAAAGTCGGATCTCCACACTGTCTCCTCCCAATGTTGCAGTTCCCAGAGCATTAAGGCCCTCCAGGCTCTCAGGCACTGGCGACTCCCAGGCCTTCACGACACAAATTACTGCAGACTCTTCTGGCTTCCAGATRTTGAGCAGGTCACCTGGCTCACCGCAGCACTTGGGTACCCCAGAGACCACTTACATCATGGTCAACACGGTCTATGARCATGCTCCTGCTGATGTTCACTGCAGTACCGAGAATTTGCCCCTGGATGGCACCAAAATCCCAGCTAACCGATGGGAACGCGCAGTACAGGCCTGCTCTAAGAGGCGCTATGCAGGTCCCCATGGGCTAAAGAGCAGGCGTACGCACTGTGCTTGGGGAAAAGCGCAGCAGCAACATCATTTCTCATTTCCCCACGCCAGGCAGGCCACCTGCAGTTTCACCTAGGGGCTCTGGAGCCGATTTGCACAGGCCGTGGCTCGTGTATCCGAGTCGAGAYACGTTCCTCACCAGCCGCTGCACAAGGGGCTCTCTCGCCTCCAACAGCCAAAATACTGCTCTGGTGCAGCAGCAGCTTCTGCTTTACAAGCTGCACAAGAGCACACTCGTGTTAGCAGTACATCATACTCAATAAGCGATGAGGGTGATGCCTGCGCCACTGATAACTCTGCTAGCGGTCACAAGGCGCCTACGTATCTCCCTGCCACACCACGAAGGGAGAGACTTGCAGGTCCCCCGTAACCGTGCCAAAATGATCSCATTCAATTACCCAGAATATCCAACAAGGGGAAATGAAGGGAAGATGTGCGACTCTTGCCAACAGCTTCAGCCGTTCTAGCTAACACCTACTTCGACAGAAACTGCTTTTCAACAGGAACTCCTGCTTCAGCTGCAGTTTCTCCTGGAGGACCAGGTCATGGAAAGAGGTGCCCTCCCGTTTTCTCCTCCCCCCCTCCTTCAATCACAAGAAAAAAAGTAAGGGTACAACTATGCAACATGGTCCAGGAACATGGACAGCATCACTACCAGAAGAGAGCTCCTTCACACCAGCAACACAGTAGGATGATTTGGAGCATGGATGGAGAATGACCTATTTGGTAACTGGGTTCCCGCAGGCTCCACCGAGCATTTGACTCGGAGCGAGTGGGAGGTTTAAAATGATTGAACCTAGAGCTGTGCCACCTCGTTTGCCCAAGAYGATGCCCACGGTGAAGGCTGGCAGCAACATGCAATTTGTGCTAATCAACAAGCTCAGCCCAGTCACAGCAGCAGACAAGCTGCAGCCTGCCTCTTGCACAACACACGCCTACTTGTTTTCACTGCTGAAAAATCATCACTGTAGCAGGCAGGTCAGAAGGAGGGGGACTGCCAAGTAGTTAAGGTCACAGAAGTTTGTTTGCATGACACCAAACCCACACAAGTTGTTCTGAGTCCTGTGGTTTCCAGGCACGAGGCTGGACTGCAGCTCCGCGGTGCACGAAGCAGCTTTCCCTCCTGTGCTCCCAGGCTTTGCCGCAACAGGGGGCTGCTGGCCCCCACCACAGGCATCGCCATCGGGCGCTCAGAGAGACACCAACACAAGCAGCAATGACTTCAGGAAGCAGTTATAAAAGCAAGCCTAGCCTAAAAGGTGAGCCGAGAATAACTGCACCACCAGCACCCATTTTAAAAGTCACTTTAGCAGACCACTTGTGCAACTGCTCGAGCACGCCATGACTCGAGGCGATTGCACAGCTCAGTGGACCTAGTGCAAAAAAATCAAGATCAGCCAAAGTTAACCTAAAAGCAAATGAGCCTCGACCTAAAAGTAATTGCTGGGCCAATGTAAATAAGGAGGGAAACTTGTATTTAAATGTTTTTATTTCAACTAATGCTTTGCCACCATATTACATCACTTTGAATAGCTCAGAATAGCAATATGATCTCAAAATATAGCAAACAGCTTGCCAAAGCAAGATAATATTAACTCCTATGGATACAGCATCTTCCTTCTTTGGCGACAACACTTCCTTTTATCTGTAAAAATAGTTTTATGTTCCAGCACATTTGCTGTTCAGTCTATTGAACCCTGCTGTTTATAACATTTGCCTCTTCCCTGCACAAAACCTCCCCACAATGGATTATGGTTTTATATCCAACAGCATTTTAAATAAAAAAGTTATAGTTTTCATGCAGATTTTTGTAAAAATTATTTTCTAGGTGCACACAACTGAACCAAGATGCATACAAAAATGCATTCACTTCCATTCTCAGGTGCAACTGTGCCATCAGCAACATGATATCATGAGTTACTGCGAGAGGTCCAAGGATGGTGGTATTCTTGTATATAGTCTAACTTAAAAAAAAATACTTTATATAAGCAGTAAGAGAAAAAAACTGCCATGCTTTATTTGTAAAGTAATCAAAATAGTTAGGTTTATAAAAAAAGCACCATGTACAGAGAATACCATAGGAATACCCATCTTCAAAATTATACACATTTCTCATTTAACATTGTGAGCTGGCCTGCAGGTCCCAACTTGTACTGTAGCTTTGTTTGCAAAGGCAAGGAACGGTCAAACCTAGACTATGCTTGGACCATATAATACAAATTAAACTGGATTGCAGACAGAAATAAGATTTGTTTCCATTACAACTCATACCAACCACCTTACAGCCCTCAGGGAAAAAAAACACGCACCAAGCATCTGAGAAATAAGGAGGTGAAAACAGCTCCAGAGCAGTATTGCAAGATGCTGGTCTGTTATGAATGCATTTCTGTGAGCTCTTGATAAGTTAAACTTTCCTTTGGGAAAAGAGCACATCTGTTGGTTAAAACTCCTCTCCCTGAGAATTTGATAAGAGTTTGTCTTGCAAAGCAAAACAAAGTCCTTTGAACTTCAGCAGTTCCTAGGCCAACAGCATTTCAACGTGGACACAGCTGATCTGCTACTCATGCACCCAGGGTGGCAGGTTGGGTTTTTTGTTGCATTTTGTTTTTTTACATGTATCAACCCTTTTATACTCGCTTCATTCCTCTGCCCATCAAGCAGGCAAACACGGTCATGACCATCTTCGGTTTCACCTCCACGAGATCTTCCGGAAGGGCATAAACTCTGGCACCAATTCTTCTTGCCATGGACACAGCATACCTGTTCGCCATGAAAAGATGAGTGTGTCAGCACTTACAGACTGCTACCTTTAAATGACAAGTCAGCTCCTCCTGTCCAACAGAATTTCACCTCCCACTACTCTTTATTAAGATTCAGAGAAGGCTTCTAGATGTGCAATAGTCCAATCACACCAAATCTATTTGTTTTATAAAATGTATTTTGATCCTTTGCCATGTTCTTTTCCTGAGTACAGGGTAGTGTCTTTAATAAGTGTACAAATTCAACTTTGAATGTCAAGTCCATTTTATCAACAGTTAAAAACTGTAATTAGTGTTTGCTAGGGCTAATAGTTAGCATATATAACCAAGGATTAATCAGCTAATATTTACATTTTCCCCTGTGTTTGCTTTTTCAGAACGATCAAGCAAGACTATCATCTGCAAGAAAAATTGCTGTTATTCTGCTACTGCAGAGCAGTCAAAGAAAACACATTTCAAAGGCCTATTTTAATAGTCATACTTGAAACTTGAAAACCTGTGATGATTCAACGAGACAAGAGATGGACAAACTCAACCCAGGGTTCAATTCCAAAACCCCAAGCTACTGGCTGAGCACTTCATATGCCTGAACAAAAAGGATGAGAAGCAGAATACCATCACTAAGAATCGCTTGGGCTCTTCTGCATTTCTCTCCGCAGGCTGAAGAGCCCAGCAAGCAACTCCTCCAGGGTTACCAACAAGGAGAGGAATTAGATTTCAAGAAGTGCTGCCTGTCTGAAAGGCACTGGCTTAACAGAGATTGAAAGCCACAGTAATGTAGTAAAACGCCTGCAGCTTAAGGTCAGGGCATAGAAGTTGCACTCTTTCGATGCAATGCAGCTTTCAAGCTAGCAAACTTACTTAGCATTATTTTGTTTGTCATCTTCTGATAGATGACCAGTCTTTACAAGGTCATAGTTGATACAACCAGGCTGTATAGCATCAATTAAATCCACAACCGCCAAGCTCGTGCTGATAGTCTTGTCCTAGAAAAAAAAAGGAGGAGACAAGTAAAGATACATGTCTAATCCTTAGCACACTTCTCACCTTAATTCGACTGCTCTGGAATGTGCAACAAAGACTTTAAGCAAGCTGTTTCAAAGCCATGTTATCAGGGATTATTCCCAGCTGGACCATGGGCAAACCAGACTGCTGCTTCTCCTTCAGCAACACTACAAGATCATTACTCCAGCTTGCCATAAGGAGTGTGAAAATGCAAAGCAATGACTGACTGGCAGGTCTGCCCCACCGAGCAGACTCCAAGGGACTTCCCACCCACCCAGGTTCACCAGCTCCAGCCCCTGCACCTGCAGGCAGCACAGCCTGATCACCCACTCTCTGCTCTCGCCATCAGCTGGGCCACTCCACCACTATTCCCCCCGCACAGGCAGTCCAAAAAGTCTCTTCTCCAGTAGCTTGAAGCCACTTTGTTGCCAGCATAAGCTGAATCCTGTCCTGTTTATACCCATTTCTCATGTGCCGCTGCTGTCCTCCATCTGCAGAGGACACACACACGTGAGGCCCTTTCCTTTCGGATGCAAGAGGGGAACCTGCACCTTGAAGTTCTGGATGGAGGTGGACTTGCCGGCTTCTTTCAGGGTCCTGTTTACCCAGCTGACTATAATGTCATCGTTCGCTTTTTGACCATCACCGAGGTCCTCAAGGACGTTCAGTGTGTACCTGAGAACCAGAAGAGAGAAACAAGACTAGGCAGAGCTTAAAAGAGTCCCAGCTACACGCAGCCAGGGTACGAGATGGGCCCACGGCAGCACAGAAAAGTCTTCAGCCTCTGCTTTGCATTTTTACTGCTTTAGCAGAGAGGAAGACTTAGCTATCTTCTCTGAAGTAAAATTTTTGTTGAAGTGTTTGGTCTTACTAGCCTTTCAAGTCTTTTAATCCGAGCTACAAAGTTGCCTGGGCTCAGGCCACTTGCTAAAGTGTTTGACTATTGATATAATTTGCTTCAGAGAGATAACACATACCTAGAAGGTGCGGATTAATTCAAGAAATAGTATTCCGACTTTAATACCAAATAATGAACTACCATATGTATGTATCTGTGTGTGCATATATGTATATTTTGTATACATATATATGCATCTATACACATACACATGGGCGCACGTGTGCATATGCACCTTATTAGAATTTTTCAGAACAACATAAGAAAAAGGGGTATCAGTTTCATGACCTGTCATTAAATTTCTCTTCCTCTCCCTCATTTCAATGGGAATGGTATTATAAAGAAGCCCTGAAATGCTTCTCTTCCGTGTTTTAATTTTTAATTGGGAATTGTGAAGTTTGGTAATTTTCCTGCTTTGGGTATTGGCACACAGATCAGCTTTGGGTGGGCTGGAGCGGCAGGTTCACAGCACCTCGGAAGGGCTCTCCATAGGTCACTGGTCCACCTCTCACATGCAACAGGATCATCTTCATCGCGGTTTTGTCTGGCCAAGTCTTGGAAACCCCCGAGGATGGAGGTTTTGCAGCCTCTCTGGGTGCCCTGTTCCAATGCAGCAGTGCAAATCTTCCCAAGCCTCGTACTCCCTTCAGAAGAGTTGTGTTTGAGACGGGCCTTACCTCCTCATCAACTGCCAGACTAAGGCTAGCGTCAATGTTTGGTTTCCGTCATTCAGATCCTGTCCTCCGATGCCAACCAGGGAGAATTTAGCTGGATGTTTTCCCAAATCTACGGCATAGTTGCAGTTTTCTAGCTGCACAGGAAAAGAGTACAAACAAACAACAACAAAAAGAGTCACTCAGATACACTCAACTGGAAGCCTCAAATAGAAATTCCTAGATACCGTGCATTTACTTGGATTCCTAGTGTCCACGGCTTCTTCTAAAGTCTTCTGAAATGCTTACCTTTTTCATATTTGCACCAAGCTTAGGATACGGAGGCTTGTTGACTTTATTCCAGTCAACAGGAACTTTGATCTTTTCATATAATTGTAGTATTACAAGTGCATCTTGCAGATCACTAAAAAGGAAAACATCAATTAACCTTGATGTTTCAAAACATAAGTGCACTTTGACTTTGTCACATTATGGATAATTACTACTCTTTACAGGCTGTCGCAACTTCAACAATCTTAAAAAGAAGTTTTTTCAAAATGCTTTGTAACTTCTGGAGCAGAAGTGCTCCATGTTTAACACAGCCAGCTGCTAAGTTAGAGCAGATTTTAGCACGGCAATGAGCAACAGATCCAGAGAACAATGTTGCCACCTAAAATCCAAAAGGTGCCCATCTCTCTCCATTGACTACAGGGGTCACTTTGTACCCAGAGTACTTTGCCTCCTAAATAGGATGCCTCAGTTGAGCCCTAAAATTAGGCAACATGAAATCTAGGTCCAGTTGCTCTGACACAGTCACTCAAGCAGATCCTTCAGTCCCTAAAAGCCAACTGCCCTGAGCCTGGTCTACCTGTCCTGGCTCAGAAACCTCTAAGCTAAGGGCTGCAGGGAGGGTGCAGGGAGCCTGGCCCTCTCCCCGCAAACACCCTTTCTCAAGCTCTTCCCTCAGCCGCTGTGGGAGACGGGACACTGGTGTGGGAGCACCTTCGGTCGGATGCTGTGGGGTCTCTTCAGGGAGAGGCACTTACCCGTAGAGGTGATTTACGTGGGGGTTCACACCAAGGGAGTTCATCCAGTTGCGGAAGGTTCGTTCTTCCCGCGTCTCTCCTAAGGGGAAGAAAACGGGTACGTGAACTTCCCGAAAGCTCAGAGGGCTGCGCGGGGCTTTCCACCTTGCAAGACAGGGAGCTCCGAGCAGCACTGTTTCTCATTTACGTTTTCAAGAGGAAAAAAGACTACTGCTGCTACTATACTCTACCAGAGGAACCGGTTTGCCCCAACATCTTGTTTTGGATGTTACATTAACTTCCCTAGGTCTCAGAAGAGCTTTGCCCTTTCTGCAAGGAAAGGTGGCAGCAAGGTCTTTCACCCAGGAGTGAGTTAACTGCTGCTTAAGCCCTAACCTCAGCGCTGCCGAGCGCTTGCCAAAGCGGCACACCTCGCTGCACGGCTGAGGGATCCCACCTGCCCAGCAGGAAAAACTACCGGCAAAACCAACCTGGCACCGGGACTAACGAGCCACCGGAAACCCTCCTGCAAGTTCAGAGCTCACGGCAGCGTTGGGGCAGCTGAACAGGCCCTCGGACACGCTACTCATCTGCACGCAACGGGTAAATACCCACTTCAGCCCYGAAGTCTCAAAATAAGAGGCGTCCCTCCAGTAGAGACGCCCCACCGGGCACAACCCCTCGCAATACACCYGCTCGCTAATTCTGTGACCAACACGGCCGTCACCTTCCAGCAGAGTCCAGTCGATGTCCTGGTTTTCAGGCTTGGTCAGTGCCGGGTACTTGTTGAACAGGTTCGCGACGAAGGCCAGGTTCAGCTTGGGGTTGCCGCTGACCACGTCGGCGGGCGTGACGAACTGCCGGCAGCCCAGCCGGTCGGCCTGCTGCAGCATGTACTCCGCTCTCCGCAAGTCGTCCTTCTCCTGCGGGGGGGACGCAAGGGACGGGAGCCATCAGGGCAGAGAGCAGCGACGGCGCAGCTGGGAAGCTCCTGGCCTGGAGCAACGTTGCTGCTCCGCCAGCCTTCGTTAGACACCAGCCGCTAACCAAACGAATGGATGAACTGCGCAAGTTCATCCACGCTACTGTGGATATGCTTGTCCTGCTCTGCCACTCTCTTTCTGTATTTTTTTTTTCCCTAGTGTGATGCTTTCAAACTTTATAGGATGATGGTCCAAGGGCAGAATCCTGCATGCTCCCAAACGGGGCAAAATGCAAAAGATTGCCCAACCGTGCATGTTGTTAACCACAACAAACACTCATTTAGCACACACCCAAGGTGTGCACATGCCCGCTGACACCGTGCACGGCCTTGAAATCAAGATACCAGGTTATCTAGAGGTCACGGGGCACCGATAGGGTCACACACAGCTCGCACTGGTACGGCGTGGGGATAACGACAGCCTGAATACTCACGTTGAAACCCGACATGTTAATGTCGATCTGAGGCTCTCCTTCTTTCTGCCCTTTTGGTGCAATTTGATTGAGAAGGTGGAAATAAGCTCTAGAGTCCTAGAAGGAGAAAAAGAGAGAAAAAAAAAAAAAAAGAAAATGAAAACTCGGGTCTTGCTCACAGCATTGAACACACCGTAGCAATTCATTTCAGTCTCATCTTAAGCAAGTCACTGTGCACAATTGGCTTATGTACCTTTACTGAATTACCAAAATCGGTAAGCTTGACAGACAACGAAAAGAAAAGAGCACGATGGCAGAAATCCAGGCAGCAGAAAAGGAAACAGAAAGGAAAGAGATTAGAAATAGTTAAGCCAAATAATTGTGTATTTTTTATATATATATTTATTTATTTATCTGTCAGCTACAAATCCTTTCGCTTCCCAGCACTGCAAAGGACCCCAGGGTATCCTGGCAGCCTCCGGGCTGCACTCGGCAAGCCAGCAGCTATCAGCAGCACTGCAAGTAGCTTGTGAAGCTGGAAGCAAGTTGTGTGTGTGTGCACACAGCTCTGGGCTTCCCACATTTCTCAAATATCAGGGTTTTTTTCCCCCAACGATCCTTTACCCTGAATGAAGTCTACAACCCACTTCAGTCTCGTTTCTCATGTTCCAGACTGCTGGCCATGTGAATAAACTCTGAATAACCTGCTGTGGTCAGAATGYTCCCCTTCCCCCTCCAGAAAAAAAAAAGAAAAAAAAATCCAGAAGACTCCCTCTCATTAAAAAAAAAGAAAAAAAAAAAAGGTAAGACCTTCCCCATTCATTTCTACTCCTAAGGTCACCATTGCCCTCTTGCCCTTTCTAGGTGAGCTGTGGCACAGCGCTTTTTACAGGTCCTTGGGGTGGGGCGGAAGGCACTTCCAGCAGGAAGATGTCTTAAGAACATATACAAAAAGGCAGCAAACTGGTATTACTAGTACACAATTACATCATGTAAGAGCTTTGCAGCGGGATCCCACTGGGAGTGGGGAAACCTTTCTGCAAAGTTCAACGCGAGGCTCGGTCTCACGCCAAGACAGAGAGCAGAGTAGTGCAGGACCCTAAATACGCCATTCGTGTTTTACCAAGACCCCTGTTAAACCTGCCGAGCTTATCGTAACGAGGTTAAGAAAGGTCCCGTCTGTGGATTAGAAGCCTCATTTCCACCAGCAAACGCAGCCCCGGCCCACTGCCAGCCTTTTCCCGTGCACGCGCGGACCAGGAGAGCTCACGCTACCTTGATATCCGAACTGAAGTTATTGATTTTGTGCCAGCCCGCGTTTTCCAAGTGGAAGTTTGCCCATCTTAGGAGCAGCTCTTCTGGGGACAGTTTCATAAGGTCCTCCAGATTTTCACCGTCACGAAGTAAGGCAGCCAGTGCTAGAAGAAGAACCACTCATGAGCACAAGGAAGGAGTTTTCAAAAGACACAAACCTCCATGACAGGACTAGAGCTTCAGTAACATCTCAGTGAGCAAAAGGGGACAGAACCAACCGCATTTTCCTCCAGTTCGATTAAGTCAAAATAATCTGGGAGGTTTTTTGGAGTTTTCTRGGTGGGTTGTTACACACACAGCAGAATATGAATGGCACGCACATACACAATAGCCATCAAAGAAACTTTGCTTAAGGGAAAAAATATATATATATTTTCCATGTTCTCATGTAAGAAAATTCTCAGTGAACTCTACACACAGCCCTTTAAGTCAATGACAGTAAGTTAAATGTAAACAGAGCTTCTGAGTGATTTCATAAGCACTGTTGAAAAAACCAAAGCCAGAAGCCAAGATAAGCACCCTTTTGGCTATCAGGAGCTTCACTTGCCATGGATTTTCAAGGTCTAAGCCAAACAGTGTTAACCGGTCATGACAGGGAAGTTAAAATAAAAGACCCTGAAGATCCTCCATCCAGCTGCACGCTCTTGTTAGCCCAGTGAGGAATACCAGAGCTCTTTGGTTTGAAAAGCTTTAAATTTGGAGGTTGTTGTCCAGGTCCAAGCGAGCATGGTGGGGAAGAGCTCCATTGCTGAGGAGGGAAACTAGAGCTCCACTGCTCCATCAACAGTTGCAAGGAGGATTTTAGGAGGATCAAATCAGTGCAACTGCATTCCCAAAGAGACAAAGCCCTCCTCTGTCAAGAGCAGTGTGCACTTCCCTATGATCCTAAAATGACGCAAGCAGCTTTTGAAATCTCACCTACGTCTCAACRTTACCAGCTGAACTGAGCCCAAGCCCTCGAGGCAACAGCATGGTGACGTTCCCTACCCAAGGACTAGACAGAATATGGCCTGTGCAGGCTCAGGGAGGGGGAGAAGAAAGGGGCTGGTGACATCAAGGCAAGGTACCCTTGTCAAGCCACATTAACCAAAGAAATCCTGATGAAAACAAAGTTGAAAAGCTATAACATGCACTTTGAGCAGGTCTAAGACAAATTTTATTGGCTAATACAACTACTCCCATCATTGTTACACATCTAGAGCTGAAGGACACTTAGGAGAACCTCTTCCAAGCCAGAGGCATTACAAGAAAACATGCTCATTTGTGCCACAAAGCTTGATCCGAGATGCATCTCGACTTACCAGTTTGTTTTTGGCTAGTTCTTCAATGCAGATACTCGCTACCTGGAGGACACAGCCCACCCCTCCAAACCAACTTCCCAGTTGCAAACAGGCTGGAGACCACTCAACCTGCTGCATGCCCTCGATAAACCAGACAACAAGGCATCGCCCTTCTCGGCGGAGAGGAGAGGGGAGATGGGTGGGAGGCCAGGACGAGCCGAGCACAAGCAACCCGTCCCGGCCAAGCGGCAGGGACGCAGCAACACGTTCACACCCTCAGCAGGTCCAGGAGCAAGGTTACACGTATGCTCAAGTAGGATAAAAAAAATTCTTCTTACCTTCATTCCTGCTGAGTTCGATGTCAGCAAACAAGCCGATCTTAATGATCTGCCAGAGCAGCCCTAGCACCAGGTGGGGTTTCCCTTCCCGCAAGTCCTCGGCGCCGATGTTGACGACATGGCAGCCGATGGCGGAGGCAGAGTTCAGCGCCAGGTTCAGGTTCTCCTGCGGGCGACAGGGCCGCGTGAGGGGCRGCCAGGCCTCTCATCCGGCGCCTTCCCCCCCTCGTCCGTGCGCCAGGGGCGGCCGCTCCGCGCCCACGGCCCCGGCTCGCTCCCCGCCGGCGTTTTAATGGCGCTGCCGGCGCGGCGGGCTGAATCGATAAGAGCTGAGCGAGGCGCCAGCGTTTAATTTCAGCCCCCGGTATTTGGTTTCAGCCGTTGAGTCGCAGCTAGTGGCATCGACAAGGCTAGAGAAGCRTTAAGCTATACGCACGCACACGTGTGGGCATCTGTGCAAAACCAGCCTCTACTACTAGGAAACCACTCATAGGCAGCCCACGCCAAAAACCACATTGCTTTAAAAAAAGCACGGCGCTGTATCCGATAGCCACTGCAATATCGGACGTGCGCAGCGTTTCAGCCACTTTAGGCATTTCATCAGTACTAAATTATCGCTCCTGGTAACACTAGCGTTGCCAACTAGGCACAGTACAAAACTGCCTTTAATAACCAAATGCAAGTTGTAAAACTCACTTCTTTCCAGACACCTACAATAATTCCTTAAGCCGCCATGCTAATTTTTCTATTATCCCGTCTTAATGTGAATTTCCATAAAGACACAAAAGTGCGTTGTACCTGAATTATGAACGGCGTGAGTTTCTTCTTGTTAATTGCTCTTTCATCAATCGTGTCCGGAACGGAAAGATTAATCATTTTGCTGGTAGGAAGAACAACAACAATATTTGAACAGCATTTAGTATTTCATTTCAACAAAAGCTGTTCCACTGTCACARTCCTCACTACAACACATTTTCTTTGGCCCATCTGTTTTTTGGGGGGGCTTTTAAATCAAGGTTGTGCAAATCAGAAGTTAATATTTATGTTATCAAGAATGTATTTGTAATTAATAGCTAAGCCTGAAACCTTAAACATGTTACTGGCCACCAGTGATCTCGGTGGCCAGAGCAAGAAGAGCGCGTGAATTATTCACGATGCAGTCACTGAACTAGCGAAGCCGCGCTGCTCTGCTGACAGCCGCTGCGGGTTCTGGTGAGACAACACGCTTCCTCCTATGGTAAATGTGCACTAATGCCAGCAGGGAAAAAAAAAAAAAAAAAAAAATGCACTTCTGAAGAAAAAAAAAAGTGCAAACACTAACGGCTCAGTGGGGAAACGCGTGAGCATTAGGACGTAAATTTTTAGCCAACAGAAAACATTGCAAGTTTTTCCTTTATACTATGAACTACTTCCTATTCGGTTTAGTCTTCATCTGAGCAACTGAATTACTTGAAGTCATGGAAATTAAAAAAAAAAAAATCCACAAGTTAAAAAAAATAATAATATTTAGCCCACTAGCRATCCCTTGCCTACTGATTGCTGAAATCCCAAGTCGATCCAGTTTTCCACAAAATTCATTCAGTTAGATTAAAGCAAAACAAAAACACCCTTAAGCAGAAAGCTGGCTGTTAAGCAGCCCTGGATTTCTCCCATTTTTCAGCGTGCAGCACAACAGATTACATCACTAGCCTAGTACGGCTACCGTCAAAAGCACCAAGGCGATTCCCCGAGACCCCGTTTCCGGGTTAATTCGCAAGAGCTGCTAACATTTCCGCGGAGGTTACTGACACAACCCCTTGCAATTCCACCAAACAAGATTTTAAACAGCTGCCTTCTCCCCTTCAGCAAACTCTGTCTCAAACTCAAGCAAAAGCCTTAGACAAAATGCCAGCTTGTGAAGGTGGCATCAAAGCAGAAGCATCATGAATGACACCAAAAGTCCCGGCGATTAAGCGCCCCTTTACACATGCGAAAACATTCTGCGCACACAGACTGGGACACAAAACCAGCCTAGCAAGAAAATACCCCTAACTAAGGAGTTTGGGGGTTGGTCTGGTTTTTTTGAATTCAGGAGCCATCATGACTTACCACAGCACGATCCCATCTCCCACGGCTTTGAACAGGTCATCTGTATTGGGGTTCATTGGAATAACGTGCCTGCAGTCGGGATCATTTTCCAGGGCTTTGTTTATCCAGTTTACAAAGGCGTATTTTTCTTCCTCTAGGATAACCAATTGTAAATTTAATATATGCTTCCTCATAACACAGCAAAGATGTTCCCTCTCCCCCCCCGCCCCAACATCAGTATACAACAAGCCCAAGGGGAAAAAATAAATCAATAAAACCACACTATCACACTATCTTTATTATTCAAAGTTCATCAACAAGCAAAGTTAACAAAACAACTAAGCACACATTTAGCTTACACACTGACCATCTCTCATTACCCTATATTTAGTCTGCTCTCGCCCTGATCTGTGACCATTTGGGTACAGGAGACCCAAAGTCCAGCACGTGGCAGGTAGTAGAAACTTACTATTTTTGGCATACGGCCCAAGTCCCCCAGGAAAACAGCTGAACGCCAGAGCAATACCTGAATACGAGTGCTGCGTTCCTTCGCTGGAGAGCTCCGACGTGCCACCAATTGCACAGATGCCTTCCTTCCGGTTAATTGCTTTTCTGAAAGTTTTAGCGATATCACTGCTTTTCACCTCTTGAAAAATCTAGGATTCAAAGTGCTCTGTTAGACAAAAGATTATCTTCACGAAAATAGAAGGAACGCAAAACAATGAAGCTTTCTGTTTCTTCTCAGCTTCAAAGCAAACTTTGCAGGACGAACAGCAAACGTGAGTAGCCTAGCAAAGTTGTAGCAGCATTAAATTTAACAGGGGTGGGGGCAGAGAGCTGTCCCACTCTCTCCAACAAGTCAAATATTGCAAGCACCTCCTGAAACAAAAGCATGGGGTACAAAGTCACTTGCACACATTTACCTTTCAAGTACCACCAGAAAAACGTGAGAACTTTGCAGTACGAGAGCAGGTACACATGCAGCAGCTTCCAGAGGAACCTCGTTCCTAAGCTGTTGTGCAATTTCAATGTTTCTGTGAAAGCCAGATGCTCACGTGAATGTGACTTTAGTTCACACAGAAGACTGCCCATGACCACCAGAGACAAAAACTGATTCTCTTTAAGCATGTAACGACCTAATCACCTAATCTGTAGCAGTAAATGCTTCAGGTAAGGCTGTTCACAACAGCACACTGGGACTGATGGACTAACTGCCCTCACGCTTTGGGGCAAAAGAGATGCTTTAGCACAGAAAGTTTCATTTATTTTAACCTTTGCTGGACTACCATACTGGCACTGCGTAACCTCTTTGAAAATATGTGCTTTCAAGCTGAGGTACTACTAACTCCCTTGACCAGCCTCAACTCGGTCCATGTCATCCTTCATACCATGAAGCCCAGCAAAAAAACTCAGTGAGAAAATAGCAGCAGTTCTGTTTATAAAATCGTACAACTAGTCATGGTTTCTACTGTGTAATTTAGCTGTCTGTAGGATATTTCAGGTTTACTTGACCATCGCTACCATAAAGTGTGACAGAAGGGATTTTTACTTTCTCCCTAGTGCAAGTGAGAGGTACGGACCAGTTCAAACCAACAGCTGAAACATGCACCCAGCATGCAAGTGTTCACAAACTGCAAACAAACTCCAACTTACTAGTTGACTCCGAACTCAAAAGTTCAGAGGGTCTGAAAACAATTAAGGAACAGAAAAAGGTGAAGCTAAATTAAATATCAAGAGAAGTAGTTGACATGAAAATAGTTCCCTAAATGCACTGCACAGTTTTATGCTATTACTCTTCCAACATTCAGTCATCAGAGCATGAAAAGGATGAAGGGAGGCTCTTGGAAATGTTAAGGTTTTATTAAAAAAAGAAAAAAAAAAAGGAAAAAAAAACTTTCTGACTTATTTCTAAAGGAAAACGTCGAAGGTTAGATCCACCTTCCAGCTTCTTCCACTTCCTTACTACTGTTCTTCCTTTTATAGGCAACAAATGGACTTGAATTTTCCTAAATAAGCATCTAGGAGTAATCTCCAAGTGTACCTTGAAATGACCTCTCAAATCTTTAACAAATACTTGTAGTCCCATGAAATTGAGAAAGGAAATTATACTCATACTGCTTTCATTGGGAAAACAAGCATTCATCCGAGTGCCTGGAAAAACTGAGCAGCTTGCAGTCAATAGCATAAACCTGGAGAACTGAAAGTCTTTTTTCCAGTTGTCCCCCCACATGGAAATGGACTT
>NW_020448752.1:431611-469643 GCF_003343035.1 Apteryx rowi
AAAAAAAAAAAAAAAAAAAAAAAGTCCCCTCTGCCCAGACCTAAGGGCTGGCAATGACAGGGCAAAAGGTTGGTTACATGCAGAGGTCTGTCAAAGAGCTGATTTTTACACAGCAAATCCTCAAAAGCAATCAATTAGGATGAGGGTGAGTGGCCGAGGAGCCAGGTTCAACCCCTTTTCTTAGCTGGGCCTAAAACCGACCCCTCCTTCCCCCCCGCCCCAACCGGGGCCTTCTACCTGCCAGCCAGGAGGTACAGCACAACCAGACCACTGGAAATTCAGAAATACCACTTACATAGACAAACTCTTCAAAGCTAATCTTCCCATCTTTATTCTTGTCACTGTCGATCATGAGCTTCTGGATGATCTCTCTCACTTTGTACCCAGGGAGAGGCAGGTTGGCTTCCTTGAAGAGCTCGTGCAACTCGTAGTCGCAGATGAACCCATTGCTGTTGAGGTCTGAGGAGGAGAAGGAACAGGAGAAGGGCCTTTAGCAATGGTCCCATCACCTGGAAGAACGAACCCCAGACAGCGAGGTGGAAACATGGTCCCTCATGCTCAAACAGGCTTTATGGAGCAACACGCACTGCCCGTCTCGGAGCCACGTCACATGGACCATCGCTCCTCACTGCGAGCAAGATCTGGGCAGAACAGGGACGCGCTCGAAGGTCTAGAGTGGGACACCCACGCTGGAGACAAGTCCACCAAAGCACACTACCCAATGGATACCATGCAGAATAAGCCAGGAATCAAATGCCAAGGGCATGAACTAAATACGCAGTAATGCTTCCTTGGAGAGGGATCAGCAAAAGCCATGAGATCTCCCCGGCTTGCTGCAACAGCAGCTTCGAAGTGGAGCCGAGCAGGACGGCTCTTGGTGCACGCAACCAAGCCTGGTGCAAAAACTTTGCAAGAAACAGCATCTGTGTTTTATCTTCATTATTTTAYAACTCTTTCTGCATTTATACTTCTTCATACATACATTACTTTTTACATCTAACTGCACCACAGCTGGCTTTGCAGGTTAAATATAGGAAGTAATGAAACAGCGCTTTTYGCATTCTGAATGAAAAACACCAACTCAGCTCTGCATTTACATTTTTTAAATCACGTCAATCATGATGTTAGCCGTTTACTACCGACAAAATTGCTGCCAGATATTTTAATACTGCCCCAAAACGCTCTGCAACGACATTTGCTTTGACAGTTAMCCACTGAGACCCAGCAGCACTGTGTGCCTAGCAAGACTTTATTGCCTACAGGCACGTCCTGCTCTAGTGGCACAGACAGCCCAGGGGATTTAATTCGGTGCCCGAGCAGCCATCTCCTGCCCACCCCGGATGAGGGGAGATGCCCAGCTGGGATTACGGCTGCTGATGGGAATTGAACTTGATGGGAGATGCCAAGTCTCCACCTCCTCTGCCTACGACAGTCATTTGACCACAGGCTGGGCAAAGTCGATGCGGCGTCTGCACTGAAAACATCAGCCAAGTCCTTTAAGGCTCCTAAAYGAAAGCAGTCTCTGCATTTAAGCGGCCGTGCCACCTCCGTCCCGTCCCCCAGAGCTCGCCGGAGCGGCGGCTGTGCACCCAGTCCTCTCCGCCAGCGCAGCCGGGCTGCAAAACCAGCCCACGTGGTCCTGCTGCAACGCGGGCAGCTCCGCTCGGCAAGCACCCTGCCCCTGCCCTACGCGGGGAGGACACGTTTCCCGATTTATACAGCAGCAGCTTCTCCCTAAGGCTGTAAAATTACATTCTGCTCAGGCATCATCTTCTATTCCCCAGACACCGTCAGAGCCCACAGCTCGCTGCAGCCGGCGAGGACGGCCGGCCGCCCRGCCGCGTTTGGCCTGGTTCAGAAGGGACCCCGCACCGCCGCCGCCACCGGGGTCGCTCGGAGGAATAAAGAGAACTATCAGGACAGAGCAGAAGCCGGGTTCGCTCGCAAGTCTGGAAAGTCAACTTCTTTTTAACGAGGTGTCAGCAGTGGTTTTCAAGTTTTATTTCACAACAACGTTCTGGCAAACGGCTTGTTCTCGCCACCACTCCAAGCCRCTTTATTTTCCAGATCCGTATGGGATTTTAAAATTGCTTTCATAAGTTCGCAAGAAAGCGAAATGGAAACAGTTAGTGGCCAGCATCCAAGGCAATGCAGAATAAACCTGCGCTCCCCTCCAGCACCCTTGTCTTGGGGCTCATACTAGTGAAGAGCACCGTGCCCAGGGGATTACTAACTACATTAAATTTCTTTATGAAATGGCAGTGTTTACAGTAATACTGATGAAAAAGTGGTTTGGGCCAACGATTAATGATAGCAACAGGCTGCTGTCTGGCCTTCAGTTTTAGAATTTTATTCCAGAAAAATACAAGCTTACAAAGCAAGCTTTATTAAACAGACCAGTCTGAGATGTCATCAGCAAACTATTTCCCCTGTAGATAAATCACAGCTTCTTCCATTACAGTTTTTTTAGTACAAAACCTAGTTCCATAATATGCATCTTTTCCCTGTCTTACAGCCAGAGGGGAGAGAAGAAAGAAAGAAAGAAAAAAAATTATATATATCAAGACAAAGAAGGGATTTGCTCATCTACAAGGCCCATGGACCTGAAATACAACTTTAGTTTCCCCTTCAGTATGCCCAAAGCCACCACCCATCGCTTTAGCCTCTGCTCAGCTGACCCAACCACAATCTTTTGCCACGCTGCCAAATACAGCGGGTAAATCCAGAAACGCCTGTTCACCACTTGACCCAGTGAATCCACCACTTAAAAAAAAAAAATTAAGTTCAACTTCTACCCAAATGTTAGTAGGCATTCCTGCAAAGGAGGCAGAAGGACATGCTAAGGCTTCAAAATATATGTTGTATCCAACAGCTGAGCAGAGCTAATCTCTGCCTAAACACAAGCCTGGCTTGYGGGTCAGAGATCAGGATTTTGCTGCAGTCTGGGCAAATATCTGCCCGTTCTGAGGGTTCATCCCACCCTACAACGTAGCATCTTTCCAGTCTTCAGGCCAGGCCTCACTCAGAAAACCTTTCCCGCTGCTCACGGGGAAAAAAATTTAGCGGCTGTGCAGCCTGAAGAGCCTCGGCTTGACCCCGGCTGCCCACAGCACCTCTCCTGGACTCGGACAGTTGGCCCATAATCGAGTTTGAAGGACACTTATGGCTGAAGATTGCACCTTAACTCACTCAAAATCTTTGAATCTCAGGACTTAAGTCGAACTGACTTTCGGCAAAGCTTTATGCTGATAGCAAGATAGGAAGCAGTGCTGTGAAGCTGCGCGTGATAAGAAGTGAAAGGACTGCTGGAGCAAGTTATTTAAATATCTTATCCTAGCACTACTTCTGTTGTACCGCTGCCAACTCTTAACTGCAGCCCAAACTCCCAGCTGTAAGACTTGCTCTTTTGCAGCATCCTGAGAAAACGCTACCACTGATTTACTTCGCAGCTTAAAAGGGTAGCCACGTGACGGCCACTTTGGGAGCGGGATTTATGAGCCAGACAGGTCTGCTGGCTCCGCTGCAAGACCCCACACCACGTTACCGGTTTTGCAGTAACATGGTGTTTTGCAGACACCCTCATTTTAAGTTTTAACAGCGTAGGAGCAGGAGGGCAGATTTAAGCGTTCAAGCCTGATGGATAGGCTGCCCCGTGTTTTTGGCTTGGTAGCAGACACAGCATAGTAACCTTAGCTAGTGATTGACTGTGCGTGGTCCAGAGGCCTTCATGTGATAGCCCTGGAAGAGCGACAGATAGACCTAACCCCTATCCTAAAGGGTAGCTGTTTTCCTGGCGTCTGTCTCCGTTTCCTCCAGCATCGCAGTCAAATATCCAAGGTAGCAGCATTGGGAGGAAAAAAAAATTGTCACCTTTGCAACACCAGCAAGTTTTATAATCGATTTCAGCATCCCTGTAGGTCCACCATATGGTAGCCTTGATGGATGTCCTGCACCAAGGTCAGGCTTGAGCCAGAAGACGGTCTAAAATCCCCCTCAATAACTAACCCTGAAGTGGTATTCAGCAGTTGAAGAGGCTGTCAAAACAGAGGCTATCCCAAAAGAAATCCTTAGGCATAAGACCCAGAATTACTAATGGAAGAAGGCAAAATTGTTTTAACAGACAAGCTACAGCCTGGACTCATTATAATCTGCCCGATGGAAAGGAAACTACAGCACATCTAAAGTTTCCTACGTCTCCTGAAAGATGCATGCACGCCAGCACACTAAACCTGCAAAAAGGTCACTGCAGTGATATATGGCACCATCTTCTGCCCATATGCAGGTGGCACAGCAAAGCCACAATAAACAAAACCCAAAAGCTGCCTCAGCTCTGGCTCAGCTTCCTCCAGACAAGCACTTAAAATAGCTTAAATAACAGGATGCAAGAGGGGAAAGTAACCCACACATTTCCTTTTAAGGATATATGCTCTCAGCGGGACACACTAGCAGGATCACAGATCCCTATYTGCCTTAAGCTAACATTTTAGAGCATTGTTTTACCACCTTGCAGCAGCGAACAAAGTGTTCAACTRGGCTGATTTTAGGTACTGAGTGTTTTCAGAGATGTTTATCTCTGCTATTACAATCGGGGAGAAGGAAAACAAATAAGCAGAGCAAGTTTGCAGATTTTGTTCTGCCTACCTCCTCTGTAAAGTGCCACTGCTTGTCCAAGCACGTACAGAGACATACAGCACACACACACCAGTTCTGCAGACCAAATTCACAGACTAGCTGAGTTTTGGAGCAACCTGCTCTTTCCCCGCTAACATGTAGGTCATTCAAAGCCTCGACGGTTATTGTTCCCTGCTTAATTACTTTTTTCAGATGTTGGAATGCTTTTTTTCCTACGACTGTTTACCACATGGATCACTTCCAACAGCAGTACCTGTTTGAAGGATACTGGGAGTTGCTTGTCTGAGCTATAGCTGACTTTAGCACTAACCTTAAACCATGGTTTTCCCACCTGTGAACAGCTTCTAACAAGCAGTAGCTAATCTACGGGACTCTCTTGCCTTTTGCTGGCTGTCAGAAAAGCCACACACCAGTTGCATGGGGACCTACAAGAGACATGGACAGCAAGAGGTGACAGAGCACAAGATAACACACCTGACAGCCCTCAAGTGCTGGAGGGATGCCTCTAGTTAGGTCCACCAGTCCAGCAGCATACACAAGAGCTGGTCCAACATACACCTGCAAAGTCCCATCCATGCAATGCTCACCCCAGATGTTGGACCAAGAGTGCTCCTATCTGGAGCAACAACTTGCTAGATGAGCCACCAGAAGTCCCCAGTGAAGGTTAGACACCCAATTAGCGACCAGTTATATATCCCTGGGCAAAGACAGCTCTCCTTTAGGCAAGGGGAAAATGAATGAGAGCATTAAAGATGCTCTTGACAAGCATGGGTCCTCCCACAGCAATGCTTGTGGGCCGCACCGTGCCTAAAGCACACAAAACAGTCGGAAGGAAGGTAAGAAGGACTAGCAGATCCCACCACACCGGTGGGTATGTGCAAGGCTCATCACGTGTCTCAAGACAACCAAAGTTTTGACATTTCTTTTATATTTTTATAACTGAACAGGGACCACCTCCTGAACAGAACGAGCTGGTCTCCCAGGACGGTCACTATTTGACTTGGATTGCTCAGTCTGTTGCCAGTGCAAAGGCAGCTAGCCAACCTAATCGTGATAATTTCCCCACACACTAATGACAAAAAGCCACTACAGTCCTTCCAAGTTAATCATTTTAAAGTCATTCAGAGGCAGAATAGGCTGCCTACATTCTAGTCTTATTATTGCGTGTATTCAGAACCACACCAAGAAGCAAGAACTAAGATTGTCCCTTGTCTCCCTGGGCTTCATCTGACTTCCACCTGCTGGAAAAGCCGCGGGCAGAGCGAGGCAGAACAGGGAGCTGCCTACAAAGCAATCTGCTTCAAGTACTGATGTGCAGCACTGCTTCACGAGAATCAGTTACCTTTGAAATTCATTTTTCTCTCTGGAGATCATGAATTCACAGCAAGCTGGAGCTTAAGAGACACCCTACCCTACCTAGAGGGCAGTTCAGTTAATAAAGATGTGGGGCAACTACCGATTCACATTTGTAACATGCTTTAGCAGAAACCGTACCATGTCCACGAAACAGAGACTGCAGATACTAGCTCAGGTTTCAAGATTTATGTCCCACTTGGAAATATTAGTGGAGTCTGCATAAAGAATATCCCAAAGAGCAGGAAACTGGGGTCAGCCTTCCGCRGTGGCCAAATGCCAATTCTTAAGCGATTGCAATGTCCAATAAGGGAAACTAATCCATGCCAATCCTATCACTCATGCAACTTATTTGTGGTCCGTGCCAGTCATTGGGTGCGGTTCCCTYGCTGCTGCACTGACCTCAACCAGTGCAGCAGCAATCACTCCCTCCCGTCCCACCTCCTCCCTTGCATTTTTATGCTCCTCCAACAGACCATATCAGGAAACTAAACCAGCAGAAAATTATTTTATCCATGATGTCAGTTTTCTGCCCATTTAAGCTTCCTGAACCAGCCTACCATGGGGAGGCTGCAAACGCCAGCACGGGGAGCAAGCAGGAAGGCAGAGCCGGAGGCAACGGGGCACAGCCCGGGCTGCTGCGGATGTGCAACCTTGGAGCCAGGCTGGCTGTTACGGAGGTGAGAACCAGCTGGCACAGAAACGGAGCCACCAGAGGGCAATGCACATGCAAGCAGCCACAAAGCATTTCTATTGCCACCACAAGTCGCTCCTTAACTGCCAGGTACGCAGCCGCTAATTAGGCTTTGCTTGTCAAACTCGGGGCCTCAAATGCACCTGCACAAACCAGAAACGGAGCACCTCCGTCCGCCATCTGCCAGGCTAGGCCAAACTGCCAAAACCAGCRGAGATGAAGCGGATGCACGCTCAGGGAAAGCTTCCAAGTAGGAATATTTATCCTGCAGGAGCCATCATGTCCCGGGCCCTGCTGAGATGGCAGAGCCTCTGACAGGTGGCGAAAAAGCCACATGATTACATGGGAGAGGGCTCTTTGCCAGTCTGCCAGCGCCCTTGGGCTGCTGCCAAGCCGGAGTGTAATGAGCCTTTCTATTTTCAAGCCACCATCAGACCTGAGAACTGTGCAAGCCCTGAAATGCTCCCTGGGCTACAGTAATACAACACCCGTGGGGATATTTCTTCCACCCTCCCCATGAGGAGCRAGCAAAGCCCACTCCCGAGCAGCAAGGCACAGCCACCAGCCCCACTGCCCATGTCCTCCTTCTACTTGTGGCTACACGGGACAAGCCAGCAGCGCCGAGGCTGCTGAGGGGCCCCTGGGCAGGGAGAGGAAGATGAGGCCAGCAGGAGACTGCCCATACCCTGCTGGCACTGCTGCTYGCAAGGGTAGGAGACACCCATTTCAAACACAGCACCACCAAGGCAAGGTATCCTCCCTGCTGCTGGCCGGGACTGCAGGCAACTTACCAACTTTGGCAAAGGCCTCCTTGAGCTCCTCCAGCTCATCCTTGGAGATTTGGGTGGTGTTGGCCATCTCATGAAYTTAGGGAGTACCTAAAGAGGGAAAAAAAGGACATTGTGTGAAACCCAGTTGCATTCAAACACATGCGATTTTCAGCAGCAATATAGCAACAGTCAGCACCAATGTCACTGTACTTCTTGAAGCCACGTTTATCTTTCCACTAAGAAAACAGATGTGAAACTCGGCAGACGGTAAGGAGTGCGTTTCCCAAGTCAGAAA
The DNA here is from genome assembly GCF_003343035.1 of Apteryx rowi. NCBI lineage: Eukaryota > Metazoa > Chordata > Aves > Apterygiformes > Apterygidae > Apteryx > Apteryx rowi. Next base: position 439,356 of record NW_020448752.1, read on the forward strand.
TCCCATTAGCCTTGTTAATATTTAGCTCTGTGTGTTTATTTTACAGGCTGTGCTGTTCTGCACGCATTAAGGTACCTGCTACAAGTATGTTCTRAGTCAAAAAATAAAAATAAAAAACAAACAAAAAAAAACTACACCACACTCACATTTTCCCCAGCTTTGAAGAAAATAGAAATCTAAAGTATTAATGCAATAGATGCTGAAAGCTCTGCCTGCATGCCCGTCCCCTAGAGAGGAGCACAGCTGCCCCAAACAAAAGGTGAGGATGCTCACCAGTACCCGCAGAAGGCCTTTCCGCATGAAGTGGTATACACGATATTGTTTGCAAAAARAGAAAAGCAGTTTGTTTTTGTACTAGCAAACTGCTTGAATAAACAGCCACCTATTTCCCAGAATCAGCCTCTCAGGAAGACACGCAAACAACAGGCTATATACACTGTCCACCCTCCCGAGCAAGACACGGCAGGAGCACCGTGAGCAAGTGAGGACCRCTCGCTTAAACCAGGAGCACGCAGAAACCCCACTTCGATCAGATCAGCACGGCTTCAGGGGCATTTAAGAAACAGAGAGGACGAGGGGCTTGCTTCATGAGGTGTGAGCTTCATGGTGGGTCACTTCACCAGGTGGGTGCCACCCTGAGGCACCACCACCACAAGGATGGGCAAAGGCCCAGGGACCTGCCTACGTCCTCTTCCCCAGACCACTCACAAGAGCACGAGGAGCCTGCCAGCACTTTGGTCAGCACGAACTACAGAAATCGGTGATCCGTGGGACACGCAGATGGGATGTCCCCTGTGCAGTGGCTTTCCATGAACAAGGTTGTAGACACCAATAACTAAATTCAGCGGTGACAGAATTGTGGCTTTCAAAGGACTGGGGCTCAGCCCTCTGCAGCCTTGATGTAGCCAGCATCTAGTACACASGGTGGCGTAACCAGCCTGTAGCTCAGGGTCTTTGCAAACGGGGATCTGGGCAGGCTCAATTCAACCTCAAATGAAATTTGCATCCCAAGATCTTCCAGCTTTCATTTCATTAGCTACAGCTGCTATAAGCTGAGAAATTAAAGGTTTCCTCCTCTGCCTATGGCTTGCCTGTTCCTTTGTAAGCAAGAGGATGAAGGATGAATTCAGCTTTACGGACCGGTGAATTCAAGTTCATAGACCATCAGAAGGCAGGACCCAAACAGCCCAGCTTGCTGTTTTGAATGACAACCAAGGCTCATCCTCCTGAATGTCCGTACTCGGATTAGAAAGCCTCCTTTGCCTAAAGCTCTGAGCTGCCTTCACAAGTGCTTGTTAGTTTAAGAACAAAAGTTTGCCTGTAGCTGAAAATACTAATTTTCTTTAATGCATTATTTGGTCTGGAAAGCATGAAGCTGTTTGAGAGGAGAACGGATAGACAGGCGTGGCACCCTGGGAAAGCAGCGCAGACAGGAGCTAGCAGCACAGACAGTCAACAAGAAGTTGCATCACTGCAGAGTTGGAGGAAAGCAGAGCAGACCCCACCTCCCGAGCCTCCGCAACGCTGCCCGCGGACAGGACCAGATGCCGAGCAGTCAGTCAGAGCCACTGACAGCAAGACCAACCAACTTCATCATCGGACTTGTATTGCAAGAATAGGGCAGGGGGAGGAATCGCAGCAAAGCCGCGATGGATTGACAGAGCARAAAAGTGCTGTAGTGGATTTTCATACTATGCCACAAATTACAAGCTAGGCTGGTCAATGCAAGGAAATGCTCCCATGCAGCTCCCTGCAAGATGTGTGRATGCTGCGTGCAACACTGCCTGTCTTGCGGGATGCCCAGGCTGCCTGACCGGGACCTGCTTCTGCAGCTGAACCAGCTCCTTCCTCCTCAGTGCTCCCGTGGTTGCCCACTCCCTTCGTGCCACCAAAACCTGGGTGGKTTTTTTTGAGGGAACAGAGGGTTTGCTTAGCAAGAAAGTCAACTGTAAGCAAGCCTGGTGCGTGCTACGGGAGGCTGATTTCACCACTGGCAGAAACACTTGGGTATCGAGAGCAGAGGCGATTTTGGCTGGTGATTGCCAGTGTAGCGGCAGAAAAGCTGCAGGACCTGCCAGGCAGGAGAGCTAAGAGACCTCCAGCGAGGAGCAAAGCAGGGAGACTCAGAAGATCCCACGCAGCACAAGTGTGACGCCTGGCACAAGGACACATCACCTGGCTCTAACGAGCAGAAAATGGTTCTTCTATAGGCTGCTACTAGGCAAGAAAATTCAGTCGACCCTCCTTCACAAATACTTCTTTTTTCCTAATCCTCACTCTTCCTGTTTCACTTTCAAACCATTAGGACTTCCCTTAAAAAGGGATTTCCAAGAACAGAATTATCTAACCACTTCATTGAGATTTAATTTGCTGGTATCTGCCTCTAACATCTTTAACACCATAACGAGCAGCCAACACCCCTATAAGCCGAGAGCTTTTAAGAAAGCTGCTGTTTGACTTTTTCAGGGAAACGGCACGCTCTGGACATGTCCTGCAGCCATTTGTGTGCATCTCCACTTAAAAATATTACATTCCAACCCCTATGCTTGTCAGCTCAGTCAGCAAGTCTATAAAACAGACTCAGCACCCTCGGGGAGACACAGCGTGGAGAAGAGACCTCAGCGACTCCAAAACGAACCCCAGCTTGGCGTTCCCCTGCGGCATCGGGAAGCGGCCGCCAGCACCCTCGGCCAGCTGCCCAGGCCACCCCGCTCCCGCAGGACACCTACCTCAGCTCCAGCATCACGGTTATTCCTACCGGGAGCAAAAGCTCTGCCCAGCTGCCAGCGACGGCCAGAGACAAACTCTGGTTTCRAGAGGGGAAAGAAGGACCCGGAGAGGAGCGACGTGGTCCCGCACCCGTTTTGCACCCTGGCGACAGACGGGTCGATGCACGCAGGCACAACGTGCGAGGAAGCTGTTCCCGCTGCAGGTCCTGCGCTTGCTGCCCCTTCTTCCCGCGCCCCGAAGAAGGAAAGCAAAGGCCACTTTACACTTCAAYGCGGCTTTGCGGGACAGCGGCGGGTGGACAGCATATTCTGGTCCGTGCCGCAAAAGCTTCGCTTCTCGCTGCGGATAAGAGCCGTGCATCCAGTTTTCCAGTATCGACTGCCTTCCCAGATAGGGGCTGCATCCCATTTTTATGCGAACAAGTTTTACGGCCTCCAAACACACTGCAGTCGCCAGATCGGGGGAGATTATTTGCTCCCCAACAGAACTGCAGTARCAGCAGGTGACATAAAGCTGGTGCCATCCCTGTATTTTAACAGCTGTAAAGCAGCTGGGGATGAGGGATAAGCGCGAGCAAAGCCCTCTCGGCGCCTGCTTTTTCAGGGGCTTTATAAGCGTCTAGGAACAAGTGAACTAAAGCTATTTACTAAAACCAGCCCGTTTCCCGGTGCTCATTTCAGCCAGACCCCCCCGGAGGAAAGGCCGGGGTCTCTGCCGCCAGGTTGTGGGGCCAGAAGCGCTGCTCAAACAGGAGGGAAAAAACACACCAAAAAACACCAAAAAAAAAAAAAACCCACTAAAAAAAAAAAAACCCAAAACCCCCAAAACAAAAGCAAACCCCAACTACATAGCATTCAGGCATCTGCAGATCACCCTGAAAGCTGGCAGATTAATCCAATTTTAAAAACGCACRGCAACCAAGTATTTCCCGACAGGGAGTCGAGCACTTCCAACAGAAACACGGCTGGAATTCGCTCCCAGTCCAAACAGGAGAAGCTGCTCTCCGAGCGAGCTCCGAGCGAGCTCCATCACTCTCTGACCTCTCCCAGTTTAATATCGCAACAACTCACTGATTAACAGCAGCACCTTGTTAAACGGGCAAACAGAGACATGTCAAAATGCCAACAAAAAAAGGTATTAATATACCTTTCCCTATCTTTTTATATATATATATATATATATATATATATTTAAAAAAACAACACAATAGGGCTAGTCTAGAAACCATGACTCACTCAGTACGTGTTTCTGTTTTCAGGGGAACTTGTGGTTTTATAGTCTGTTCATGACAAGGGCTCCAGACATGAGAGGGCAAGTCCGTCGGCATTAGGAAATTAGAAGCACTTTAAAAATCTGCAGGTCTTTGCTAAGCCAGCAAAGAGCCGCCTCCCTTTCGGATCAGCCAGCGGCGCAGCAAGGAGCCGGGTCACCCCGCAGCTCGCACACCCGCCGCGCGTGCCCGCGGGGACCCCCTCGCCTAGGGCACGTGCCGCAGCGACGCCCCGTTTGGGCAATATCCCTGCAATCCGCCTCAAATAGGATCCACCCAAGGCATCTGAGGGCTCAGCCCATTCTCCTCCTCCTCCCAATTCGGGGAGCACCGTGCTTGGAAATATTTGCAGCCGGGAGACGCGCACCACCCACTCTTGGGCGCACCCAGCTGGCTCCTTCTCTGGTCCAGCCCAAGCAAAGCCTTCGGGGATTTGCACCCAGCAGCTTCAGCTCGACAGCCAGACTTACAGCGCGCGGATCTGGTCCGACAGCGAGTCCCCCCCAGGATAATTACTAGATGCCGCTTTGGGGGGAGACGGGGAAGTTCAGGGATTGACGGCCACTAAGCGCAAACCGATCGAGCATCTCCTTTAAACCGGCAAAACTACCACCACCAGGTTTTCTTGGTATTCCTGCAAATCCCTGAAGCGGTTGTGCTGGGAGAGACGTGCTCCCTGCTCCATGTTCTCACCCGGGAGCAGCCCGAGAGCTTTTGCTGCTGCTGTTACACAGCTAACTGCCACTGCCGGGGAAAAGCCTGGCAAGTTCATKAGGGGAAGGGACGTGTCCCAGAGTTAGTCATTGCACTTGGCTGGCCAGCAGCTCTCTCCGGATTTGGAGACATGTCTCCATGGGATATCCACCTTCCTGCAGCAGGTTCAGATCGAAAACCGCAATTCTCCTAGCTGGATCCAGGCAGAAGTGACACCAGAGGCTTTTCTGAGCAGCGTTTGGTAGATGCCTAGCRTGGACCTGTAGACCCTACACTGAGGCAGAGTCCAACTGCATGGAAACAGCTGGTGCAAACCACTATTCATAGGCTGTTCCTATAACTGCTGCCCCAAAGTCCACGGTCAGCCCCAGACAACCTGATCTTTCACTTTTTGCAAGCCGCTCAAAGCATCTCTCCCTGCAGGAGGGCACCAGATTCCCTAGCTCAGATCATCTTTTAAATCTTTTGTGACAACTGCTGGCCCAGCAGCCAGTTCACGTGCCTCAAACTCCCCCACGCAGCCAGACCCAGCACACGGTCGGCACGTTCAGCACCTTCACCCAAAACCGACCTGCAACCTGCACCCACGGGAAAGCTTGAAATCGGTCAACAAATCCCAACTCGCAGCATTGAATAGGAACCGGCCCCTCATTAAAAGCCCAGCTCGCAGGAGCRCCAAGCCCTGCAGGACAGCATTAAGAAGAGCGAAAGCTGGTCAAGTGATAGTACATGGGGCTTCAAGTACATGGATTTGTGTGCAAGGTAGATACAGGAAGAAGGAGGATATGGAGCATCAGAGGCTGCTTGGATGGACACCATGGGGGAAACCTTGGAGAAAAGCAGAGGGATGCTGGCTTACTACCACGACGCTGGGGCCTCGCAAACCCACATTTTCTACAGGGAGGCTGAACTGATGGAAACCTGAAAACAGACTTGGGCCTCGGACAGGAGGGAGAAGCACAGGATGCTTCCTACGCACCTACGCTCTTCCCCAAGGACTCCCGACACTGAGGACCAGGACCCAAGCGGGTCAGACAGTCAAAGCAGCAGCAGTGCTCGTTTTCAAGGAGGAGAGCAGCTGCCCGTAGACCTCCCCAGCTGCTCTTGCACGCTCGCGTCCTGCCGCAAACTTCCTGCTACAGCACAGCCGCTGTGCAAATCCTGCCGCAGTTATCTGCAAAGCGCCGGGAGCCGACGGGGCACAGCACGAACCACGTAAAAGACTGCTAGAGACACCACTAAAGCAGTCCTCAAAAGCCTGTTTGCCAAATCCTTCTCCTAAATGGAGCACGTCGGCAAATYTCCGTTTTCAGCAGAGCAGCCGCTCCGGGATTTGCGCACATTTAAGACCATAACCTGCTAGATCGGTTTAACTTGCTCCTGAATTTCGATAGTTTGTTCCCGTCGTTGGCTGGAGAATGGCAATATTCCCCATGAACGAACTATCACAACGTGAAACAGGTGATTCCTTGAATATCCCTTTGGAGAGGAAGAACCAAAAACCCATTCTGCCTGAAACTTCCATAAGCTAATAAAATTCAWAAGAGAGAGAATTCAAACCCAAGTGCAAGAAAGGAGGAAAGAAAAGGGTGATCTCATGCAAGCTAGTGGACCAAGACTTAAAAGGCTTGATTTAAATTCCCAGCTCTGACACAGGGGAGGGGGTGGGGGAAATCATGCTATCCTCTCAAGAAATTCTTATTCTCATAGTAACTCTTATTCTTGGGTAGTCCACCAAATAAAGCTTCATTTAAATTCCTGGCTCTGGAACAGGGAGAAAAAAATAAATAAAATAAAATAATAATCAAGCTAGCCTTTCAGGAAATTCTTATTCTCATAGTAATCCTTATTCTCCTKTAGCCCCCGAATAAAGCAGAGGATTAACCTTCTGCCTACTCCAYTCCTAAACCAGAAGTGACTTGAAAGGACCCACCTCTCCCTGCCCATGCCCAAAACCCAGCACAAGGYATCCCTCGTTTGGTGATGGGACCCCGGAGCGACCGGGGAGAGGCTCACTGCTTCCCAGCCGGGCGAGCGGGACACTGCGAGCCTCGTAGGGCTGAATGAGTGCAGACCTCCTTCCCCCAGCAGGGACTGGGCTCCGCTTGCCGGGAGCTGCGGGTTTCCATAGACATGCTTGAAACACGTGTCCCTCAATTTCCCAACATTCAGCCCCAAAAAAGCCCAGCTCTTCAGGAGGGCGAGATGGGGACCTCGGCCTCTACTCTGGCCTGCCACAGCTGGAAAAAGCCCTTGCAGGAGTCAAGGCCAGGCCACGCGGTTCAAACCTGTCTTCAACCCCAGCCCTGTGCAGGATGCATCCCACCGAGCACCACGCGGGATGCCGCTCCCCAAGTCCAAGGACTTTCCTCCCCCTCAAAAAGCCACCGCGGCCACTCGCATCTCCGCGTCTGCGGCCACTTTTGCCGTTCCCCTTCCCAGCATCGCGCAGCCCCATCCCCGAGCCGGGACCGTCGTGCCCCCACAGCTGCCCGCTCCGGGAGTCCCTCCCATGCGCTGGCTCAACAGCAGCGGCTACAGGCTCCGTTCTCTTTGCTTAGCAAGTAAAGTCACCGATATTCAACATGCCGTGATAAAGCAAGCAGCGTTACTCATTCTGTTAAGCTCCCCACCCGCCCGGGCAGGGAAGTCAACCCGATTCCTAAATGAAATCACGTTACAGTCACGACTTATTCAGTCCCAGCAAACAAGCTCCCACAAGCCGGGCAGCCGGCGTGCCGCTGCCGATCCACGAAGGGCGGACGACAGGGAGTTTCAGCAGCTCGTTTGGCTCGGGTGGTTTCGCGCAGCCTTTCCACAAGATATAGCTGCGGTCAAACGATTTTGCAGACTGTTTTATCAGCTTGAGAGCAAACAGAGCCGTCCCGAAATCGCACGGCCGGGACTGAAATTCCAGCAGCCTGGAGACTGCTGCCTCTTCTGCTGATTATAAACGCTGGGGGAGCAGCGTGGCAATGAATGCTTTCTTAAATAAGAAACGAACCACTTAAAAACTATAAACCATACCTTAAACATTGGAATGATGTTTAAAAAGTCTCTTAAAAACAGGAACTCACCTAACAAATCCAGGAACTCATCTAACAAATCTCTTGCTAGAAAGAGCTACTGATAGACGGAGGAAAAAAAATATTTTTCCGCCCTTTCTTTGCTGCTGGAGTTCTTGCTTAGAAGGTATTCAAAAACAATGGAAAGAAATCAAAATAACTTGATTCCGAGCAAGAAAGTATCACTGGACAGCAGTAAATCAGTGTTGCTGCATAGTTGTTCTGGCAGCTTTTGGAAGCAGAAGAAACCCTGTCAATTCAACGCTTATTTTCTCTAGAGAAGATGGTGAAGCCCCTTTCTACCCTGAACAAAAGCAGAAGCATCAGTCTTCAAGATTAAGGGGAAAAGCCTGCAAGAGCAGCAGTGAGCTGCTGTCTTTCCCTTCCGGGAGGTTGCCAGGRGAGTGAAATGGGGTTTACCCTGCCAGCAGGGTGTYCCCCACTCTTTTCCCCTATAATTTWCCTTACTCCGGGGAGGAGAGAGGAAGCAAARGTAACAAGCTCACCAGTCGCACCCGTAAGGGGATCAGGGAAGCTCTRCACGGCRATTCTCGGGTTTTAGACAAGCATCRACCTCTGCAAAATGCACCCTGATCAGCAGATTTTGAGGCTGGGCAGGATCACCCAGATGCACCCAACGCCGCTCGCTGGGTGCCTACGACCTGCTTTACCTCCTCCTCCTCCTCCTCCCTGGGTTTAGCCAGTGCCCGATGCCCCTAGGACGGATGTCGCGGTTAACTACACCTCCGCGCTGCCAAGCGGCACACGGCCTCGTCCCTACTCCGAATTTTGGTGGGGCGAGGGAGTCCTTCCAGCCGAGGAAACCGCTCCTTAAAGCCAGACCTTTTGCAGGATAAATGCAGGGTAAAACAAGTGCACAACAGCCCAGGGCAACACGTTCAGTATAAACAACATCACTGCACGAAGAAGCTCCATGAGATTTGTTTTAGGGGCAAACAACTTCAAACCCATCAGCCTAAGCTGTTCGGCATAAACAATACAGCACGTCACCCTAGGACTTTGTATGCCGAAGTCCTCGGCGTATAAATGTGTTTTAGCCAAGAGCAGCTGCTAAAGCACTTGGAGATGGTCTGTTCTGGTTGGTAGCACCGAACGTAGCCAGCTTTCACTGTAAAACGCGGCAGGCTGGATAAACTTGTCAGCTTGGAGACAAACTCGTGCCATTTCCCACCTGAACAGCAAGCGAGCAGCCGGAGCACAGCTTTTCCCAGCAACACCCCCCCCCCCCCGAAAAGCCAGAGAGCCACAAAAGCCAGCGGCGTGCAACCATTTCCCAAAAGCATTCAGAGCTCCTGGTGCTTCCTGCACGACAAACACTTCGGTATTTCACATTTCCAACCCGCAAGCTTAGGTGGTTCTGCTATTTAAAAGATTGCTGCACGCCGAGATTGGGAAAGACGTGCCCCAGACTGGGATTTCTGGGAAGACACACCCAGGGACTTCTTCCGAAAACAAAATACCCCGCGACGCGGAGCCGCTCACAGCGCCCGCTCTCGCGCTGTCTGCGAGYACCGGCTCATTTAACCAGCTGCACAGCTGAAATCCGGCTTAAAGCCCAAGCTGAACCGTTTTGTTTGGGCTAGAGCTATTTTTTTTCTTTTCTATCAACTAAAGCATTGCATTTTGCAGAAATAAAGGGGGGGAAAAAAGAAAAAAAAAGGCAAGACGAGTTACAGGGAAGCTCTCTGGTGCTCGCTCGCGTTTGCGCAGGCGGCCAGAAAGCAGAGCAAGAGCAGCGCCGGGCGAGCGGAGCGCCAGCGCGAGCCGCCGGCACCGGCCATCCCTCCTTACCTTCCTCCTCCCGTGGGAAGGGCGACTCCGGGCCCGCAGCGAGCGCAGCGGCGTCTCTCCCGCCCCGGCGGGCGCCGAGCTGGAAAGCCAGCATTCCTGCCGCCCGCCCCGTGCGGCGCTCCGCCACCCGCGCCGTTCCCTCCCACTACGGGAGCGCGCCGAGACCGGCGGCCGGCCAGACGGCAGCGCGAAGGAGCCGCCGGCGACGGCTCGGCTCGGGGACGGGCGACTCGAAGCATCCCGCGCGCTGGGAGCGGGGCGGACGCGCGGGGAAGGGCTGCTGCCCTGCACCGCTCGGCGGCGGCGGCACATAGAGCCTTGGGGAAAGCAAACTATTCCCCACCACCTTTAAAAAAAAAAAAAACACACACCCTGTTTTACCTTTATTGTTAGAAATTAAACACCTTTTGCATTGAGAGCTCTCAATTTGTCCAGGCGAGCGGCAACGTGGAACTTTTATTTTATTTGATGCAATTATTTTATGAACGTCTTTAAAGACACCAGAGGATCACACCAAGGAAGTCCTAACCGGGCTCAGCCTGCCGTGAAACAGGACAATGCCTACTATTTTGTCCCAAAATTCCTTAAAAAACCCAAAGTCATGTGGTCTGAAGGGACGGTGAATATTAATTTCAGAGCTGGTCCATACAGCAATACGTTTTACCACCTCTCCACTTAACCCCTTCTGTGCCAGAGGAAACCTGGACAGACATCTGCTACCAACCAGAAAGACCTAAGTAAGAAACAGCATGTGGCATCGTTTTTTCCTGATACCCTCTATTCCAATACACAGGAACAGAATAAATCACAAACAGGGCGAAGCGGGATTTCCAGACAATAACTACATATTTCTGAAGTTTTTATCCTCATTAAGTCCATGACATTTGAGCCCTCCTGTAACTAAAAGGAGAGGATATCACCTACTAATAAATACATGTGAATTAGTGAAGAATTTGGAGAACCCATGACCATCCTAAAAATTAAAAATACTCGAACTGAGTCATTGCCCCCTTTTTTAATTACCTCAGCCAGGAAAGTGAGTCATCACCTGGTCTCATTTCTTGGGCATCATCTAGAAATCTAGTTCCAGCTGTTCAGTTTTAAAAGAGGTATTAAAAAAAAAAAAAAAAGAGAGAAAAAAAAAAGAGAAAAAACACCAAAACCCACAACCTGTCAGCTTCCTCGGGATGGTAAACATAACAAAAACCAAAACCATGTTTTTTATGCCCAGAACTGCAGCTGTAGCTTAAAAGAAATGAAGTTGGCTTAAAAAGCACATGCACACTCCAAAAAACTCGGGTCGCCTGTGCGCCAGGAGGGGTTCGRGAGGGCAGCCCGGGCACGGCTCTGACTCACAGCAGCAGCCAGTTTCGGCATCGCGTTGGGTGTAACAAGTCCCCGTCCGGCTGCTCCCATCCGAGACAGCCATCGAGTCCAGGCCGTAGCTAGATTCTTGCGGCGAACGCGGCAAGATGGAAGAAGCACGTTTAAGAAAGTCCTTAGTCCCTCTGCTGTTTTGCCTTTACTTGTAAGCACGTCACACAGCATAAACTCTCGTGCCRTAAGTTGGCAGCAGCATTTTAGGAAGCACTAAGGCTTTGGAGGGCTACTGGGTTCGGGGAGGGCGTGCAAAAGCCCAGCTCACAAGCTAACGTCTTTTATCAAGACCTGAATATCAAGGTGAGAGTTGTTACAGGGACAACAGCTGCTTTAGGGGGGGAAGAAAACTCTCCTCCTCTTGCCTCTGCTTGCTGGGAAAGAAAAGCAGCCCCGGGAGGTCTGCGGGTGGAAGATCTCCGCAGCAGGGGTGGACAACCAAAAGCCACCAACGCATGGGTCTGCAGAACCTCTCTTTGTTCGCTTTTCTTTTCCCAGGTAAAAGCATTGCAGCTTACACAGCTAACAGCAATTCCCACAGCTAGAAAGGCAAAGGGCATCTCTACCACCGCTGACCCGCGGCAGCACCCGGCCGAGGAGAGCAAGCAGAAGTTCTGCCCGCGCAGCACTGAAACACCCATTCTCCCCACGTGGAAAAGAGGATTAGCGACAGCCAGCTCTTCTGCAGCTTTAGAAGCGCTTAGCTCTCCAAATATCTCCAAACCCAGCATTGCTGGTGCAACTTGCAATTACGCTCAAACCTAAAATAGCATTTCCTCCGTGCCAGCACCGCTCGCGGGCGCATCATGCTCCGTGACCGGCCGAGCCGGGCCGCRGCGGCGGCCAGCGGATGCGCGGCTCCCCGGGCACTCCCATCCCACTTCCTAGAGCACGCCTGGGCAAACGTGGCTCTCCGCCCGCTTCCAAAATAGGAGTTTTAGAGTCGCCTCGATATACCGGTTTATTTTCCTCTTCCTCCCTCTCCAAGAAAGCCTTTTAGGGAAGCACAAGACAACTATCGCTAGGAAGTTCCTCTGACCAGGCGACAACTCCACGAACACCATGCTGCAAAAGCATCTAGTCTTCTGCATAAAGCCAAAGCTACCTGTGCACCTGCAAAAGCAGGCATGGAATAAATATAGGGATGTAAGGGATATATATGTAAGAGATAAGGAGCCAGCTATTCCCTAGTCCCTGCCAGCGGGACTGGAGTGCACTAACCAGGTCAGAGGATCCCAACTGAGACACACCAGAATCAACCCAGCCCTGAAACAGCCAAGTCTCCAATGGGGAAACTGCACATCTCCGCTCCCTTTCACAATTAAGTCACTGCAACAAGAAAATAGGTTTAGGATGAAGACCTTCCTACCCTGCCCCAGAGGCCGGTTGGCTGACAGCACACTGCACGTGTCGCGGAAGAGCGGCTGTCCCAAAGGGAGCTGGAGAGCTACAGACATCATTGCACAYTGCAACGAAGGCTCGTGACCGCGGAAGACAGTGGCACCGAGCCTCCGCCGTAGCGTTAGCAGCGGGTGGTGTTGTGCCGCCCAGCTGCTCGCAAAACAAGATTCGGGCGAGGGGAGGCACTGACGCCTGGGGACAGGATCCCTCAAGCACGTCGTTGCACAAGGAGGCGTCTCCTCTCGGGCTCCTGCTGCCAAGTTTCGCTGGGAGGCCACGGATACTCACCTGCCCTCCAGAAGTTACCCAACGAGAACCGCGGCAGCTGTAACAGCTACCTTGAGGGTGAGCAGAGAGGGTAATCCAGGAGGCATCTCGTCCCTCTTCTCTCACCACCCCGGAGAACAGACACCTCTGTGACAGCACAGGGAGGAAGGCATCACTGAAAGCCCTCCAAAAGCCCCAGCCTTCATCTACCTCCGGGTGAGACCCCATGGCTCTGCCAGCCTAGCACCAAGTCCCTCCATCCAGGAGAGGACAACTGTCCCCTCCTGGACTCCAGGCTCCAGCTTACCTGCCCGCTGCAGAAGAAGTCTTTCCTACTCCTAGTTAGCAGCGCCGAGAGATGTCATGCTAACACTGGCCACGGTGCAAGATAAGTGATGAAATCCACAGGGAGAAGTCCCTGGCACGGCGCACCAGCCCTAGCCCACGCTGAGGGCTGGGCTACATCCAGGAGCCAACCCAATCCCTGCCGCACCGCTCTGCCAACGGAGGACCATGGCCCCAGAGGTGGCGCCCAGCACCCAGGTCCCAGCCCAGCCACCCTCGCGCCGCTCCGGCAGCAAAGCCGGTCCGACCTCCCGCCCCGGTCCGGACCTGGCCCGTGCAGTCACTGCGGGTCACTGCTGCTGTGTGGAGAAGAAGAWGATGAGGAACAAGAAGCTAGAAGTACAAATGCCAGCATTTTTAAGGCAAACCTTTTAGCTTAGATCATCTGCCCTGCAGCACTGTACATAAGCCTCTTGCATTTTTTTTTTAACTATTTAATGGCAGTTCAGTGCAACCAAGCCTTCAACAGCACCCCTCCCCACCCCGCCAAAAGAAAAGAATAACTAGTTGGAACAGACACCAGGTAACCTAAATAGTCTATTCTGCCCAAAAGAAAACACCCAGCTTTACCAGCCAGGGCTTTAGAGAGCAACGGTGAGGGGTCAATCACGATCTCATTTTTGACCAGGATCAATACAGGACCTTGAGATCCTTGGCTAYGGCATTTACCATCTGCCAGACTCTCCCCTCCTCCAATCCCATCCACATTCTCCTTTAAAGATAAGGTTTTTAACAGGARTTGTGCATTGATGGATAGACACGCTCTCCTCTGTGCTTTTTTAAACAAATTGAGGTTTTCTGCACTTCTTGCCTTCATCCCRTGTTGCTGACCGACTGCAAAGCACATTCCATCAGCGTAAACAGCCAAAGAAGGATTTGACAACGGAGGAGCAAGCAGTTTTGACCTTAACTCCTCAATTTATCAGCCGTCTTAAAGAAAAAAGATCCGTCCTTGCTAGATTTCCACCTTAAAAGCTTTCCGAGCCGCTCTTTCAGAGAGCCTGTCATCGGGAGGAAAGCAAGACATTAGTCAGGTTCATGCTTATTTAATTAAGAAAAAAAAAAAAAAGCTTGCATATGCATTAGGGGCTGAAACTTAGTCTTCCTTAAAAAAAAAAATGTTTGCAAACTAGAGCACGACAGTGCCAGACAGAGCGGAGGACTCGCCCGATTTACCCCACGCTCCAAGGGAGCTCAGCGGAGGAATTCACCGAGCTGTCGCCTGCAGCTTGGAGCGGGGAAGCAAGCCACCGCCGAAGCAAGCCGCCGGCTGGGACGCCCGGCCCGCTGCGCCAGGGGCATCTCCCGCCTCGCCGTTTCGTAAGGAAATCGGAGGCTCCGCTGATGTCAGCCGCAGGAAATGAGCCACCGGCAGATGACGCCGGAAACGGGCTTTATATTTAGTACTGAGTCACCCGCTTTATTAAATTCTGAAGGCACAAAGGTGGGTGTGGAGAGGGGATACTTTGCGGGGGGGGRAAAAAAGAACAAGTTTTTCCCTTGAGATCAGAGTCCAGGGCTTTTTTTTCCTCCCCCCYGATAGAGAAACTAAGATGACCTGAGAACTCCTTTTTGCTCCCAGTACTTCTGCACTTTCCCCCAAAAAGGCAGCTGTCAGTYATGCTGCCTTTCTCAGGACCGAAGCCAACACCTAAGACGCTCCGGGGGCACGCGGCTCCGGGGGGATTTGCTCGGGTCAGTCCCGCGGCAGGTCGCAGCCTGTCCGGGACCCTGGATGTTCTCCCAGCCTTCCCGCAGCACCTTCTCCGAGCCAAACCAGAGTCAACTGAAGGCGACGTGGAGCAGGGAATGTTTTGAGGCAGTTTTACAGCTGCCCCGACTTTGCGCGAAGCACACCTTATGCCCATCGCGGCAATTAAATCAGCGCCAAGGGGAAAAGCTTTTCTTTGGGTGCTTACAACGGAGCGAGACGAAGGCTGGCGAGGCTCGAAACAGGCAGAGAGGCGCGTGGTTGTTCCCTGAGGATACAGATGCCAGCATCTGCATCCTGGGGGAATAAACTTCAGATTAATGCAGATTAATTTGCAAAAGGTTCAAAAATTAATACAAGCGTACTGCCATAATATTAAGGTCTTCTAACATCCAGCAAAATTAAAGAAATAAAGTTTTAAAGGATACTGAGAAACAGTCTTACTGCAGGTTGTACCACAATACGAATTAGAGGAGTACAGACTTGCCCACGGGCGGTTTTCATACAAGTCCATGTTGTAAGCTTTTTCACTCTCCCATCAAGAAATATTCTGCAGTTTGAGCAGCAGCAACAGGTCTGCAAGGTTTTCAGCCAGTCTTTTCCACTGAGGAGACTCACTTTTCAAATACTAAAACACAAATACGGTTGCCAAAGCCAAATACGGTACCTAGCGTTGATTTAGAAAGTCAACAGCAAACAAGAGTCATCTCCAATGCCAAACACCATCAGTGACTTGACTACAGAAGCAGCCTATTAGATTACTAAGCAGAAAGTAAATTGCTGTAATCTTCAAAATAAGATTACAACAGCAAAAAGGATGTGGCTCTCAAAATCAATCTCGACTGCGGCAGCACTGGCAATTATGCCGAACCAGAGGTCAGGAACTGCTTAATAACATCTTCCACCTATACGCAAGGAGAGATGATACCACCGCAGCTACAGGCTGCTCGGACCAGCAAATAGACATTTAGCCAGCTGTTGACCACTGCCCAGACCAGTATCCTGCGGAACGATACGGGCTGGTCGCGAGAGGTTGTGGGACACAACCACTGGGTGGCTCTTCAGTCCCACTCAACGCATCCRCGGAGTGACTTCCTGCTACCGGGAAGGAGGTTTTGCTCTTGGGGAAATCAAGGCAAGCCATGAAGGTGGAGTCCCAGGGTCATCCTGAGGAGCACTCCCAGGTGCAACCCAGCAAGAAGGTCATTAAGGAGTCCCTGGTACCACACCCACAAGTCCTGCCAGGTGCTGGAGGTAGCCAAGAGCCACAGGATATTAAGATTTTGGCACATGGCTCTTAGTGTTGTGCAAGTGGGCCTATTAGTTCAGCTGTGTTGGACTAGCCACAGATCTCATCTCAAGAGACCTTGAAGCTTTTCCTAGTATTCWGCTTGGAGCTGGATTTGTTAGCTTCCCCCAGAACTGCTCCTTTTATGCCAGACCCCAGCAGGAAAACTTCTGCAGGCTGGGTCTGCCTGAGAGTATAACTGTGCTGCTCCTACGGCCACGGCATTCTTTGCAGATGCTTAGAAAGATGAGATTATTTGCACTGTACGTGCAAGCRGCAAGTGTGCTGCTGTAAAGTTTAATGCTTTATGAATTTATGTGAAAAAAAGCTTATTTCTCCAAATAAAAAGGCCCACGGATCCTCCATAAAGCCCAGGATGTACTATTTGATAGAAGGCACAAAACAACTTTGCTTTCAGACAGGAGGAGAAGATCTAGCTGCAAGGAATGACAGCACGAGGTGCAACGTTGACTAGACCAACGAGATCCAAGTGCTGATGATCAGGCACGTGCAGCGYGCGTGAAAGGGCAATGCACTAAGGAGGTGCAATACCCTGCTATTTGCCAAGTTGTTTTCAATCCAATAATGAAAGCCCCGATCGCTAAAGTGAATTATTGACTGATGCCAGCCATAAAGACTCTTGCACAACACCTGGTTTAAAGGCCACTCGTACCTGACTGCAGGGCTGAGTCTTACCCCWTTTCATGGGTTTCCAAGATCTTTTTATATAGACATTGAAAAGAAAGGGAGAAAAAGGACAGACCCAAGCAGCCCTATCCAGCGTAGCAAGAGGTTATATACATCTCCATGAGAAGACAGCAGTGGGGAAGGAGGGCTGTGAGACCTTCCCATCACTGCYGTAGGCTGGGCACTGCAATAACCATCCATCCAGGAGGGCTACAGGAATTTCCAAGAACTTCATAGCCAGGCAAAAGCAATGCAAGTTTTTCAACAAGAAGTCTGAATACACTGCCTTTGCTACAGCATTTGGTTTATATTAAACAGTGGCAAGAGCCCAGCTCGAAATTAGATCAACAAGAACATTAAGGGGTGGGCAAGAGCAGGGCAGAGGCAGGATTGCATGGGAACCTCCCATCCGCGTCCCCAAGGAAAGTTCAGTCCCAGCCTTGGCCAAAAAGCACAGAAAGGAACAGGCTGAAGTTTAGGTCAGACATTTGGGCCACTTGCTCGAAATATTTTCRGTTTTCAGAAGGCCCCATTCCCTCTCTCTYCTGTACAGAGAACTGAATTCAACTRAAGTCAAGACTCAGAARTTTTCYTATTACTTCCAGGAACACAGAGAAACATGAATGCATTTGTAGCTGTACTGCCATTTCTTCCCTATCCCCTTCCTTCAAAGTGTTGCTATCGGAGAATAAGTTCTTAAAACCAGGTATCAACCCCTTCTCCCTGTCTGTGCAGTACCAATCCTAACAAGATAACTTTACACCCACCTGCAACACCTCATGCATGCCCTAATACAAAGTCCTTGCAATCTGTTTTCGGAGGCAAAACGTTTTGTGCAGGATTCAGGAAGAAAATGCTTAATTGCAATATTGCTTTTGAACACACTTCCTTTGCTTTTGGGACCAGCTGGAGGCAAACACCTTATTCTATGCTGGGTCAAGGAAACATTTAACTACAGGATTTATGGTGGAACGTGTGTGTGTGTGTGTGTGTGTGTGTACACACTTTAAATATATACATACACACTCACACTCTACTGCAGCACTCCAGCTGCCAAGCAGTTACAGCAGAAGGCAAACACGGTTTTAACTCAAGGAAAACAGCAACACATTTGAAAAATCAGCCTGTTCATCAGCGTCCTGCAACAGAGCCTCCAGCACGGAAAGCATCCAAGCCTGTCCCTGGAACRACACTCGGCATCCTGGAATCTCAAAACCGCAGCCCTGCTCCAAACCCAAACAATATCCCCACTCCCTTCCCRGCAGATTAGCAGGAGCTAGCACAAGATTACGATGGCAGCATAAACAAGGACCCAGGATTTATATTCTTTCAGAYGTTCTTCAGCAAACTACCAAGCCGAAACACAGTTTCACGAAATACGTATGCCAGTTACAGGGATGAGTAGCCTTAACTCAAGTTTCCACTTGGTCAGTGCTCTTCTAGATGCACTGGAAACTTCGGTGCTCACCCAGCAGTTTTGCCTGCCTGGAAGGGTTGCTCTGAGTTCTAGCAGCAAAAGGGGGAGAGCAACTTCAAAAGACATTTTTTTGCCTTACAGTGTTGGAGAGAAGGTGGAGAAAGCAGATTAGCAATCCCCTGCCCTATTATTTTGGGTGCAGCCCCTTGAGTGGAAGCCYTGGCACCATGGGCTTCTGCCAGAAGTGGCTACCAGAGAGCATGCACCAAGGGGAGAAGTAGGTGCAGACGGGTTCCTTAATACYGCTGCATTGTACTGCCACCCGGCCACCGAGTCCACGCAACTGGCTGCTCCGCTGGCTTTCTCCATACTCCCCATGGAAGAAACTTTCAGCACAAGGAGCCTGCTTTTCTCCTAGCAGAATATGCACTCATGTCGTTATAGTGCTTTCAGCAGCTGACATTAAGACCCAGCCATAAATTCTACATAAGCAGGAGTTCAGCTGCAAACCATTTGCACCAGGAAAATCCACTTACACTGTCACCACCACTGGGGCAAAGACCAAGGCAAACACATCAAAAAGAAAAAAAACAACCACCTGATCAAGTTTATGAAAAGCAAGACACTTTGCAACAAATAWGGGAACTCCAACTTCTAACTTCCCGTTAGGGGCTAATAGGTACGCCAGAAGTAGGACGCTGTTGCGAAGGCAGGAACACTCATTTCCCGGTTCTGTTTCAACACAACCTGCGTTGGTTGTAGCCATTATTTCTGCCACTAACAATTCACATTGTTCCACGGCACTTTCAGCATGCAAAATCGAGATAACACCTCGCTCACCTTGTGATGCCAAGCTGGAAAGATACTATAAGAAAATGGGCATAGAAAAAACACAGGGCTCTCTGCAATTTTCCAACGCAACACGCAGGGAAGAACGTGTAAATGGGGCACATTAGCAAAACAAGATTGTGCTGTTAACAACTCACTRCACATCCCCTTCTATCTAATCCTGGAAGGATGCAAGTTTCTGTTATCCTCTGTCTCCAGCCTGCATTTTAAAAACCTAGGGCACTCAGCTCTGGAGAGCCCTTATTTAATACCTAACATACCGGCAAAGAAACAGTCC
This sequence comes from Apteryx rowi, assembly GCF_003343035.1. Taxonomy (NCBI): domain Eukaryota; kingdom Metazoa; phylum Chordata; class Aves; order Apterygiformes; family Apterygidae; genus Apteryx; species Apteryx rowi. Next base: position 458,566 of record NW_020448752.1, read on the forward strand.
CATAATATAAATTGACTACAGCATCATCTGCTTTCTTATTTTCCTACTAGTATCAAAATACTTTTCATATGTTTGCCTTCAGAAAGGAGGAAAAAAAAAAAAAAGAGGGAGGACAAAAGGAATTTTTCTTAACCTTCATTTCCCCCCCGCCTCAAAAAAGAGGCTACGATTTCAGTAGGAATGTCCCTAGAAGGGTGTAATTAATTATTTTCTTCTCAAAGCAAGACAGTCTCCCCCATCATCTGGAGCCAGGCAACAGAAGCAGTTTTATCAAACAGAACTCGGGCGCGAGCCGCACTAATGGGAACCAGGTCCCCGGCAGCATCATCTACTGCATCCCAGAGCCAAGCACCCTCCGCTACCGCACCAGCACCCACCCACCCCTCCAGCAAAACGCAGCATCGCCCCGAACCACAGCCTCCATCAGCACCCGATACCAGAAAACTGATACAGAACAGCAGCACTGCTGATGTTATTCAGTCTGTCTCATCTCACAGAATAACAGGTTTTGTTCCTTGTGCTTTCTCCTGAATTGGCCATAGTTGAATAGCAAGCCTCTCGGAAGTGTTTTATGGTTTTTCCCCCGTCTTGACCTGACCTTGCAGTGGATAAGGGCTCACTTTGCYTCATTTAAGTTCCTGTATTTTTGATTTTAAAAAGCCACCTAGCTAACATTCTTAAGAAAGAATCATTTTTTCCTTAGCATTAAAGCATCTGTAGTAAGAACATAACTCCAAGAGTCAGCCTTCCGACCTTTAAGAATTTGCAGTATGAACAAGCAGCTCCTTGAAAGGCTGAAGGCTCTGCACCTAGACTTTGGGAGAGAAGAAAAAAAAATTTCCTTCTAGCTCCCTTCTAAAGTCAGTTTTATGATTGTTTACCCAGATTGTTACAAAAAGAGATAATATTTCCTATTTTGAAACTTTTCGCAGTCCAGTCTAGAAGAACCAGAAACAGAACAGGCCAAGGTGGGGTCCACAAAACTGGAAGAGAAAAAGGCATTTAAGACAGACATTTGGTCAACAAGGTCAAGTGAACCACTCCAGGCACATGAAGCGCCCAAGTCAGAAGTAGTCATGATACGGGCCAAGCCTGCCTGCCCTCCTCCCATGTGCTCTTCCCTCACGCTCCCCTGCTCATCTGTTTAGACTCAATTCCCAGCCCTAAACAGCCTTAGAAGCTTACGGCAAAGTTCAAGGCTCCAATTCCCAGGCAGCAGGGCATGCTTGCCCATCCCGGACACGTTGCATGCCATCGCCTTCCCCCTGCAGAGAAGGCAGGAGCTGGCGAGTAGCCTGCATTTGCTACCGCTCCGTAAAACAACTTRTTGCCTCACACAAGCATGGCCAAGGATGAGGAAAAACGAAACAAAACAAGAAAAATTCAATAACTGGGATTTGCAAGGCAGAGAACAGACGCCCAAAGCAAGGAGAAACTCAGCTCTTCCCTACACTATGCCAGGGCCAACCACTCAGACTCACCCAAGGAGTCTTGGCTTTGAGGCTTGGCTTTTCTAATAGGCAGTGGGGAGATGAGATCACCACACCAGACCAACCTCCTAGCCTTAATTTGTTTTCTTCCCTTTTTAAGAAGGGGGAGAAGTATGCACTTCGTAGATCTGGGCAGAGCAGACGGAGCGGGAGGGCTCTGGGGAAGGAGCAGCCTCGCAGCCCTTGCAACTCTGCCTGCAGCACTTGACCTGAGACATACTTCAGCTGGCAGCTGCATGCCAGCAGCAGCCCAAAGACGTCGCTATTCTTGCTGAGCATCAAAACACTGGTCAGAATGAACACAGAAAGACAGAAGGATCGTAGGCTGCCTTTTGGATGGGCAGCGCTATGTTTGAAATGCGTGACCTCCAGCTCAAATGCCCTTTCTCACCTGACTCCTGCCAAGCTCATACCACCAGGTAGCACCGGTTGCTGGAAGCGCTTGCCCTTATTTCCAGCTGGCCTCCTCCCGAGAGCTAGCAACCTGCAAGTCTGTAGGACCTTCCTCCATGARGGCCCCTTCCCAGCTGGGCAACTCCCCATTCAAGAGCCCCTTCCGATCCCAAACTCCATCAGCCTCCCTGCTCTGCCCCTTGGAGGGCAGCCCCTGCCCTCGGGAGAGCAGAGCCTCAGGGTCCTCCTGAAACCCGCACGAGACCTTGCTATTGCTCCGAGATGTAGTTACCCTAATGGTCAGCGGCGTAAAAACCTCTGCTTAAAAAGTGGAAAGTTAATGAAGCGTAATAGCTTTTGTCAATGTTTTCTTAACAGCAGCCTCAGCTGAGGCAAGCATTTCAGGAAGAAAAAAAAAAGGTCTCAACCGCTTCCTGCCCCGGAGGCTCGGCAGTTCGGCRCCCATTCACCTCTCCATCCCTGTCCAGCCGACTCTCTCCACTAACAGAGGATGGACCAAGGGCTCTTTCCAAGCATCTCGACTACAGAGTCTGTGGTCACCAGCCTACAGTTTTAAACTCTTCCAGGCCCTGCAAGAAGCATAGYTAAAATTTTAATCAAATATCTATGAGAAGCACATGGCTGGCAGCCAAACACTTGGCTAGACACTGTCCTGACACAGGTCAGCTTAGGACTTTCTGCTGAATTAGCAATAAACATATTTTTTGAGACATTTTACAGCTGAAGGGCTTCCTACGGCTGCCAGTGCCCCAGAAGCCATCCAAGCCATGAACACATTGTGTACAGCTYGCTGAAAAGAAAGGCTATTTTTAATCCAAGTCTACATAGGGTGGAGCTCAGTCTCCAACCGGGCTAAAAAGCCACTATAATCCACAAGACCAACGTCTGGCAACCTTTGCTTGCAGGCTGATGTCTGTTCTATTTAGGGGATGGGAGGAGTTTAGAAGAGAAAAAAAAAAACGAATTAAAACACAAAGGAGGTTATGAAAAGTGAATAGAGGGAAGGGCCAGACTTATCCTGTGGGTTTTGTTCTAAAGAAAAGGGCTCTAAAAGAATGAAGATCAAAATACTTTATTTTCTGTTTCCTAGAGTGGTTTATAAGGTATCATTTACCACCTGGGCTCAGAAGGGAAGAGCACAGCCCCAGCGCATTCGTGCGGCGGAGGACAGCTTTGCTGTCCAGCAGGGCAGGCAGTGACCTGAGGACTGGAAGGGAAATTCAACTTATTTAGGGTTTATGGCAAACAGGCAGCCCTCTAAGAGYGGGGACGTGTGGTATGGTCTCAGCATCTCAATGACCCCGAGATCACACAGACTTTCTACATAAAACAGACCTTCAGGTTTTATTTGTTACAGGCACCATCCAACAGCTCATTAGGCTAAAGGCATTCAACCCAACCCGACGCAGCCTTACTTCGCCCTGTTATCCTCGCTTTCCGAACAGCGCACAGAGGGCTTGTCTAAACGAGGATACAGCTTCCCTCAGTGTCTTCAGATGCTCCTCTAACATCCACCCATAAACTGAAAAACACATGCATYCCCCTCTTCGTTCAAGAGGAATCAGCATCTCTAGTGCTCCTTCTCTGCCTGACCCTGGCTGGATTATTAACCCCACTACAGAAGGCTGCAATTATTTCTTCCACTGGCAGAAGCAAAAAAGGCAGAGTGGAAGAGACAGTACACTGGGCTAAGTGCGCTTCTGCTAATTTTTCCCCACACTGGTGCTTAATTGGCTTGTTTAGCCACACTTGTGATTCAGCTCCCCTAGAAAATCGAATATTTAGTGGAATAGGGATTATTTATGAGCAGTCAGATTCACAAGAAGAGGAACAAAGCTGAGGASCAGCAATGATGTACCACAAGCACCGCTATCATTTCAGTCAAGGGCCACTTGGGGTAGGAAAAAAGCCCATAACTAAGCAACACAGCAAAGTTCAACCCAAACTTCACTAGAGTGACAGCAAAACTGGATGCTGAATGATGCTCTTACGCTGGTAGTACATCCATGGCTTGCATCTCTCCTTCCCCTCAACTCCATCTATGAGTGATAGCTTCCTACTTACTATACGCTCTCTCTTACTTCCCATCCCAAATGAAACTATTTTCAGCTTTAAAAAGAACAAACAAAAAAAGGCTTACTTCAAAACATCAGCAATTAGGCCTCCTGCAGAGACACTACACCTTATCTTCTCTTGAAGATCACAGTAAGAGTCTGTCTTCACAGCGATGCAGCAGGGACTCCCAGRAGCATCTGTGATCTGTCAGTCTCTTTACAGGAACAAAAACCTACTGAAGAGGCAGGAAAAACAGCTGTGAGCATTTCAAAGGAGGAAATGAGACAAGGAGACTGCTTAAAAGCATATGGTCCATATGGATTGACGTGAACAATCGTCAGCAGACCTAACCAAGACTTCCCATTTCAGACAGTTGTCCTGCTTCCCACATCCTCAGACGCGTGCCCAACAGTTAATTATTTCTTCCCTATCGATTCCTGATTGCCTGTAGCACAGGGACCACTGTACCACACTGGGGCAGTAAGGACTTTGCAGGAGGAGTGAACTTCCTCCCCGGGGAGCACGCACAGCATCCCACAACACCCCAGATCAGCGACCACGGTACCTGCTAGCCCAGAGAGACGCAATGAAGRAGACCCAGGGCAGCCCACTTGCCAGAGACACCCAAGGCCACATTTCCACCGGCAGCAGTAGTCCTCATGACTCACCGCTGCTGAAGGGCAGAGATCTGATTACACCAAGATAAACTATCAGGAGTCAACTGGCAAAACAAGCAAAATAGAAAGAAGAGCTCTAGATAGGTACCTCTCTGCTGATAGCCRCTCTCCCGGTGACAAAAGGCTAACTCTTCATCATTTCATCAGTCACAAGCCCAACTACAAAGCTAATTTTGAGTAGGCTAAGAGTTAAACAACAAAACACAGGCTTGAAGTACGAGTTATCACACGAGCACATGCAGTATAATTCTGCTATGACATCCAAGCGGGCCAGACAGGATTGGCTTGTCGTTCTTCTCATTTAAAATCTATTACCAAAATGCCACCCGATTACAGAGTCCCAGGATACTGTCTGATCCCACAGAGACCAAGCAAGTTGGCCATGCACAGTACTGGGCACCAACAACCAGCATCCTGGCCAGGGAGGGACCAAAGAGGTCCACACCCCTCTAATGGGAACAGACCCATTGGGAGAGGGACAGATGGGGGCAAAGCAGATAACCCTGCATTCATAATATCCACTATTAATGGCACTGACGTCAGCCATGCCCACCGCAGTAAAGGGCTCAGAGATGTCAATCCCACAACCAGTAATTCCTCTGGATCGAGCAGTGCAGTATTAACAGAGCACAGATCAGCATGTCCTCTCCTCCTGTCCCACTCTGCCAGCCTTTGAAGTGGAGACTTCCATCTTCCTGCTCCATTCGTTCATTGGGTTTTCTTGTTCAGCTAGTACAAGACGACAATTTGCTCTTTACACAGCTGAAAGATCACACAGAGGACACCAACACCTCATTACAGGGAGACTTGCTCAATACCAGGAGAGCTCCTGACTGCACAGCATGCCGCACCTGGGCTCTCCAGCCAGCCAGTGCTCAGGAGTCCTGTCCTTCAGCTGTAGTCAAACCACCTCTCTGAGCATCCATTCAAAGGCTGGACATCAATCACACCTTCACAGGCATTCAACCCGTGGGCGTTCAACCCCTGAAGAGCTCRTTGGTGTGATATGCAAGAGAAGGCTAAGAATAGAGCACCACATGCCATCCGGGCAGCTGAGCCGGCAGCCGGCAGGTAGGAGGACTACCAAGAAAGGCTTTGCTGGCAGCTGGGATTCCCCGTCCCCTAACAAATGGTGCAATGTGGCAATTACCACAAAGCCGGTCTTACACTGATTGCAGCTCAACTGGAAGAAAACTAAACCTGCTAAAAATGAGTTTCCTGAGCGAGCTCACGTGGGATAACAGGAGCACGCACACTGGYGCAGAGGAGGGCTGATGTAAGCAGGACCACCTCTTTGGCAGCAGCCRGCCACTGGATCAGCCTAGCTGTACCATCAAATCACACCGAGGCGAGGCTGGGTATCAATGGAGGCGTATAGCCCAGCTCTCTGCACTCGGGAAAGAAAGCTGCACAAACCAGATACTTTTTTTACAGGCCATACCATAGCGTTCCGAGTGATCTTCACAGCACAAAGCGTTAYGGAGAGGAGTTATCCAAGTCTCCACTACACACAAAACTTTATGTAAAGGCAGGAAGAACATCCAGGACGAGAAACTCCAGTGAGCACTGACAGAACAAGCCTGACTATCACCTACAACTTCAACATCAAGCACGAACTCCAGAAGGGCTTGAGTCACAGAGGAACAACTCTCACCTTTCCGGAGCAGAACACAGTTGCACTTTACTCTTACAGGCCAAGAAATGAGAAACTGCTAAGACAGCAGCTGTACTACACACTGGTGTGTTTCTTCACAAAGCACAATCTCTCCATCACTCAACCCCCAAGCATACCATGCAGATTAGCCCTCCTGGTGTGGACACACACCTGGCAGGAACAGAGCACACACAGCCACAGCACAAATGCATTCCTTGTCAAGGCAAATCCTCGTCCAGGCCCATGAAAGGAGCCACCACCGAGTGAACTGCACATAGGAATTCAAGCCTTCTGTGCACAGACCACCTCAGCGCCACTGAAGGTCTCTCCCACCTTCCTCCCATGGCACTGTCTACATCACAGCACCTCCTGGGGTTTGGGGAACCCACTAAGCAAGACCCTGAGCTAAGCGACAGGAGCACCCTCAGTGCACCACCTTGCAGCAGGATACGTGATCCTTGAAGGGCACCTGCATCTCTCCTCAAACCAAAGATACCTTCAGCTAATCCCCTGCCATCCAATACAGTCAACAATGATGGCACACACCAATGAATACCGCAATCCAAGCCTGCAGAGCAGAGGATATAACAGTAGCACATTCATGGGGAACAGTCACATGGCTGAGAGTGATGACCACAGCTCCATTAGTAACCGTCAGCTGAGCTGCTACTGCTCAAACCACCTCCAGGACAGCCAGTTAGCATCGCCCACTTCCCAGCCACGCCGCAGCAGGGTGCCAGAGCCTGTCGCTCAGGTGTTAGACAACCACACAGCTGTTTTCAATCATGAGATCACACCTCCCACCCTCCCCACCTACTCATATAGCAGCATCAAGAACATCAGGCACCTTGGGGCTGTAAGGTGCTTTAGTGGTGCAAAAGCAGGTAAAGCTCACACCGTACTGGAACAAATCGCTAGGATTGTCACAGGGTGAACAGTCCCTCCACGTACCACCAGCAACATTTGCACACAGGGTTCATCCACCAGCTAGTCACAACAAATGCAAACACAGTCACTGCTGCTTCTGCAATAATCCAATTCCCAGAGTGTCAACAGGAACATATGTGCAAAGATGTCAACAACAGATGCCTATCTGAGCAGTTGGGAAGCCAGGGAAGGGAGAGAGAGCAAGGTAATATTGTGCCATTTATTAGAGCAACTCAACAAAAACTGATTTATTACATCCTTGCATCACCCTAATTAAAAAAAAAAAGTTGGTCTTAATTATGCAGTCTACTCAAAATGAACAGATATTCAGGATGTTCTGCTCTGCGTACGTATTAAGATTATTTGATGAACTTATTTCCAATGCTTCATTTAACTCTACCTTGCACACAGATATAGTAGTAGAAGTTTCTGGAGTCACGTTTGGCTTTTTCCATGTAATTAGCAGCTTTCTCCAACTGCTCCATGAGCTCAATGTCCACAGAACACTACTTAACACACAACAGTGCTTTATGAATTATGAGCTTAGTACACAAAGGTTAGAAATTCATTCACAGATATTAACACCTCATACTGAGGTTGCTTCCGATATCAGTTAGAACGGAGAAGTTCCTTGCCATAAGTTAAAAATTAATATCTGTTATTGCACCATCCTGGCTGATAACTTGTCACGTGTTCAGCCAGCCAGCACCGAGCAGGGAGACGAGGAGCTGTCTTTTCATGCTGAATTAATGTCCTAGCGCACTCGGAGATAACCTGCTGAAACAAAATGGCAATATTCAAAGCCAGAGTATAAAACTAATTTAAGCATGTTTCTTCTGATGTTTATTGCTACTCTGTGCTACTCTGAGATAAAACCAAGTTGCAGCCAAACAAAACAAAGTTCACGGCATGTCTCTACCTCCCTGCAAACTGCAAAGCAACAACGTAGCGCGTGAAATTGGACCGTCCTTCATTTTCCACCCTTGCTTCCCAACTCCGGTCTCAATCGGGAACATCACCGCGTCCCGGCACCGGGTTCAGCCTCCTGCCAACCCTGCAGCTCGTCAGCCAAAAGCTGTTAAACGCGATGCCTGAACCCGCCTGCACTGCGGGAACCGGGACTGCGTTTCACAGGGCGCTGCTGGAGCTATGTGAAATCCAGCCTGCGCTGGAATAACACAAATAGGCCAGGGGTTGCTTTCCCGTCACTTCCTTTGCCCCAGGCGGTTTGCTTGCAAGACCTCGAAGGGAACAGTCCTATATCTACAGAGAGACAAGCCTCCCGGGAGAGCTCCGGTCCACAGCGCTCAGCATTTTAAAAAGGAAGCAGAGATCCACAAGGTAGCCAATTTTTCAGATTTTAAAGTAACAGTAAAACACAGAACTAACAAGGCATTTTGGTTTTACACAGCTGCTTCTCTGCATTTTTCCCCCTGTTCAGTTAATGCTAGGTAAAATAGGTTGCCAGGATCACAGATAAGGAGGACTTGGGCAGCTTCACCAAATAAACCATGACCATCTAAAATACAACCACCAAGACATCCTCAAGTGCAAGGCGAAGCTGTCTTAAGCGAACAACCAAGTGTATTCCTAATAATTAGACAACTACCATCAACTCAGATAAAGAAGTGGGTTAAATAGTAAAAATCACAGGCACTCCCTCCCCTATAACTCACTGCCAATCATGCAAAGAGAAAAGCATTTCTCTTCTGTTGAAGCTATACACAACCAGCAAAAAAATTCAACTAACGCACCGGTCCTCTACGAAAAGCAGCACTTGCCCAGATTTACTGAACTACAAGAAACACACAGCAGTTCCAGCATGAAGTTTGCCCATGCAGCAAGTTAAATCGCTGCACTCGAGCGGCTCCAAGCAAACACAGGAAAGAGTCACTAGAAGATCCCGCACGAGCGGAGCCGGCAGCAAACCCCTCCGCCAGGCTGCGATTCCTCCACAGGGCATCTTAATCTCAGCACAATTGAAACCCGGAGCAGCAGAGGCAGCGGGGCGCCCCAGGGGAAGGAGCTCCTCCGCATTTAGCCTCCACCCGAGCATCCATCAGCCGAATACCTAATGAAGACTTCGGTCCCCCGAGCCCTCCCCACTGCAAAGCTAATCCAGGCGAAACCAGTAAATAGCTTTCTGCAGTGCTGGGCATTCTTTAATCTGGGTAGATATTTGCCCATTTTATAGGAGGGGAAACTTTGTCAGATCAGCTCCGATAAGAGAACAAAGACCCTGCTTAAGTATAGTTCTTYCTATCTAGCACTGAATAACCGAATTTAATAATCATGTTACGATCTTTTCACCCAGACAAAGAATGAGCAATTCATCTTTCACGAGGAGCGCATTCCTTCAAAGGAGCTCGGTTACAAGGAGGCAACATCCTCAAATTGTTAGACGCTTGGCAAGATTAACGGGCTGCGATAAGAGCGGCGTTTCCAGAAAATCTCTCTTCGCAAGTTATTCTCTAAGAGGGCTCTTTTTTTTTCTTTTTTTTATCCTTTTTTTTTCTTAAGTCACTCAGATGTGCACCAGCAGATCTGAAATCCAAGTTCTGCCCGTGAACACACCACACCCCCGCGGCTCAGCAGCCAGCTGCAGGATATTACCCTCGGGGGAGGCTGCCCGTGTCCATCAGTCCCCGAGAAACGCTGCCCGAGACTGACAGACTACCAGCAGCTCCCCTTTGAACGAGATTTCTTTTCAACACAGATTGAGTTTCTATACATCATTATGCGCCGCGCTAACATATGTTGATCTCTGGAACTATTCCCCCTTTATATCCAGGTTCCAGCTGTTATCTTTAAAGTCACTCGGAATGAGTGTCCCGGCATTAAGGAGTTTTTCTTCTCAGGTTACCGCGCTCGCTTGAGAAGCCACAAGTGTTCCCGGTTGAACAATGGCTCCAAGCTCTCCTGCAAAAAGCAATTTATCCGAGATGTCCATTATCTTTTCCAGGCTCTTCCCCAGGCTGCCCCAAAACAGGAAGCACGCTGCGCGCCGTGCACACGCATTCCACGGGGATTGTGTAACGGGCAGCAGCGGCCTCGGAGGCCCGGCCGGCGGCTTCGCCCCGAGCCGCGCCGAGCGCTCTGCCGCAGAAAGGGCCGAGGGATGCCCTGCTCGGGGGCACCCTCCTTCCGCCTGGAAGTTACTGCAGGGCACACATGCATCCTCTCTCGGGGAGGCATTGCTACGAGCTGGAGGTCGGATCCCCTTCTGCATGCCTCCCCGCTGCTCTCCCTTAGATACAAACTTAAATCGTGCTCTGGGGCACAGTGGCGACTGCGGGGTTTGTTACCGTCGCGAGCATCAACATTTGACACTCTGGGTTAAAACACTGCATTAGTTAAAGCGCTGCCGGCCAATGCGCGGGGGTGCTGCAGCCCTTCCCGGGCGGCGGCAAGCAGGGGGCAACACCTCCCGAATCCCTCACCGCTGCTCCCCTTCGCTCCGCCAGCTGCCAACAAGCGGCCATTGTTCGGGGGCAGCGTGGTGACACGTCCCCTGCCCGCTCAAACGGGAGACGGGCGAAAGTGCCCCCCCCCCCGTCCAGCCCCCCTCCACCGCTCCTCTTCGTTTCCCCCCGCTTCAACGCGATGCGAAGGCAGCTGCAGTTGCCTCACTTTTTTTCGCTATCCTCCACAAGAGGGGAAAAATAAAAAAATTTAAAAATTAAAGTTGAACGCCGACTCAACGCCCTTTTCGGCACTTCTCGGCTGGAAGACGGAGCGGGCAGCGGCGGCTCCGTCCGCCGGGGGGAGACCACCTCTCCGCGGGAATGACTCAAACGAGCCGCCGCTCACGCGGCCGCGCAGGGGCAGGACGCGCCCGGCCGCTCCACTCCGCGCCGTCCC